>NC_086201.1:24217500-24527500 GCF_035770615.1 Melospiza melodia melodia | reverse complement strand
GATTTAAGAAGCTTTGTGAGCAAAGACAACATTTGCAGCTGTATGCACCAGATTACAACAATGCAGGGGACAAACGAGCTTCCTGCTTCAGCAGCATAAGCTGATTGCTTTGAGGGTTGAGAAGAAATGGTTTTTTGGCATGTGTTGGCCATGCTGATTTATTGAAATGTGTGATGGGGTGATTTGAGTCTTCATTAAAAGGACTGATAATGATAATGAATGCTAAAGATAGATTACTTGCTAGTCTGCAATGCTGACATTTCCATTAAAAGAGTATCAATAGTAAGTCTGAAGTCTCCTCCCAAGTAAGGGACCGATTTGGCATTGATGAGAGCAGGATTCAGGCCTTGGCTATGAACAAGGCTTTCTTTCTGGCTCTAAGGAAGTAGCTTATCCTCTCATCACCTGAGAAAGACAATGACTGCTTCTCTAGTTCTTAGAGGTGGAATGAAGGGAAAGTGCATAAAGAAAAGAGTGGTTATATTTTCATCCACAAACATGCTATGCTTTGGATTCAGAGCTGTCATCCCTCTGTAATTCAGGAGTACTTCAGCTGGAAATAGCCAAGATTTTTTCTCATTTACACTGATTAAATGAGTCCAGAAAATGGTATTTTCATTCCAGTGTTTGTGCTGGTGCTCCTCTGAACCTTTTCCCCCTGCAAATAGCAGCAGCCTTCCCACCAAACAGTAGCCCTGAGGAAGCTTAGTGGCCTTTACCTAGAACATGAGGAGTTTCTACAATGGATTATGTATCATGCTGGCTGGCTTGCAACCCCAGAAGCTCCTGCCCAAGTCTGCATTCCTATGACAGGCTACTGCTGTCATCATACCCTTCAAGACATCCTTGTTTATGAACAGTAGATAAGATCTGAGAGAAGACATTTTTAAGGGAAGTCTGGATGAACTGAATTATTGATGTTAATGGCTATGGGTGCTATGCCTGTTACTAAGAAATACTGTACTACTTTGTCAGAACTCCCATTTGGAAATGCCATTAAAGCTAGGGGAGCAGCAATAGATACAGTATAGATTGAGCAAGCTATTGATGAACAGGAAAGGCTATTTAAGGATTTTGTGCCTTGAGCCCTGTAGCTGGCAAAAGAAATTCAAAAGAAGCAGGTGAAAAGAGTCAGACTGCTCTTCTCCTTGCTAGAGCTGGCAGGCACCATAGGTGCTTGAGGTTCCATGATGGTATAGTTGCATGGACCTACACATGCACACATATAGTTTTGTCTAGGTCGGATCCAGCAGGTCTTTACCAAAATACAAAATTTCTACTGCACAAGTCATTGAGTTTTCTTAGGTCCAACCAAGCAATCAAGATGAGAGGTTTTTGTTAATTTTGAACTCTCATATTTCTAGCCCTTGCTTGGTGTGTCCTTTGTGGAAATTCTCCCAACTGTCTAATGATCCAGAAGCCTATGTAACCTTTGCTTATTTATGTTTTCTTATTCAGGATTATTTAAATACAGAAAATGAAACTTTTGAAGGATTCAAAATTAAGCTCAGCAGCCAACAGTTCTTAGCTATAAGTAAAATTGAGATTGATAGGCAGCATTTGGGAGAAGAAAGAGTCAATAGCCATGGAATTATTGCCCTGATTAAAAAAATGATCCATTTTATCCTTTATTAATTTCAATGCAGATATACATTTAAATCAACCTTTTAACCTTCTCAAAAGGTTTCACTTATTTTTTAATTCATTACCTGTTAATTTCATTGGCAGATGTATGACTAAATTTCCTGTACTACTTTGAAAACCTTACCCAACATCTGCTGCAGGTATGCATTCTTTCCTTGGCCTGGGGGATGATTTTACATTAGTAACTTAGATCTGTAGTTGGATAGTGGTTCTGTAGGATGCACACAGGTCCAGTCTGGTCCTCAACCTTCAAATGGTCTAGCTCTGATCTCTACCCTGCATTAAATCAACTCTGCTGTCTATTGTCTGCTCGGGTTCAGGGACAACTTAGCAAGTTTGATAAAAGGGAACAATATTTCCACATGCCAAAAGCAGAGTCTGCAGTAGTCAGCTGCAGCCTCCTTTTCCTTTTGAGAGCATTTCATAGCTGAGGGTATGAAGCTTTGCACACTCCATGGCCGTGCAGTTCCTGAGCTGCAGTGGTGCAGAACGTGAGACTTGGCAGCGCTTCTGTTCTGGGTCAGCTGCCATAAGGAACCTGGCCATGGCACGCCCAAGCTGCTCCTTGCATTGCCCGTGCACTCCCCGTGCTTCCTCTGGCCAACTCAAGCCTGCTTCTGGGGGAGGTGTTGTCATTCTAATGCCTTCAGGGTCACGAAGGATCAGTAGGAAAGCGTGGTGGGATTAATACAACCTCCAGACAAAGTTTAACCTGCTGATAACATCAGATTCATAGGCTCTGCCAACTCACTCTCACTGCTGATATGCAGCAAGTGCAGAACAACACTGAAAACTTATCACTTTCATTAAATAATGTGACCCCAGACACCTCTTAATTGTGGAACTTCACAAACCATGAAGCAATGTATCAGTAGCAGTCTAGAATTTGGAACAATTGGATTAAAAATATTTTATTTGCAACTCCAGAAGACTACTGTAGTCTCTTGGTGATGAATGCATGTATTTTATTCCATATTGATAATTTATATATCTCCGCATCCATAACTTTGATCTTAACTTGTCTGGGATGTTGTTAATTTGCAACATTTTATTATGTTGTCCAGAATTTTTAAGTGATTACATGTTAAGGGAAATTTAGATAGCAAAAGATTTTAGATCTTAGAATTAAATGGGCGAACTTTGTTTTTTCAAACTACTTAATTGTATGTACACATTAAAATAATTTTCTCCATGTACTAGCTTGTATTTTAAACAGATCTTCATGTTGCTGTTGACCTAGCTTGTAATCTCATTGTTAAATTAGTACTTACAGCAGTAGAACAAGCGTCATTTTGCATAAGTGTTCACATTTATGGAAAATACTGTACTTTCACTGACTGAAGTTTGTGCCTGTCAAATACTGACGGATAAAGGCTGATGTAAAACACGCCTGTGCTCTGTCACAATAGATAGCCGCGGTAGCATAGGGGAGAAGCGCGTTCCCGGCGGAAGGCAGCGTGCATGCCACCTCTCCTGCGCTGTAGCCTGGAGCCCCAAGGCAATGAACTGTGTATTTAAGCGAATCTCGCCTCCTACAGCACTACCTGCAGTTGCAAGCAATGTGTTTATACCATTTTGTAAATAACTTTAAAAATTGTGATTTTTATCATGGTGAAGCTGTGGTAGGATGAGAAACGGGGCATACTCTCCGCCGGGCCAGAGCGTAGCCAAGGCGGCGCGGTCCGCGGCTGGCCCAGGGTCAGCGGAACACACGAGTGAGGATTTCGGTAGGATTTGGTAATTTGCTGACAACAGACACCTTCGGTGATCGGAACAGGGAACGTCCCGCAGCTCCTTTACCGGCGGACGGAACCGCAGCCCCAAACTGCCTGGAGCGCGGGCAGAGCCCGCCGAGAGCGCGCCGGCCACCGCCCGGCGCGGGCGGACCCGCTCAGCGGGCAATGGCACCGCAGGGATCGATCGGTACCGCGGGGATCGATGGGCTCCGTGGGGATCGGCACCGCGAGGATCGATCGGCTCCGTGGGGATCGGCACCGCGCGGATCGATCGGCTCCGCGGGCGCCGGCCGCCCCCCGCGCGCCCAACCGTCCCCCGCGTGCCCAACGGCCCCCCGCGCGCCCAACCGTCCCCCGCGTGCCCAACGGCCCCCGGCGCGCCCAACCGTCCCCCGCGTGCCCAACGGCCGCTCGCGCGCCCAACGGCAGCTCCGGCGCTGCGGGTCCGTCGCCGCCCCCCGTGGCTGGCGCCGGTCCCGGCAGGGCGGGGCGAGGCGCGGCCCGCGCGCCGGAAGTGAGCGGCGGGGGGAGCCCGGAGCGGTGGCGGTGCTGGGGCGGCAGCGGTGTGTGGGGAGCGGCGTCTCCGCTGCTGGGCAGGGACGCGCCTCGGCTGCCGGGCGGAGGCAGTTCCGCGCTCGGCGGAAACAAGGAACGGGAAAGGAAGGGAGCGGCGAAAGGAACCGGTATCGGCGGCCACCATTAGTGGAGGCAGGAGGAGCAGCAGCAGCAGCCGCCGCCGCCGCCGAGCCGAGGGGGTCTGCAGGCGGAGCGGACCCGGGTGCCGCCGCAGGAGCAGCGAGCAGGAGCCAACCCGGCGCCTCGCCCCTCTGTTCTGTGGGGCGTCGCCGCTGCCCGCCGGGGCTCCCCCGGAGCCGGGGCGAGGTGAGTGGCGGAGACGCCTTCGTTTCGCTCTTTTCTGGGGGCGGCGGTGGCAGAGCCGACGGGCGGCGTTTCCTGCCGCGTCCCCTCGGCCCCCGAGCCACCGCCGGCGCTGGGCGGGAGCCGCGGAGCGAAGGGTGCGGGAGGGGCGCGCGTTTACCGGCCCGCGCGTCTGCCCTGCGCCCCTCCACGCCCCAGGCACCATCGGGTGTGTTTGTCTGGAGAGGCTGTGGTGACTGGTGAAGGATTCTGGTATGTGTGTGCCCCCCGGGTTTTCCCCGAATGAGGCATGCCTCGGGAGAGGCTGGGCAGTCAGCCGGGGATGCGCGAGGGATGTAGTGTGTGGCATGCAGACAATGTCAGCTTGGGTGAGTCTCCACCCTGTGCAGCCGCAGGCAGCCGGGTCCCCGGCGCAGGCATCGCCGAGGAGCGCGCTGCCACCCGCGGTACAAAACGCGCAAATCCCCGTTCCTGCTGCAAGAAGGAATGGTGGGTTAAAAACCCAACGCCAAACCTGAGCTCTGTTAAGCTTTTTAGCCATACGACCTACTGAAGGCAGACTGGTTTGCAAAGAGCCTCCCAAGCAAGCTTGATGCCTGCGTTGGTTTTAATGAAACTGGGAGTGTAGTATGTTATTTTTTCTGCATGGGGAAAATCATTGATGGTGGAAGGGAAAGGAGGAGTGTCTGTATACACGAGTGTCACATGACCTTGTAAAATTCATATGGCTATACTTATTTTTCTTAAGAAGCCACTGACTTACCTGTTAATTTTGGAAGATTTTGTTTCTTTTGGATTTGTTATCTTGTAGGGCAGAAAATAATCACCTGTGTGTTTGAACGCTGTCTCTGGATTTTATAATTTTTACTAGTATTTTGTATTTTACTGGGCTGGAGGTGTTTAGGAGGTGATGAACAGTGGTCTGTGTAGTACAATTTATTTTTTACTGGTGGATTACAGGTACACTCCATTTGGCAAATGTAAACTATTTCATATGGCTAGTATCTTTACATTACCATTCACGTGAGGGTGGATGTTTTGTGAGACTGTAGAATCACACCCACTCCATTTTGAGCAAATTGTATCTTTTTGTCTGTTCCGCCTAGTGCCCTTCAGACATGGATACATTAGCTTGTTAAATACCTTAGAGAAGAAGAATTAATTGATTAATTCTGGATGTTTATTGAAACATTATGTCTAAACCAACAAATCTTCCAGTTTTATTGTCTTTAATCAGCTTTTCTCTGCTGAGAAGTATCCTGTTGTAACAGAGGAATGGTAAAATTACTTGATAAATCATCTTGAAGAACAAAAGTCTTGGTCATAATCTAGGGAATACTTTCCATCTAAGATCTATAAAGATGTAAACATGTCCATATTTAATACACTGATATCATTCTTGGTGGGTGTGGTGGATAGTGGAACACAGAACTGGTTTTCTGCACCTAAGTTGATATGTGATTTTTCGTATCACTGGATGATACTCAAATTACCGTACAGAAATCTGTGTTACGGAAGATTTTGCTTTCATACAACAAAAAGGTAAGTGGCACCAAGGAATTTATTTATTGTCCTCGTACAGTTTTCATTTTCAGATATTTATTTCCTTAAAATGGCTTCATTTTTATGGTCAGATGATATGCAATGAGGCATTCTTCTACCACTGATTCTCTGACTCAGCATGTGGTGGCAGTGAGAAAAGTATTAGTAAGAGATAAACCACAGTTAAGGAAAGCAGTGCAGTGTTCAGGCTATTAATTTCTTGAAAGGGTATAAAAAAATGTGAAAGAGAACACTGACAAATTTTATAAAATCTTCAATCTGCCTTCCTTGCACAGTATCTTGAGACTACTGCCTTTAGGTTTGAATTTAAAGTAGTTTTTTCACAGCGGAGTAGTGTATTGACATAAAGCGTTTGCAGCTTTCTGTGTGTTGGAGTCTGTTCCTTTCCTAGTGCAGTAAGCCTGGCTGCAGAGAGCACCTCTTGGTTTAAAGTATTGTGTGGAACTGCTGCGTTGCCCTGTGTAGGTAATGGTTCTCTCGGGTGGGTTTTAAGAGGCATTGTTTTTCAAAAGGATGTCTCAGAGTTCTGGCTGTCAGTATATGGGTATTGCCTTGTTTACCTCACACCACGAGTCTTCTTTAGCAGTTACTTCTTTATTTGAATTTGGTCCTCTGTCTATTCCTTCAGCATTTAAGTTTTTCAATAGAATCAACTGGCTTTTCTAGCTAGAAACAGTTAATTCTTTGTGCTTTAAATTGTAGATCTTTATCCTGTGTTAGTCTCATCTTTACTGGTCCTACTTGCCTTCCTTCTTCAAATGTTTTTCAGCCACTGGAGAGGGAAGTAAAAACCTATCAAACTGGGACAGAGTTAAATCTGAGTGACTAAGCCAGTTAGGTAAATACTAGGAAGAGTGGTACTGAAGATTTCAGCCATTAAGTAATTTACATCACCTTCTTAATAGAAGAAGACTCCAAATCACTTGTGTTAAAAATGAAGCCAAAGGTTGCAAAATAATCACACTCTGCCTTTTCTGTTATGTTAAACAATAGTTTTATTATGGAATTTTCAGGTAGAACTGAAATAATGTACTTCATAACTTCCCATTAACATCTGTTCACACTGAGGATCCTGCTGATTAAATCCAGAACTTGTTAAAACACTTACCAAAGCCAGAAATGTCCAATTTCTGTTTCTGGCCCTGACAATAAGCCATTTTGCCACGTTTCACACTCTTTCTCTGCAGTTGCTGGAAGAAAATGTGTTGGTTTACAGTGGAATCAGGCAATGTCAGATAAACAAGCCTTATAAAAAGATGCAATCCAGATCTGTTTTATTGCTAAGAGTTAATATTACATTGAAATGACACCAGACTGCTGAGTAGTCAGGTTTTACCTGTTTCTATGTGGAGTGTTAATTTTGTTTCAAAAAATGTAAATTATGAAACAAAAGTTGACATATTGTGTAAGTCCTCTTAAGCATTCAAAAAATACCTTTGATAATTGGCAGTCACAGATTTTGAGTGAGCACACACACGGAATGTTTTCTACCTTTAGGAATGTCTGCTAGGTTAGGTAATGCCAATAAGGGAACTTGCACTATAATTGCCCTTTATAGCTGTTCTTCAGATTAGCAAGGGATTTAAATTTCTCTTGTCCATCTCCCAAGTGTCCATTGAAAGAAAGTTGTCCATTGAAAATGGTATATTAGTTTTTATATGTTAATACTAGAAATTAGAAATAATTACCCAATTAATTAAATGAGTCCCTCTGAGAAAGAACTGAAATTCAATAATGATAGAGGTTCCTTCTAGTCCTTCATATAGAAAAATTGTATAAAGACTAAGAAAAGTATCTGTGGAATATTTGTATGCAACTTGATCCAGATATATTGACTGATATTTTCTGACATTTTAGTGAATTAAAGTCACTTCTCTGTTTTGTTCCAAGTAGGAGTTTTAGTTATTTTCTATGTCCAGCTTTAGCAGAAGTGTTTCGTGTAAGATGTTAAATAGATTGATTGTTGAACTTGTGTTTTAAAATCCATCTGTTAGTGAAGAGCTCTTGAAATGTCTTGGTCTGCAAGCTACCTCTGTACTTTTGTTGTACGGAGGAAGATGGTGTACATAAGGATTTGAAATTGTCCTGATGTTAAATATTAGGAAAATAATCTGTTGCCATCCTATATCTTAATTAGTTGGATTTTAGGGGGTGTCGGGGGAGGGAGGCCTGCAGGTGGGGAAGGATTTCAAGGGATGGTACAAAAATAGTCACAGAACATAATTTTTACCCATTACTGAATTTCTAGTCTCAAAAATCCATCAAAATAATTTTAACAAATGTTATTAAAAAGGTGGTTGAATCTTCCTTGCCTCTGGTCTTTTCAAGACACCAGTGTGTAAGGTGAAAGTTCTTATACAGAAATATTCTAGGGAGTGTGATGAGGGAATTACTAACCACAGTAGTAAAACTGTTTTATCTACTTAAGCAAATATTATAGTGTTCAAGAACTCGGGTTGCTGGTAAAATTGCACTGATCTTGCATAGCATAAATGGTAAACTGCATGTAGATTGTTCTTACCTTCTGTGAAAATTATCTGAATTATCATCCCTTATTGCAATGTTAACCTTGTGTTCTTCTAATTATTGTATTTGACATCTGCTGAAATGGTCATGTACGGTGTGAGGGTACTGTCAAGTGTTTAGAATGCCAAGTTGTGTTCATATACAAACACTCCACTCTTTTCCACTGTTTATTACAACAGAATAGCTGATTTCTGGCAGATCAGGATTAGAAAGAAACAGGAGCAAGAAGTGACATCACTTTCCAGTTTTGTGACTGCTGAGTTTTATTACTTGTGTCAGTATTGGACTTTCATGTAGAAAAGTCTTGGAGAAGTACAGAACCTCCTGATCATTTTTCTCAAATGTAGATCTGATTTGAAAAATATGCTGTCTAAAACACACATATGGAAAAAGGCTGGAGGGAAGCTCATTGGCATCCTTCACCCTCTCTGGAAACTTCACCTTTCAGAAAGTTTCAGGAGCAGTTGTAGTGGCCTGGCAGAAACCTTTGTTCATATGACAGTGAGAGCTGAAGTCCACTGCCTGCTGCTGGCACAGGGTCCTTGGCTGCTGCCAGTGCTGTGATTGTCTCATTGTCCTTCCCTTTTCCCAGAGACTTAGCAGCAGTTTGCTGAGTTGGTAGGACTTGTGGTATTCCTGGTGTCTTTTTGTCCTGGTTAAAGTAAATTTTCAAAGGGTGAAACTGTGCTGTGCTTACAGTCAGCATGTGCAGTAAATTACTTCTTGTAGTTACTTTAATCATTGCCTTCTTGGCTCTTCCAATAGGAAGGAACAGTTTACTCCCAAAGCTCCAAGTAGAGCTTGTTGCTCGATACATGGGGTCGATTTCATCTCGATGTTCCCGCTTTTCTGCTTTAAGAACAGCCATCTGTAGTGCAGAAAAGGTAGTTTATTCTGTCATCATGGTCTTAGTGTGTGAACTTGGTTATAGATGCCTGGTAAAATTGCTCCCCCATTTAAAGCTCTTGTTGAGCTAGTAGTGTCTTCTGCTATTGAGCAGTTGTGTATCAGTGACGTGTGAAAAATTCTGCTGATCATTTGAGGAAGTACTGTACACTTGTCAAGGATTACTTTGCACAAACTTACACTTCATTTTCTGAAATCCAGTTGGTCATAGTAAAAGGAAAAATGTTTTTGGAAGTGTCCAAAAGACTTAATTGTGAACCTTACTTAAACTGTAATTGGCAAATGTCCATTACCTGCTTGTAAAATTGTATTTTAAAGGCTGTATCATTGAATAGTGTTAGAAGTGCAAATAATGAGTATGTATCAAGTGTTGATGATAAAATAGTCCCATCTCAAATGGTTGAATTCTTGCTATTATATCCTCTTTATAGTTAAATCCTTTCAATATATGTAATTAAATTGCCTGCTAAGTGCAACAGTAAATGTTGAATAAATCATAGCATAATGTGAAAAATGCTAACTTTCTAACATGAAATTCATAATATGGCTTTTTTTGTCTATGTAGAATTTTATTCTTCTTGCAATTTAGACATTATGCTAAGATGGTTTTGCTCAACTGTATTGTTTCAATCAGTGATGAAAAAAGCCTAGTGCTTTTTTGATGTCTGTGGATTTCTTTTAAATAGTTCCATTGATTGTTAGGGTAAAATAATCTCTCTAAAATGCTGATTTGATTGGTTTAATCACTGGGAAAGTATATTGAAACTATGTTTGACAGATTTTTCTCTCTGTCAAAAGTCCTGTAGATTTGGAGAGGTATTCTTATGTTTATCTGTGAAGTTGCTGAATTAATCTTGTGGTACAGCAGTATTGAAAAGATGTGATGTCGTTACAGGCTTGGAGTTGCTGTAGAAGCTAGCATTAGCCAAACAGTTGTGCAGATTCTTTGAAAGAAATAAAGTTCCCCATGTGCTGTGTATATACTTGTTCAGGTCATTAATCCCTGTACAGATGCATTTGCTGAGCCTGGAATAGTCCCTGTTTGCATCTCTGGCAGAGCTGACCCAGACTCAGGAACTGTATCTTTCACTCAGTGGGCCTTTTTTCCTTTCTTGTAGGTCCCTTAAAGAGATGGTATTAGTAAGAGGAGAAGAGCAGTGGAGCCCAGAGAACTTTTTCCCTCCTTACACTTTTCTTGACAGAATTATCCTTTGGTAGCTTTAGAGATCACTAACCTATTGTGCATTAAAAATACTCATAAAAAAAACCAGAGACGGACAATATTAAATCCATGTAAATTGTGTGATCCAGTTAACAGCATGATCCACAGCATGCCAAAACGATAAAATTGAAGAGGTGATGTGTTGGGAGCTGCTAAAGGAAGAGAAGCTACACCCTTCTATACATCTTCCTAGATCCTGATTATATATTGTTTTGCAGAATTCTAGGTTATTTTATTATTTTACTTCTGGGATGTAAAGTCATTTTTTGAATATAAGGAGAAACACCTTTCCAGGTTGCTCTTTGCATCTTACAGATATGAAAAGGCATCTGTCAAGGCTTTCAGAATTTGTTGTAGGAAATACTTTGCCCCATGATTTTGTAAATAGTTTCATTTTCATATCTAGATGACTAATGTTATCTATACTTATTAAGATGAGCTGCTTTACAAAACTGGGATGAGTTCTAGCTCAGTATTGAAAATAGCAAGTTTTCAGCATGCTTTCAAGCATCTTAGGAACAAGACTGATTTTTGCAGCCTAATGATGATCTTCCAGAGGTGAAATTGGCATGGGAAGCTTATTAGCTTTGCAGAAATACTCTGCTTGCATACTAATTGTCTTAATTTTAATCCCATGGGATTTTTTCCTACTTTTGTCTGAACTCATTGCTTGCTACTCTTATATAATTTAGAACAAGAAGTATTGAATTAGGTAAGAAGAGATGTATTCTAACAAATGTAAAACCATTTCATTATGACTATGACAGTGTTCCCTCAGGTTTTCTCATATTGTTGCCAGAGAGTACATAAAGATAAGATCTGAAGTTCTTAAACTGTGTTAATATTGAGAATCTGTGTCTACAAGAACATTGTAATAAATGCAGTATCTACTCTGGATTCCTGCAGAAGCAAGGACAGTGTTTGCTGCCCAGGGAGATTTCTCCCAGTTGTTTTGTGGGAGGTACAATACTTGTGGATTGTGTCTGGACTTAAAGCCTCAGTCTTTGGTATTGCACTGTTTGCTGTTCCTCAGCAGTTTCTCACTCGTGTATGGCTCTTGATTTCATCCTGACTTGCCTGGTTCATGCCTGTGTAGTGATGAGGCATCTTGCATAGGATTTTTGATTCTATGCCAGAAGCCAAGCATTCCAAGCTGTCTTTATTTATAGAATCGTTTAGGTTGGAAAAGACCTTTAAGATCGACTCCAGCCAATAACTTAGTACTGCCAAGTCCACCACTAAACTATGCTTGAGTTGATTTTGTGTATGTAAAGATCACTGGAGACTAGATGTAAGAAAAACACACACAAAATCCCCAAACATGCCAAATACCTACTTGTCCTTACCTTACTGATTTTGCTTCTTGCTCTGCTCCTTGGTGGAAGGATCACTGTGAACTTGTTTCACCACTTAAAATCGAGTTAATCATTGTTAGAATTTGTTTCAATACACCAATGCAAGTTTGGATTTCCAAGGTGTCAGTAATCATTCTCCTTCAGAGGTGACTAAAGACTTAGCACAAATGTGGTTTATAGTGCATTTTAAAAAATCTCCCCATCGTGAAAAATCTCATTAGGTTGTTCTAAGCCTTTAAATAAAAATGCCATACAAATCTCTGTTCTCAAAGGAAGTTGTCACTTAGATCTTTAATGCATGACTCAAGAGCATGACCTTTTACTTGAACATGTAGATCTGAGTGGCTGTGACGGAGACATGGGTGGTTGCACGCTGTGTTCCTGGTGAAGCATTCTGCAGGTTGTGTGTATCAGTGCACCTTTCTGGTACTCTGGAGTTTAGTCAGTAGTATTTGTGCCTTCTAATAGATAGTTCTTCTATCCATTAAATTGAGACATTTCATTTAGGGGTGGAGGAGGGAAATCAGTAGTTTTCAGTCACTAGTAACCTTGCAAAGCAATAATACTGGCTGAAACTTTATCCATCTCTGAGCATGTCACAGGTCAGGAGAACAGTTCTACTGAAGCTGGGTAAGAGAAGATCACTTTTTCTTTCACCTCTACCCTGTTGTGTCTATTAATAAGTAACTTAGTGGCATGATCCGTTCTCTGGAACTGAAAGGCTGTTAGATTGATGTGACTGCCACAAATAAATTATAGCATATTGTAGAAGGAAAGAATTATTTTCATGAATAAATGTTCAGTTCTGGATTAGAGACCTGAGATACTTTCTAAGAAGCACAGCAAAATTGAGAAGTCTCATTTTCAGCAATTGCATGGAAGGAGAAGGGTCCCATAGAAAAGCGAGAGTGTTTTTTCCTTTCTGGCAGCTTGCAGAGCATAAAATAGAAATAGGGAAATGAGTGAAATTTTCAAGAGGAACCACCTAGCCAAATCACAGTTGTTAAAGTGAAACACCTACTGTCTTTATGAAGAATGCTCTGTCAACAGCTATTCAGTTGATAGTGCAGCATTCAGCTTAACCTTTTGTGCTTCCTATCCCAGTAAGTGAAAATCAGAGATGTTCTAGTTGAAAATAAAAGAGAAAGCAAACCTCCAAAAGCACTGTCCTAGTAATTGGTGTCATTAGAATGAAACTTTGTATTTTGATACTGTTTATATCTGTTCAGCTTGAATGTGCACAAAAACTTCAGAAAGTTTTTAAAACCAACAAGTTAAAAAAAAGTCCTTGAGATTAGTTATTACTACAGTATAACGAATCTTAAATTAACTTGTATCAGCTGGAATGGAATATTTCTGGAATGACTGGCCCATATTCTGAAGTTGAAAGTCCAGCACAGAGTAAACAAAGTATTTTCAAACTATGCACTTTCAACGTCAATGGTGTTTCATTTTTGAACCTTAATGATTGGATGCCTCTCTTTTTGCAAAGAGGTGTCAATCTTCATTCTCCTGAAGGATCAGGTAGTTAATAAATTTAAGTTAGCTTTGATAGACTGTGAGGCCTGAAAGCTTAGGAAGTGATTTTATGTGTTTATTATTTTTCCAGATAATTTAAAAGTATGTTAGCCTTGTGTGGCCTTTAGATTTAAAATACACATAGTGTATGGAAAAAAACATTCACTTGATGCAAATGACTTTGATTTAATGTATGTGCTGTTTTGCTATCCTTGTCAGAAAAAAGTTTAAATTGAGCCTATTGTTGCTTGCTTTGTGGTCTAAAGACTGATCTGAGTGTACTACATAAGGCAAGTTATGGTGTTATCCTTCACTTTTAAAATTATTCCTCATTATTTAGTACTTCTGATGAGTCATGTTTTCCAGTAATTATTGTGAAGTGTATACTTTCTAATTTTGAAGATGACAATGTAAATTTTGTCCTGTATAATGTGACCATGGGCTAGCCTTGCATCTTTTACACTTCAGTGTAAAAGATGCATTAACCAGTAGTAAAACAGAATTGTATTTGTAAAACAGGAGAATGTGCTTTAAAGCAATGTCTTCCCAACACTTTACTAGTGTCTTTTTTTTTGTACAGGTTAATGTAACCCCTTCTGACATTGAATTCTACCAACATTATTTTTCTAATCCTGAAGATACATAGTCTTCCTTTTGTTTAGAATGTATATCACCAGAAACTAGGAGACCAATTTTTTTTTTTTTTTGTGTATGGTAATGCTCATTATTAACTTTCTGAGATAAGGTTAATCTGGCATGCTCTATTATACAACTCTTGAGCATTTGAGAACAACATTTCTATACACATGATCTGATGAAACATGATAAAATGCTACAAGATATAGATGTGTCTTGTGTAGTACATTATTCTAGTTAAAGCTGCCTAAACACTTTTTTTTCTATTTTAGAGTGAGTTGAAAAACAAGATAAAAGATCAGTTGTTCTCTTAGGAAAGTGTAAAAATTGCAGCTGGCCTTATGTTGTCTGCATTCTTTTTGCCTTGCAGCGTGGAGTTAAATATTTGAGTTTACAACTGCGCATGCCTTCGCTATATTACAAAGTACCAGTAGGAGTTGAGAAGGCAGAGCCAGTTACTGATAGATTCAGCAGCTGCTGCTTCATTCCTAAAATTACTTCTGCTGGATTGCAGTGAACTCTTGGTATTTTAGCATGATTCAGGCAGTATTATTGACAGGAATATTGAACTAACATATATACAAAAGTAGGGCCTTTCTTATTTTTGCAATATGACTAAATATTTGGATACTGTGCATCGTAAATCATTGCCTTGTATTATGTCTGTTTATTTCAAGACACTCATAGTGAAGTATCAAACTTTTTGGAGTATAGTAATAGCCATTGTTTGAAATGGTAGTAAGTAGGATATGAAGTTGTTTTGGTTTTTTAGTAGAATTTGGAATATGTGGATGGTTAACTATTTAAAATATTACATAATTAGTTCACTTTTTGAAAAGAAAACTTGAAATTTTGCCTGACATGACTCATTATGGAGAGATGTAATACTGTGATGGAATTGTCTATTAAACTGAAGAGCACTGCTCTGTGAGGTAATTGAAGGTCCAGTAAAAGACACTCTCAGTTTCCTTAAGATTTCTGCCATAATTTCTGAAGTTCTGCTTGCATCCATAATGCGATGGGTGACATTTCCCTGGGGAGAGTAGCAGCAGTCTGGTTCTGTGTGCATCAAGAATCGTCTGTGTAGCTATGTGGAACTAGTTTGAGGCTTGTATTTCAACAGTAGCAAATAGGGATGATCTTTCTGTCATTGGATGCGCATGCAGAACTCTGATATTGAATGGCATGCAGATAGATAACTATGGAGTTTTCATATTTTTATTGCCACGGTACTGCCAATATATGTTAAAGATTGTATTTAGAAAGTATGTTTGTAAATAACTGATATATCACTTTTTAAAGGTGATCAAAATAATCACTGAAATAATATCCATGACTTTGCATTCTGTAAAAAATTGATTTGTGCCCTCTCTATATTGCCGAGCATTTATAGTGTCTTGAGGAGCAGGACATTATTTTAAGAGAGGAAGTTAGGTCTGCCACAGAGGAAGCATTATATTATGGATTAAATGCTGTCCTTGTCATCTTTGAAACACACTTTCTGCTCTCTTGTTACATTCATCTTTTTTTCCCTTCATACAGTCTTCCAGTTCTTTAGTGGAGTTGCAAACAAGAGTAGTTTTGAAAATTCTCTGTAGCTCTCTTGTCTTCTTTTTGGGAATTGATCTTGGAATGTTTCGTTCTGAAATACTTCTTGATTTGAAACTGGATAGGTAGAAAAAAACTTTTTTCTGTGCCCAATTGCTTCCTGCACTTCGGATTATGTTTGTATGCATGCACTTAGATGTTGTTGGCTAGAACTGTCCCACAGGAGATACTCTTGTCCACTGAGAACTGGACAGGATATTTTTGTTGGTATTCCCCACCTCAAAATGCACACGGTGGGAGGTTGGATAGGATTTATGAACTGTGTTAGTCCTGTGCTTTGTGCATATTCTCCTCAGCTGGGATGAGTTCTTAGATTATGCAGAGCAATTGTAAAAGGGGCTGAGAACTTGGTTTCTGTGATTTGATGGAATTTTTTAAAATAGAGTTTTTTAACTGTTAGGAATAATAGAGCTGGAAAGAGGTGCTGCTAGAATTGACCTTACTGCTTTATCACAAAGGCTGTGAATGATTCCACAGATGTATTGCTCTTTTACTGCTTTCCTTCTGAGAGAGTGTTGTGACATCAGATGGCAAATTGAGACCAGGAACAAGCAAGGTCTTAGGATGCATCCCATTTGGTTTTTACAGGTATTGCTTCTTGAGTGATGTTGTGGGGCGCGCTCTGGCCTGTGGTTGAGCTGTTTCATTTCCAGAACTCGTAAGTGGTTGCACTGAATAGAAAGAGATGGTGCCATTGAAACATGCTGGCAGTCAGGCATGGATTCCTGGTAGGCATTCTCAGTGGCATTGCCGTGGGACCACAGCCAGGCAGTTTCCTAAATAAGCATGAGAGTCCACTGGCAGCTCTGACAGAGCAAATGCTCTTGTAGCATAGTAGCACCTCGTTGGTGAGTCATTCGCTGCTGATTGTTCTAGCTGCTGTCCATTAAATAACGAGTTTTGGCTACTTGCTTGACTAAAATTGCCCAGTGCCTGTTTGTTCATGGCCAGGCTTTAAAGAGTGGTTATTGCACTAACTTGTCACTGGTCACAGTTATGTCAGGCTTTTGCTATACTGCTGTGTCAGAGGTTAAGATTCTAGGATTCTGTTAAGCAATAAAAAGACAACAAAACAGCATGATCCATCCCTTTGACTTTCTGTAAGTTTAGTAAAATATAATTATTTTTAAGATTTCCTTCAATATTATGGGGAAATTGCCCAGGTACTTGCTTCCTTATCTATTCTATTTCTGTGTATCATCCTTCAAAGTGTGTTGCATGATTTCTGTTAAATGCAGAAGAGCATTTTCATTTGGGTGTCAAATCTAGCTGTATGAAAACAGAACTCGTTTCAGCTTTACCTGCACAATAATATCTACCTTGTGTATAAATAGTTCAGTAAAAAAAAGCCCAAACCAACCCTAAAATCTAACTGTGTCTTAAAGACTTTAGTGGGACTTAAATATCTGAGAAGTCTAGCAATGGAATATGTGCCTCTTTACTAGTGCTGTTTATGAGCAAGTGTGCAAAAAGTATATTGGTGTAAATAAAAGGGTTTTTTCTTTTCTGACTTTCTGAACTTTTTAATACATTTGCAGCTAGAAAATGATAGCAGTGAGTACTGGGAATGCATTCTTGGTCCATGCTCCAGTGTTTTGCAGTGTTTAGCATTGCAACAACAGCACTGTGTAGAAATCATTCCCAACTTTCTTCCACTGATTTTTGGACAGCATTTCTTTTTCCTAAGAAAGTGGACTTAACTCATTTGCTTTCCTTTATTTGCAAAGGGGTGGAGAGTCTCGTGGTTGGGGTTTTTTTTGGTGTTTGTTTGTGGCCTCTTGGCTTTTTTAAGACAAAGCTTTGAGGTATTCCTTCCAGTCTGTGACTTGTAAAATTATTATTTAAATGGTATCTGCTGTCTTTGGTATGTGTACCATTGTCCAGTCCCAAGTACACTAATATTTCTTGACTTTGTAATGCTGTCTTTCTTCTTTCTGCTATCACTCCCTCTTGCAAAGAAAAAGACCTTACTTGAAGTTAATCAGAAGATCTATGTAGAGAAACTTGGACTTTCTGACTTTGCGTAGACAAGTTGCTTGAGTTGTCTGCTGTGCCCTACAGGTAGTTTAGTTTTAACCTTTTTCTTATACAGAAAAGGAGAGGTCTTCCTGCTTCACTCAGTACTAGATTATGAGAGGGGAGTGATGATGTATCCATACTTATGTGGGAGCTTTGCATCAAGAAATCTCCAGTACCATAATGAAGGGATTGGAATTAGTCATTTTTAAACTGTTTTATTAGTATGTTCCATCTTACTTTTTTACAGCATGACCTGTGAACTGAACTTCTGGATGATTTCGGTGTTATTCATCACATTGTTAATTATTTTTTGTTTTGTTGTTTTCATTATCTGTACCCTGAGGTTATTTTGGATACAGCATCTGAAATATTTTGCATAGTCATGTCAAAAAGCTTAGAGTTTTTTCCTACGAAAAACCTACCTTTCCCTTTGTACTTTATTGAATGTTTGGGTTGTCCTTGATCGGATTTTAAGTCTGATTTTTGTCCCACTGCAGCCTTCAAAATCAATTTGGCAATTAACTTCTTGATCTTCCATTCTGCACAAATGTATATAGAGTCTACATGCACTCTGCTTTTGATCCTAGATACCTAACTCAGATGATGTGGATGTTTTTATGTTTCATAAAATGGCTTGTGAGCATGTCAACTGTTTAAAAAGCTGTTGCTTTGATTTATGTAAAATCTTTTTAGCCACTGAGTCACAAATAACATGATTTAGTCTTGTTTCCTAACACACCTATGTGCTATGAAATTCAAATGTCTTGTCTGTTTCTGGTGTCTCTTGTGGTCATCTATTACTTTAAAGGCCCAAACATACTTCCCTCCTTTATGCTAGACACAGCTAACTTGTCTTCTGTCAGGCTGTGGTCTGAAAAAAAATATTTTCTCATTAAAGATTTACATCTGAAGTCTAATGTGGCACAATTCCTGTCACATTACTAGAAGTCTCCCTGGAAAGCATTGAAGAAAGTGTTCTTGGATGCCAGATGTAGAATCAGAAAGCACTGATCATGTTTTACTGAAGTTATACTACTCATTTTAAAATTAGATTTCATTGTTTGTTAGCTTTACTCTGATGTGTCATACCAGTTGAAGAGCTTTCTACCTTGTCCTAATTTTCTAGCTTTTTTAAAAGATCCTTGTTTGTTCTTACAGTTGGGAGCCAAAAGATTTTGTTAGTTTTAGTTCTGTTTCTGCTACTGAATAGAAGGAGAGGGGAGATTAATGTCATGACAAATATGGCAAAAGAGCTTTATTTCTGGCAGCTGGACCATGCTTTCTACCCATCCCTCTTCTGTGTTGTAGAGTTAGTAAGGAAACTGCCTGCTGTGGTGTAAATGAACAGGATGAGATACTCTGACCTGTATGAATGCACTTCAGCATGCTTCTTGTGGAGGAAAGGCAGGAAGAAGGTGGTGATGATTTAATAGGAAGAGCAGTAACACCTCATTTTTGTGATGGAGTACTGTCTCCAGTTCTGAAGGGTGAAGATGGATGAAGGCCCTCACCAGTATTTTCCAATGTTCCTCTTCCACTGGTGGAAGCAGATGTGTGGCGCTGTCAAATGCAAAATTCCTTTACAGTCTGGACCTGGACCCTGGCATAAGTTTGTCATAAATAAGTATACACAAGGAATTCAGCTATATGTTTGAGTCGTTATAAGCTACTTTTACTGCATAGATGTGTTGGGTTGAAGGGAGGATATGCAGAGAAATCCCTGTGGAATGAAATTTATAACTCTACAAAAATTATTTTTTATTTTCTTTTTTGGCTTTTAAACCTGTTCTGATTTGTAACAAGTTGGCCCTTCAGAGTATGCTAGGCTGTAGCTGCTATCAGCAAAACTTTATAAATCCTTTGGAAAGGTATTAGGAAGAAAGTCTCAGCAAGACTTAGACCTGAGTGGGCATTTAAAGGTCTGAAGAAAGATAGAAAAATTATAAAAGCCATGAAATAATTCTTCTTTTTTAAGCTTTGTTGTAAATTCTTTCATGGTGCTGCTGCTTTGATTTGATTCAGTGTGAGACAGAGATCTCAGATTCAAGCATAAACATTTTTTCTGCAAGAAATGAAACTATAAAAATCTTCCAGGCACTTCATACTGTACTGTTGAGGAAATGAGACTGGGGGCTAATGAGATGTGTGACAAACTTCTGCATCTGCATAAACTTTTTCATAGAGCGGTAGACAAACACAACTAGGAAATTATTTTCATTTTAAATATTGAGGTGGTACTGAATTAAGAGATTAATTGTTACATGGCTTTTTAACTAATCACTGTCACCTACATTTTAAATAGCTACTCTTGCTGCTTTGTGCCTCATTTGGACTAAATCAAATTAATGCCAGATCAGTTCTTTCTTGCCAACCCTTGTCCTTATGAAGACGTGAAGTGAATGTGGTCCAAATAATTAGCATTTCTAGTGTCACAAATTACATTCCTTATACAGTGTGGTCAACTCAGCTGCTTTAGCAGTAAAAATAGTCGTTGTGGTACACATTCCACTTTCAGTGTTGTATTCTGTAGTTTATTCATCTGGCTCAATCCTTAGAGAGGTCTTTATACCAAAGAAGATATGTTCCAGGAAACAAAAATAATTGTTCTTTTGGGATGTTCGGAAAAAAACTTTACTCAGAGGCTTGCCAAATTCTTACACAGCTGCTAAGATGATATAATGTTTTTCTTGTTTGACTAAGATTGTAAATATGAACTTCCTTCCTCCTGCATTTATAATTATTCTAGCTCTATGCAGAATTTGTGATAAATCTCTTCCAAATTTCTGTTGAGTGAGAGTATCTATGAAATGCTTACAGACTTCAACATGCAGTTTATATTTGCTTATAAAATGGGTGACCTAATTTTCTGTGAGCTAGATATAACCTCCTCCCATAGTTCTGCCAAAAGAATGTATGTCTAGATAAGAGTTTGTCCTGGTTTTATATAGCAGAAAACTCTTCAGCTGTGAGAATTCATGACCAGAATACCCTTAATCCTGAGAGGTGTTCCCTGAGGTTAACTTGCAGGTTTGGTCCCAGACAGGCTCAGAGTGGATGGCAGGTTCTGTTTCTGTTGTGTGTGCCCGGTATTCCTGCCTTTGTTGTGAGCCACGTTTCCTGCTGCATACACTGAAGGAAATGACAGCACTGGCCATCAGCCTTGTGGACACAGGCTTAAGTATTCTGGAAAGGAACTGAGCCTGGCTGCACCAATGATGTAAACTGAGGCTGTATTTGCTTTAGGAAGGGGCGTGGCTCTTGGAGCATGATGCAAACTCAGTATGCAATACGGTATTAAGCTCATTTTTAGCCCTGGTTTTCTAACTCAATTGTAACACTTGAAATTGTATTCCTATGAAGACATGAATTTTTATGTTCTATAGAAAAAAATGAAATTGTGTTAGTAATAATATAACACATCTACAAAAATGTTGAGGCTTTTAAACAGTCTTGTAGTATCAGCGTCTGTAAAAGGTATTATGTTTTGTTAATTTTTTTTGTTTAAGCCATATCTTAGTAATATTATTAATTTCTATCAGGGAAAAATGAATAAAATGTCTGGCCAGTTAAAAAGTCATCTATTTAGACTTCCTGCAAACTTCCCATTTTCCCATTGAGTTCAGGAAACATTCAGCCTCAGTGACATCTGATATTAAGATGTAATGGCAAAAAAAAGCAGGAATATTTCTTTCTTGACAAGCTGTTGCTTACTTGAAAATTTCTGAAATTTGTGTTGGATTCTGACTTGTATAACAGAATAATAATAAATACAGTATATATATATATCTTGCAATGCTATTTAGAGCCAGATGATTTCAACAGCAACCTCTGTTTGTGCAGAGTATCATAAGGAACTCTAGCCATAGCCAAGAGTACTTTTGATTACTGAGCTCTGTATACCTCTTGAAACCAAAAATTTCTAAGATACCTTATGCATTAGAAAAACTTTGAGTGTCCGAGAAGGATATGTCTCTGCTGGAAAAGGACAATGGAAAGTAGTCATTCTCCTTTTTCCAGAAAGCAGAATGTAAGGCTGTTTTTTCATCTTTCTGTAAGAGAAAAATAATTGCAAACATTGAAAAACAAAACTTTTGTGTAGTTGCAATTAGAGTTCTCTTAAAAAACTTAGAATTAAGGTATTAGGGGGAGTACGGCAGAGTAGCAGAGTTCTTGTGTGTACTTTTTACACCAAGTAAAGGTGTAGCAGAAGATACTTTGAAAATGTCATTCCAACGGAATTTTGCAGTCTTGCCTCTGGCAATGTGGTGGAAAAAAAAAAATTACGTTGTGCCTGTTACTCCAGGCTTAGTTTGGCACTTTTAATTTCTGGTCATTTCACAGAATTTTGTGAGCCCTTACTATTCCTTGCCTGGGATTATGAGTGATCCTAGTATTCTTATGAAAGTATTAGAATTTAGCTATTTTTGAAAATACTACAGTAACTATACAGTAACTACAGTATAGCATTAACTTTTCATGCTCTCCCGCTCTCCCCCCTGCTTCCCCACTCCCCCCCCCCCCAAACTAGATGGAGTTTTACTGGCATGTAGGGGGTTCAAAAGCACGTGTTGCAGTCTGGAGGGCTGTGAGGACCTGTAGGAGAATGGGTGCTGTGCTGCTTCTGCCTGAGGCTGCTCGCCCCGTTTCTCATTGCTCACTGCGCTCAGAGGCGCTCAGCTGGGTGCTGGTGGTGCCAGCTGATTGGGGATGCTCATCTCAGTGAAGCCACATACAGACATTAATACAAATGTGCACTCAGGTATCATGATGTAATCATTTTTGTACGAAGGCTGCAGAATATTTCTTACACTGCTAGGAGAAGCAGCCTCTGTCAGCTGGTTAATGTGTATGGTTCAGACTGCAAGGAATTGAAGTGGCTTTAACTTCATGCACTTAGTAGTAAACTTCACAGTTGTAGCTGCATCCAAAGGAGATATTCATAGAATCACAGTTTATCTCAAGTTGGAAGGGACCCAGTAAGGATGATCAAATCCAACTCTCTGTTCCTCACAGGACTACCTAAACCAAAACCATATGACATGACTTAGAGTATCATCCAGATGCTCCTTGAACTCTGGCAGGCTTGGTGCTGTGACCATGCCCCTGGGGAGCCTGGTCCAGTGCCCAACCTTCACCTCTTTCAGTGAAGAATCTTTTCCTCATGTTTAATCTGAACTTCCCCTGGTGCAGCTTCATGCCACTTCATACCTTTTCATGTGGCAAAGGAATGTTTGCATCCAAGGGAAGGATGCGTTGTTTGTTCCTGCTAACTTGGGAAAACAGTGCTACAAAGACAGGCCTGGTAAACTAAGCCCCTTCCAACTGTACTATTTAGTGGAATTTGTGTTGCAGCAGCTATTCAATTGTACCTTCCTGTCATCAGTAATGTGATGCTTTTTAACAGAGCTATGCCTTTGCTCATGCACAAACATTCAGATGTTATAAATACCTAAAGACTACCCTAGTGATTAGCTTACATTGACAGGACTTTTATTATATAAATAATATATATATATAAATTCATGTATCTATACAGACATATTTTCAAGCGGACATGTTGCCTTTGTGTTGGTTCTGAGGCAATTCCACAGATACAAGCAAGGTTCTGTGCTTGTGGGATAATTTTTTAGTTTGCAGAAATGTCTGTCTGTGTAAGCATTAAATGAAAAAGTGCAAAAGGTAAGATGCTGTTTTTGTGTTTAGCCACTAATTTGAAAGCTAATGGCATGGGCATGCTGTGTTTTCTTGTGCTTCTGTGCTACAGAGTTTAAACTGGAAGTTTTTTGAGTTCAGAATTATAAATGTATTTATGGATGGTAATGCTTTGTGGGTTTTTTTCCTTGTTCCTGCTTCTGTTTAAATGTGGTCTTCTCTGGGGATTAACTTGATATCTGAAAAGTACTGAAACATTAAGTGCTTGTAATAAAAAGTACGAGGTTTAAACATGTCTGTAGAGAAAGTAATTCATTAAGACTTGTAATTTTACTAATTTGGTAAAACTGATCCAAATTTAACATAAATGCAGATTTTGCAGAACTTATACTGGTTTTTCAGTGTCATATGTATGTGATTGCATGCTCTACAGCAGGTAGCATTTGAAAAATGTCTCTGTATTAATGGCAAAGGTAGGCTTTTCTGTTTCTTATGAGCTTAAGAACATAAAATAAATGCTTGAATCTTACAGTACACTCTGAGCTACAAGTGGAGCTGCAGGTTACAAGTGAGCCTGATAACAGATGAACTTGCTGCTTCCAGAAAGGGGAAGTCCCACTTGTTTCCCTGTCCCTTCTCCCAGCTGTCTGGTATAACCCAAAACAAAGTATTGACTCTAATATTTGTCCAGTCACAGGGCAATCTATTGCTGCTTGTGACCTCAGCAGAATACTGTTTTGGTGTTTGGAGTGTTGAGTGGGTTTTCTGATAGTTTAGAAGGTGGAGCAGGCTCAGTGATCTGGAGCAACATGATAATGGATGGAAAGAGATTCCTTCCTTTTCACAACAGCAAGGAGGGGTTAGCCTGGCTCAAGCTTTAATGTGTAAGTTGTTGTTTGAAACTGGAGGAGTGGGAGCTTAAAACAGAATAAGATATCAGGAAAGTTTGTAGAGACATTTTTCCAAAAACTCCTTTGAAAACTAGTGTAGAAAGTTTACCCTGGAATAGAGACAAAGATAACTTCACAATTTCACTGCTTCTGAGCCAGTTGTGTCAGGGTTTTCTAAGTGCAAAGAAAACCTCCATCCAAAATGTGTTGTGGGGTTTTTTTTGGTTGGTTTTTTTAAAACTATTTTGCAGCACTTAAATGCTGATACCAATAAGAAACTGACTGAATTTCACAAATGCTTTGCTAAGGTGTGTATAGATTTAGTCAGCTGATAATAGTTTGGGGTGTATTTGATGAATGCATTGATCCTGCAGAGCAATGCAGGTAGGAGGTAGGCTGCCCCTTTGCCATTGGCACGTTTCTGAGAACAGGGCAAATGCAAGGATTTGCTACTGGGAGTGCTCTAATATTTTGGTGCTCGGCTTCTTCATCTGAACAGATGGTATATTTATCCAAGGGGAGGACAGGAAGGAAAAAGGAGGAAGATGTGCTGCAGCCCCTCCTTTCCTATGTGACTGGAACTCTTGGGTATGCACAACCCAATGTGTGTTTCCAGGTGAATTTGTTTCTGGAGGGGCAAGCACAAATGATCTGCTACCTTTGTATGTCACAGAGCCTGCTCCCAGCGTTGCTTTTTATGGGAAACTTGAATGTGGGCTGTGGAAATTATTTTGAAAGTTACTGCCCTGTCTGTCTTGAGAAATAGGTAAGTTGTCTTCACCTGTGGCTTCTCAATGAGTAGCATGTTCCAAATCCAGCGTGGTGGAGGAGAGCCTCTCTGAGTAGCAGCTATGGAAAGAATATCCTGCCTTGTGCTGCTGACACTCTGTGGGAGGCTGCTCTGTGCTGCAGAGTACCATCCTTAAATGCTTGGAAGCTGCAGACCCTTGAGCTTCATGGTTCAGCAGTGAGAGGAGGGGGTCTGTCCCCAAACTGATAACTGAAGTATCTCATTCCTGTCCCTCTGAATTTGTGTCTCTCAGTGTGGAAATGAGAATAATATATAATATTTTTCAGTGTGAACCTTCCTTAGAAGATGTTGAAAAAAGCTCATTCATTTTTGTTGTATTTAAAAAAAAGAAAGTTACACATAAAACAAGTTCATGTGGTTACTTTAAGATGGCTTTGTATCAATCTGATCTAAGAAGTGCTACTTTTAAAAATGTTTTTTATAAACTTTAAGATTATTTTAGTCAGCCTATGCTGTTGTTTTACTTTTCATCTAAATCTGCCCTGTCTTTCCCACAGCATCAGACTTGGGTAGGAGATACGAATAATCGAATGCTAAGTGCCTCATTAGCTTAAGTGATTGAGGAAAGATAATTTTTTGGGAAGAAAATCTGAAATTTATGATTTTAAGTGGCAGGATGGAGTCTGCTGATTTACTTGATTATTTCCTCCTCCTCCCCCCTGCCCCCCGTTCCAGTAGCAAAACACTCTCTCTTTAGTTTTCATATGCAAGAAAAGCTTCATTCACAAAGCTACCAAGTGTGGTAGCAGCAGAGTTTACAGTAGTTGTTTATGTGACTCATTTGCTGAGCTGCTTAGACAAGGTCTCTGCAGCTCAAGAGCTGGACTGCATTTCTTAGGAATGCTGGCCTAATCCCATGAGTTTAAATACTTCTGTTTAAAGTCCTCCTTTAACAAAACCCAGCTGTCAGCCCCATCTTCATGATTTGTTTACTGTATAAAAATTTCATGTTTGCTTCCTCAGTGGCAGAACTTACACTGTATTTTTTTCCTTTTTGTTATGGAAGGTAATTTCCTTACTTTTTCAGGAACGTGCACTTTAAAATATTGATTCTGTGTTAAATATTTACATTTGATCTTAATCTTGAGGCAATTAAATTCTAGATAAAGTCTTTTGCAATGCATCAGTTGGTGTTAACTGGCTTTTAGACTTCTCTAACCTTTGACATAGCCTTTATGTTGAGGCTGCTTTCTTGCTTTAAATATTTTTTTTCCAGGGAGTGGTACCCAGCTGTAGTGTTTCTCCCTGCTTCCCTTCCTCACTTTCTGGTGCCAAGATTTATTTAGAAACTGAAGTAATGCAGCCTTTCATTATGAACATATATCTTTAGAGAATATCTTAAGTAGACAAAATTAATTTTAAAACAATTTTAATTAGTTTCAGAAGACTTATATGCTAGAGATTAAGGTCAGTGCTTAATAGGCAATGTTTAGATTCCTGTTGGCAGTGTGTGATAAATTTCATAGCTCTGTACCTCCAATTACTGATATTGGTTTGAGCTATTGTGTGAGCTATTTAAGATCATTAAACCACCCTTGAGAGAAAGGATGTTGAATTAACAGTAGAAGAAAAATCCCAAGAGAAGAAAGTACAAAAAAGAAAAAACCGTCAGGAGAACTATTGTCAGTTTTCTCTGGGTTTTTTGTTTGGTTTAATTTTTGAGGGTGGAGTGTTGTTTATTTTGTTTTCTTCTCCTGGGCTTGGTTTTGGGGGGAGCGGTCAGAAGCTCTGGAGAGAGTTCTTTCTTCAGTGACAATCTGATAAAATGACAAATAAGAATTAAGTTGTATGTTCAGCTTTTATCAGTGATGAGAATGTCTTTCTAAATCTGCTCAAGACTCTCCTCTTTAGGAATTTGTTCAGGCTTTACTGGAGAAAGGTGGTGGTGGCATCCAGCTTTGGCATCTTGCTCAACCGGATGTTGCTCAAAAACTGCTTTGTGGATTGGCTTCACTTCTGGAATGGCTTCTCTTTTACATTTTGAGGAGAAAAACAAGAAGAATTGAGCAAGTGTAGGACTTCCTTCAGGTGTTGTTTGTTTTTTTTTTCTCTCAGCTGGTGGAATTCTCAAAATACAACTTGGATTCTTGAAATATCACCAAGGAAAATGGTGAATTGATGTTCATGCAGCAGGATGTTGGCTTTCTATTTCTTTACTATTGCATATGAGTCTTATGAGTATCTGAAATTTTGCCTAATCACCTGCAAGACTCAAGGGAAGATGCTGATAAAATACTCTGTTGAAGCAGTGATTCTGCTTCAGTTTTGACATTCACAAACATGTTTTTTCACCTATATCCATATAACGAAGAACGTGTCTGTAGTTTCTCCTTTTCATGCCACACAGTTGCTGCCAAGTCTCATTGTGTGGCAGGGACCCTTTCAGCCTGTGTGCCTCACATCTCTGCCTAGTGAGCAGTGCTGATTTACTGCCAAGTGATCCCCTCCCCTGTCCTTTCTCAGAAAGCTGCCCTGTTCCTGATGACTTCCAGCCTTTCCTTCCAGTCTTGACTGCTGCGATGCATCTCTGTCCAGAGCCCCACATCACTCTTTCTTCTGGATGTACAAGGCTCTCTTGAGCCCTTCTCTCTCACCTCTGCTCCCTCAATGCAGTTCTTCCAAGCCTCCCACAAGAACGCAGCTCTTGCATGGAAAAAACCTCTCCTTACATTGTAATTCCATTTCTCATGGTAACTTCATGGTACAGCATGTACTTCCTCTTTTTTTTCCCCTGTCATCTACCTCACACTTTAATAAACACATGTCCTGTGAAGAGGTTGGTGATGCAAAAGAGTGATGGGGATAGAGGGGAGGTTTTATGTCTCTCCTTACAGTTTGCTATGAAGTTGGAGGATGAAAGTTGACTGCCAATTGCAGTACTTAAAGCTGGTCTTATTAGTGGCATAAAATATAAAACTAGTTGAGCAGGGATAGCCTGTTTAGATGTGTTTATTTTTGGTTTATGGCAGTGTTCTTCTGCTCAGTTTGTTAGAGGTGGGTTTAATGTGAATCACATGTCTTATAAATTGAATATACTTACTCCTTCTTAAAGAAATGTTTCAGCCAAAAGATTATTCCCCTGTTCATCCTCTAAATATTTTTCTATGTGGTGTCTCTTAGTGTCATGCTGTTTTGTCATGGCTAGCTGTAAACAACAAAATGTGGTGATTCATAGTTATTTCACTGCTAACAGTGAAATAACTATGTTCTTTGGAGGCATCAAACATTCATTTGTGGGTTTTCTGAAAAATAAGCAATTGTGCTTTTGATTTTTTTCACCTTTTTTTCTGGAGACAGTAGTTCTGGCTATAATGAAATGCATCTCTTCACAATGTAGTCTTAATTCTTACCAGGAAACTTAAGTTGCCTTCCAGCCTGTTCCAGCTGAGGTGAGCATAAAAAATATATACCCTGTCATAAAAGCAACCTGTGAAGAATGTTGTTTATTTATCATAGCTAAAGCATTACTCATCTGTTTTTTGAGCCATGGTTCATAGACTGTCACTAGGTCCTTGTGGAAAGGGATTTGGCAACTACTTCTGAGTCTAGATAGTACCCACATCACACAGATTTCCAGTGTCTGCTGTGGTATCTTAAGTGAGCATTGGCATGATGCTTATTTTTAACCTTTGAGAGGGTCCTTTGAACAAAAATTAGTTTTTAACTGTACTAAAGCATAGAGTAGCTCAGCCTTATGAGGAAGTACTCTCACCTGCATTGTAATTTGACCTATGACCTAAGTGATTTTCTTACGTTTCCCTTCTGGTTGGTTTAATCATTCATTTATACCATTTACAACAGTAAGCACTGTTGAGATGTTCAATTTTATGGGTGGTGGACAGTTGCTTGCTTTATTTTGCTCTCTTATCGTTGAAATACAGCTTAGTGTATGTGTAAAAATTAGTTTCTTTCAATATTTATTCCTGGTGGAAAGAGACCCTTTGCAGGCACAACAGACCAGTCTGTAAAAGGATGTGAATATTTTGAGTGATTGGTTGGCTAATGCTTATTCTCAACTGTGGGGTGATCCTGAAAGTGCTGCTGTTAGCCTGGTGATTGTTATTACTGGGCCACAGCTACAGCAATATTTGGGTATTCCCTGAGATCTGTGTATAAGGCTAAATATTACAAAAAAATTCATACCTATTCTTAGTCTGCGTGTTCATATTTATTATTGTTTTTTATGCATCATTCCAAAGATAAAACTGAATACAAAGAGATGCTACAGCAGTATTTGCATTACAATAACCACATGATGAAGATTCCGGAAAATTGGCACTAATGTAGTTTCTAAGTTTCTAAGTAGTTTCTGCCTACTGAAGACAAGCTAAACACTGAAAATTCTCTGGTCTCAGCTGGTGAATCTAAGATGTTGGCTTCTGCAACTAATGAGTGTTATTTTGCAGGGTTATTTTTCTCTCTACTTGAAAAATACTTTAGCTAAGGCAAGTTATGTTTGTATGATCTAAGTATTTTTTTATAGTCGTCTTCAGGTTGTCTTCATAAAGACTATTCAGTGAGACATGATGTAATCTAGGATGCTCTTTTTATGGGAATTAATTTAATGTCCACTTGGGTACTCTGGCTGGAATCTTGGTTCAGGAAATAGGATGCAATGATTGATAAAGCCCCTTCTTTTCAAGGCAGCATCTGTTTGGCTAGATGTGAGTCAGGCACTGAAATGTATTGGAGGGAATAAAGGTTTTACTGTGTGCCTTCCCAACAGCGCTAATTTCAAATGCAGTTAGATTCTTGTATTGGCATTTCTATAATTTGGAGCTTCCTTTCTACAGGAAAGAAGACCTTATAAATGTATTCCAGTATACGAGGAGGCACACTTTGGAGACTAAATTAAAATTTCAGGTTGCAGTTATGGAAAGGTAGAGTCAATATAAAGTAATAATAATGCAAAGGCAGCTTAAAACCAGAAACCAACCCTATGACTGTTCTGTTTGATGCACTTTCCATTTTACCTCTCAAAGCTTTCAGGCAAAGAAGAGGTGGATGGGTGGGTTTTCTGTGGGTGGTTTTGCTGTGGCACATCAGAATGATTTCCCAAATCAAGATGATGAAGTAAACATTCTGGTATCTTCAGTGTGTTTATTTCAGGAAACTGTATGTGCTAGTGTGAACTAAACTTAGAGCGCGAGTGTACAAATTCTGCTTAAATACAAAGAGAGCTGCAAAGGATGCGAATATGAAAATTGTTTTTCTGTTTCTTCATGCTGCTAGCCAAAAAGAGCTCGATTCTTTCATATTGTCTGTGAAGAATACTGAGTTGTCATATCTGTGTCTGCTTTTTCCTAAAGATTAGGTATTAAATCTGTGGAAGACCAGGGAGCAACTGTGATATGTGTGACTTTCCTGGTTAGAATTTCTGGGGGCGGTTGTTAAACAGTCTGTTAGAATGTGAGAGGGATAAGAGTGCTGTCATGAACTGCACCAAGTTTCAGAAAACCTGTGTTTGCTGTATACAGCATTGATGTGTTTTGGGGGATTCCAGAAGCAGTGAGACAACTTGCTTTGATGTTATGATCTGGTATCTGATGAAGATTTTTTTCTTTTTCCAGTTGCTTTTTCAAACAATTGTTTCATTAGCAGTTGTTAAAATGTAAGTTATGTGTTCACTTGTGTGCTATAAATATTTATATAACAAACTCATAAATAATGTAAAGAAAAATATTTTATGAGCTTAGTGAAAAAGGTTGTTGTTTGACTGGGCTTGAAATACAAACAGCTAGAGGCAAAGGCAAGTTCTTGCATGGGCATGTGCCTGATTTTAAGAGGAGCATTAGAAATCACGCTGTGAATGTTTGAATAACTGTTACTTTCAGCAGCCTTAGTTGATCTTTTATTAAAACTGTAGCCTGTGCAGTTCAAAACATGCATTTTCAGACAGCAGATTTCTTTTCTGTGGTTTCCAAGGTACATTCTTGCATGTTGCAGGGATCAGTGGGCAAAGGAGGGAATATTGTGGGCTGTCCTGTTTTGCATCTCCCAGTTAAACCTGAAAATAAGACCATAAGGTGAGTATGCCTGGTTTTCAGACTTGAGGGAGTTCTGCAGTCTAGACCAACTGCCTGAGAAAAAGTAAAAGACTTGAAAAGAAATATACTCAAACTGTACATCACTTTTAAACTCTTTCAGTGTATTCTGGAATTGTCTTTGTTCTCCTAGTTGCTCTGAATAAATCTTGTATGTTGCATATTCTGCTCTTGACTTCCTCTGTTTGAAGAATAGTAGTTTTTGCTGAAGTACAATGACCTATTTTAATTTTGAAGAACAGCTTAAAGAACCCCCGTGTGTTAACATTTCTCTTTTGCCAATGCTATTTCCAAATTGCTACTAATTAGTTTGTTTTAAAAAATAAATGTGGAATTAAATAAAAACGATTTTCCAGAGCAATGCTGAGTCCCTTTCTTCCTTAATAATTGGAATGTAGTTGAGTTGGAAAGGACAGATAAGTTGAATTGTGGCAGATAATGTGTTGATGTGAAGAAAAACACCTTCATCAGCTGGAGACTAAGGGAAGAAAGACATGAAATAGATGGTAGACTTAAATCCAAGGTTGTCACAGTAATAATGAATGCTTTGTATGCCTAAATCATATCTACAGTATCTTGACATATGACTGCTTTTTTGTGAAACGTGTATTGATGTCCAAGATTGGACAGATTTCAAGAGGTCACCCACAGTATTTCAGAGTATTGGTTGTGAAAGGTCTCTTTGCTTTTAATGAAGTGTCTGAAGATTTGTCTTTTACAGGACATTCAGCATGTTTTCACCTTGTTTTGTTAGTGCAAGTCTGGAAAACTATTGCCTGAAGCATGGTTTAAAAAAAAGAAAAATGAAACTCGAAGTTGGCTGAAAACAGCACATTGAAACAGACTTTCACTTGAAATAAGATTTTTTCATTTGGAACATTCTGAATTTGAATTTTTTGGCTGACAGATTTGTATCTTACTTTTTGAATTTGAGAGGCATTGAAATGTCTGTGGTGCAGAAGCCTTGGGAGGTATTCAGCTATTAGTATGCTATTTGAAGCTTAAAGAAAACAAATGTTCTTTTGTTCAGGTTTTCATTTAGATTGCTTTTAACATAAACTGGGTTATAGAACATTGGATAATGCACAAAGGGCTTCCTATAACTTTCTAATCCCCCTCCAAATATTTTTTTCAGGAGTAATTATTTTCAGAATACTTTATGCTTATTAAGAAGTAACACAGAAGTACTAAAGCAAGTGATCTGCACTGTCACTGGCTTAGTGTGCTGCAGTATTAAATTTAAGGGAAGAGTGTCAGTGTCAGTTATGGCATAAGAATCTGTGACTGAAAAGTGTGCCAGGTCTGATTGGTCCCTGTCACATGGATGGAGTATTAATGTGATACAAATGAATATATGTGCTCAAAGTACCTATCATTGTTTCCATGACTTTAATTATGGAAATGTCTAGAAACATAGAACAGGGATGTGGGCTTTGCCTGTCAGTTTTGTAAAAGCATTTTAGGGTTTTTTTTTTCTGTTCAGGTAGCCTTGTTTCTTTAAGCAGTCAGGTGAATAAATATTAGAGATGAAAACCTGCTAGAATCTTATATTTATGTGTGCACTCTACACTTATCTGTTCATATGGTATATTAGTGTAGTGTTATATCATATACAGCTTTTTAACAGAAATGGGTATTGGCATAATAGCACAGGAATTATCACTAATGAAGGAATTTACATGTCCAGATGAGGTCTAGAGAGAGTGTGTTTCCCAAACCAGGGCATGCTATGTAGTTCTTGAGGCTAGATGTTAAAATGCAGAAAAAGTTATTTCTTGAGATAGTGTTTGAAACATTTGTGTCTTGTCTAGTGCATCCCTAAAATAGCATTGTAACAAATTCAGTAGTTGTTTTCAGAAGGCAAATTACTGTTTTCAGGACCAAGCAGAACATTGTGCAAGCTTGTATTTAAATAATAAGAAAGGTTGGAGGTAGAAACATCAGTTAGTTGGCTGATAGATGGTATGTTTTCATTTTGGGGTTTTATGCTGTCAGTTGGTTTTGAACGTACTTAAGCATCTATAGTTCAAAATCCTTACTATACTGCTTCTGAAATTATAGAGAATAAACACATTCTTGTTGCTAACCCTTTATGCACATTAGTGTTTCCAGTTGAACTCAGAATTCTGTTTTTCTTTCTCTTAGTCTTTGCATCATCAGTGAATTGTGTTATGGAGAAAACTTGCAACTTAATTATTTTACAACTGCTTTTTTTTTCAGTGCAGTCTTTTCTTTATAAGGAAAGACTCTTTCTTTATTATATTAACCATATAATAAAAAATTCATTTGTCTCAATCAACTTGGTTAATTTAAGGTAGAAACTACTGTCTGAACATGTTAAGTGTGCAGGATAGGGTCTCAGTGAAAGACACTTCCCTCATGCCAGGGTCTCAGTAAAAGATACTTAAGATACACTTTTGATAACTCTGTCCCAAAGCTGTTGATATAAAGAAAACTGTTTCTTCATTTCAGAATTCTGTGGTGGTGTCTTTTCTTGAAAATGTTGAAATGGTATATCTGAAGCATTTCTCTTGGGCTTTCCATCTTTCCTCATGTGTTTTAATATCTTACGCTTGTCCTGGCATACTAAGAAAATAAAAATCATCTTGAAAGAGTAAATCTTTCTGGTTTATTCCCCTAAAGTATTGGTGAGTTTTGTTTCTTTACACTGTAATTTAAAATAGTAGGTTATGATTACATGGTACAACTGGTAACTTCTAATGAAAGCCTTAATAATTTTTCATAACCTTATACTAGAATATTGTGCTCCATGCATTTAAAGGTAAAATCTAATCAACTGTTTTGGAAACTAGATTGTTGGCTTACAGTGATTATGAATGTGCAGTGTTTGAACAGCATTTCAGACAGACAGAAGAGACTGTCACAGTCCATAGTGGATAATGCAATGATACATACACCACTATTTAGTGCAGGAAGCCTCATGTCCGGAAGACTACACTGTGTTGATACTGATTTTATCCAGGTATCCCAGAACGATGCTGCTCATTTTCTTTGTGCTCCACTTTGACATATGCTCTAAGAGAATAGAAGGTGAGGTGTTGAAAAACAACTTGAATCCTGAAGTTACTTTGGTATATCATCTGGTTCGAGCTAGGCAGAAATAAAAGCTATTTAAAATCTGTTCCCCTGTAAATGTTTTAGGAATGTAAGCAGCTTACTTTATGGCATCACATCAGACCCATCATCCTTTCCCCATTTTTTACATCTAACTCAATTCTAAATGACTCCTTTAAGAAAAAAAAACTCCAACCCAACTAAACAAAACACACAGCCCCTCGCCCCTTATGCTGGTTTTATTTCTTGTTATAAATAAAGATATTGTATCCTTAGAAAGGTGTGATAACTCCCACTTAGATCATAATGTGCTAAAGTGCAGTGCATGTTTGCTGTGATCAACAACAGTGAGAAAGAAAATGGCTATAAAAAGTAAAATTTGAAGTTTATAATTGGAATGTGCATTCTTTTTTGAAATGGCTAAGGTTTTGAGTTCTTATGCCAATAAGTTCATATACTGCTTTCTGAGCATTTTGTCTCTGCCCTCATTTATTGAATTAATTCTTTAATTAGTGTCCTTTGGGATGTCTTCCAGTTGTGGAACTTGTACTAAGCTTTCCTTTTGCAGAACTTGTGACTTAATATTAGCTGTTTCTGAAGCAAGACACTAACCTCTGTGTGCCTTTTGCAAGTTAATGTTGACTGGCTCATAGGAAATGCAGCTGACGTTAGGAAGCTTGGGTGGGGACTACAAGGAGCTGGCAAGTACTCCAGGGTTCAGTGCCAGACATGCTGACACAACAGTACTTCACTTGTAAAAGTTTTCTTTAGGCTGCTAATTCTGTCTTCAGAGTAACTGGAACCAAAGCAGTGTCTCTGATGCCAAGTTAAAATAGCTAAAGTAACACTTTATAGGAAATTGAGAATGCTTTCCATGTCTTAGATCTTCAGAAATATTAGTAAAAAGAGCAAGTTTCTCTCTTAATGAAAGGGTGAGTTATGAACAGTGTGAGTATAATGAATGCATGCAAAACAAGTCCATCTAGCTAGAGTGAGTGTTAGAAGCAACTCCAAGAGGGAAAAGCTAGCATTGTGAAGTCTCTGTAAATACTGTGCTCTGAGGGATTTATATCACAGTTTCAATTTATTTGATTTGCTAGTTCGTAGTCATATTTCATAAGGCACCCTTTAATAGCTTCCTTTAGATTTCAAAGAAAAAATGTTTTCTTCAAATGTATCTAGACATTGAGAAATGCTGTGTGAGCACTTCTACAGCAGTTTGACCATGTCACCTTAAATATAATGTGTTTTGTCTTGAGCTTACATTATTTCTGGTCCATATTAGAGCCTAAGAAATAGTAAGGCAAAGCTTTTTGAAGGGGGATAAAAGTGGAACACAGCTTAGGTTGGCTTTGCAGAAGTTCAGGCAGAATATGAGTTGCTGCTACCATGCTGTCTCCAGTTTTGTATGTGGGAGGACTTCATGATGCCTCAGGAGGTATCGTGGAGAGGAATCTTGCTGGGGAAGGCATGCCTGGCTTACAGACTCTAAAAACTGCTGCAGTCTTGGTGGAAGGATGCAGCAGTATTACATAAGCATATTGGTTTTGTTTTAATTTCATCGTGACCCTTCGATTTTAGGAAGTGCTTCCTTCATTTCTTAAAGTGCAGGACTCAAAGCAAGTGGAGGAAGAAAGGAGATTCAGATGATGAATTTAATGTGTTCAGTGTTTTTGCAGTGCAGTGTGCCATGACATTAAAGTTGGCTTTAATGTTATTGCTTCTTTTAAGATAGGCACGTGCATTCTGCTCTCCTACCAAAGTAGAAGTTCAGGTAGTAGACTGAAGCAGCTTTGCCTACAGTAACTGGATGGCAGTGTCTTGCATCCATGGGAGACATTGGCTCCTGCTGACCTCAGAATTACAGATCACCTCTGAAGTCTCCTCTGACCTATTTTATCAAGTTAAAATTAAATAAAAGCAATATATAGTAATAAGAAAATACTATTTTTAAATCTTGGAGGTTTTTTTTGCATGAAAACTGTCATATAAAAGAAAAAATGGATTGAGCAGTTTTTTTCTCTGAGATCACCTTAGTCATTTTTCTTAACATCCCTTATTAGTTTGACTGTGCAATGTTGGACACTGATGTCTTTCAGACCAAGATTTGTCTTTTCCTGAAGAGAAGCACTTAGTTAATTTTTAAATCTACAAAATGTAAACTGGTGATTTCTGAAAGCTATGCAGCAAGTAACTATGTAGCCCATGACTTGCTGGGCTGTTCAAATCCAGCTGTTCAACTCACCATTTTTTTTTTTGTGAAGCTTTTGCTGGGGATCTGTTCTCATGTGTTTCTGGACATTCTGTGGCACATCTCTGAAATTTAGCTTCTGTACTGCCTGATTCCTTTCAAATTATTACCTAGATTTTTGTCCCCGCAAGTATGTGAATTCTCTTCCTGAGCTGGATCCTGTCTTTGCCAGTATGAGTGTACATAGAAAGGCATGTGTGTCTTAGCTCCATAAAAGAGGCTGGAGGATATGTTTGGAAAAGAAATTTTTAAAAAAGGTTATTTTTCACTGAGATAATAACAGATAAACTTTGGAGAACATTATCTTTATCTTGGTCACAAATTTGTTGAATGAAGGAGGATCTTGAGAGATGTGGTGACTCTTTACTTCCAGAGAGAAGTTCCTTTGTTGAATAAAGATTGTGCAGTACCACTGAAGTGATCTGGTCAGTGTTCAAGATTTGAACTGTCTCAGGGGATGTATTGCTGACATTCTCTATGGCCTGTTTAGGCATTTCTGTTTACAGATGTGTAGTGATCTATTTGCAGTGCAGTGAGGCTGCACTTCCTGTGGTTGAATGGTGTTGCTTAACTGTGGTCAGCTGAATTCCTTGGAACGGGAGTTGAATTTTTCTAATGCAATGTCAATAGATTTTGCCAACAATAGCTGGCAATGAAGGCACATGCAAGGCTAGCATGAATTTCTGATGGTATATTACATATTGTGAACTTTGTTCTTAATCATTTTCTGCATCATCTGACAAAAGTGAACTGCAAAAATGGCTTTGCAATTATCTATCACAACTTCCATACTAAGTCTTTACTAGTAAGCAGGAGTTTTTATGGAGTTTATGGATGGACATTTGCTTTGATTTATGAACAGTTTCAGAAACATGGTAGCTGACACCATTTTTCTTAGACAGTGACAAGAAAGTTTGAGTATCAAAACTTCTTTTCTTGGTTTTTTTTTTCCAGATGGAGCAATTGTCAGATGAAGAACTTGACCATGGTGCAGAAGAAGATAGTGATAAGGAAGATCAGGATCTCGACAAGATGTTTGGGGCCTGGCTGGGTGAACTGGACAAACTCACACAGGTGAGGGAGGCTTCAGTCATCTCACAGAATAATTTTTTTTTGTTATTACAATTCTTTTCAGTTGAATACCAACTGCTTGACTCTGCCACTTGCAGCAAGTCAGACAGTAGCCTGTGACCAGTTCAGTAATATTTAAAGGTTTATAAATTGGCTTTCTCTGTGAATATCTGGTGTCTTAACATTTATTCTGCTTAAGTTATTCTGTATGATGCAAGTTAAATGAAAAAAAATTTTACCATGCTTCTCATGATTATTTAGAATTAAGCTTTTGGTGCTGTTGTAGTTTTTAGCAGTTCTCCAAACTGCTGGGTTAGCAGTTATGGAGAATGTGCTCAGATAATGGTGAGGGCATACCACATGTGTGTCCAATGATCTGCAATAACTTGAATAAAGCCAGCGCAAAGCATGGTTGGGGTGCTTTTAACCAGAATATATTTGCTTCACAGGAAATGTTTGGTAGCAGTCTGTGTCTGTGGATTCAGTCTGAAAGAATGGGGCCTAACTTGCCTCTTCTGTCTCCAGTTTCCCTGATGGTCTCTAGGGTTATAGATTTTTTTTTTTTTTTATTATTTTTTTTTTTTTTTTTGTTCAGGCCAAGCTGAGGAGAGAAGGGAGCTCAGGAAGAATAAACATTAGGGAAAAAGTAGCGCATTTGATCTTTTTATCAAAGACTTGAGTAAAGATGTAGAAAATGAACATAAAAAGTTTAGGTGAGAAACTTTTTTCCGTTGAAGCAGATCTTCAGGAACTTTTTATCAGTACAAGCCTTGCCTAATTTCAGATGTTCTGCAGGCCTGTTGAGTTTCAGTGACAGCAAGAGCTGGATTCCCTATGTAACACATTCCAGTCCAGGGCCAGCAGCTCCTGACCCTGTACTTCTTGGGTCAGCAGCTGGATCACAGTGCCCTACTGCTTGCTACTTACAAAATCCTGGTATTTATTACAGTACTATACCCATATTAGCCATCATAACATAACAACTCAGTGTATTGGTTAGAAAGAGTTTCTTTTTTTAACCTATGCTAGTTTTTCATAAAAATGTGCCCTACATAAACTGGCTAGGGTCGGTTTTCATAACTTAATGTTATTCACAGGAAAGACTATTGAAAAAAATTCTGAATTTAGTGAATTTAAATCCCTGTTAATAAAATACAATTCTTCATTGAATGTTTTTAAGCACTTATGCCATGATTATGCTCATGAGCTAATGATGGATATTTTAGACAGTATTTCAGACTCTTATCCCAGTTTGAATGTTACGCAGTTTCATGCAGAGGGGTAGTTACAGCTAAGTCAGCTGTCTGTTTTAAAATGAGCCAGTGTCTAACACCATTCAAAAAAGCATTTGGAAAATGCTTCTATCCTTTTGATTCTGAAAAAAAGCAGAATGTGTTTAACAACCTTTTTTTACTGCATATCTGAAGTTAAATCTCTGTAGTATGACGATGTTTGTTTTCAGTCTAAAGCCTGAAAAACAGGGGTGCTTTCATATATACCAGTAACTTCTGAAAATTTTCTCTTAGAGAAAATGAATTCTCATTCATCTTAAGGAACTGGACAAGCAAATCTTTGTCAAATTATATTTGCCCTTTTTTTGATCTTTTTCAGAGTTTGGATGCAGACAAGCCTGTGGCACCAGTGAAGAGGTCACCTCTCCGCCAGGAGACCAATCTTGCCAACTTTTCATATCGCTTCTCCATGTACAATTTGAATGGTTTGTTGAATTATTTACCGCATATAGTTTAAAAAAATACTAGTTTAAGAAAAAAACTATTCCAACTATAAATTAAAATATTGTAAAATATAAGAACATTTAAATACACTTATAGCTGAGGTGAGAACATGTTTGCTGAAGGCATTGCTTTTTGGTGTCCTTTTTTTCCAAGTATTTGAGTCTCCTAAAGCATTATCTTTTACAACACTTAGTATTTGAGAACTTTAGCATAGTACTTGTATAAAAAACTTGTTCTGGGATCTGATCTCATGAAAGAATGACTTAATGTGTATCTGTTAACCAGGAAGAAAGAGCATCTTGCTTTACGGAACAGAATGCAGGAATATAGCTACAGAATGCTTTCAGGATAAACAGAAGGAAACCTTAATTTAAAGGTTTGAGTATGTATGTAGTATTTTTGTTTTGATTTTGTTTTTTTTAAATCTGTTGCAATACTTTAGCAAAAAATGCTTAGCAAAACATCTACAGTTTTTCGAAAAGTGAGGCATGATATTATGCAAGTGCGTTTTTGCATTCCATTCACAGGAAAGCAGTTTAAACTTTTCAGATGTAATCTGAACATTCATAGACTTCTTTTGCTGACAAATGAGTTTAACCTAAATAGTGTGAAAGTTGCAGTGGTCAAGGGTAGTGCAAACGAATTTTGTTTTGGCAGTGCACAGATATTTTGCACTACAGATGGGAGAAGAAAATGCTGCTTCCTTTGCTCTCTTAGCTATTAGATTTGATAACACAAAGTGAGACATTGCAAATGAAATAACTCTGCACATACTGACTACTCTTGTTTGTTGCAGAAGCCCTGAATCAGGGGGAGACTGTGGATCTGGATGCCCTCATGGCTGATCTCTGTTCCATAGAGCAGGAGCTCAGCAGCATCGGCTCTCATTCAGCAAACAATGCTGCAGTGAAACGCCTTGCCACGGAGCCCAAAACTCAGAAACCACCTGCTAGTCGACCTTCCACTAAGCACAGCAGCGTGAAAGGATTGTCCGCTGCTAAGGTGACTAAACCATCACATGCCAACGTGTCTCTGGATGACATCACTGCACAGTTAGAGAAGGCCTCTTTGAGCATGGACGAAGCAGCCCAGCAGTCTGTTGCAGAAGACACCAAGCCAGTGGTTACTGCCCAGCACAGGAGGACAGCATCTGCTGGCACAGTGAGCGATGCTGAGGTGCGCTCCATCAGTAACTCCTCCCGTTCCAGCGTGACCTCGGCAGCTTCCAGCATGGACTCCCTGGATATCGATAAGGTGACGAGACCTCAGGAGCTGGACTTGACATCACAAGGGCAGCCAATCACCGAGGTAGGATGTCACTAATTCAACATTTTTGTTTGTTGTGGGTCTTTCTCTTCAAACTTACACCTCATTCCCCATGCTGACACTCAGAGCTAAACATCTGCAGTGCAGTGGGGTTGGTTGACTGCCCATGTTGTATTTACTTCTTTCTCTGGTTTTGGTTCTGTCTGCAAGGAAACTTCTTGTAAAGAATGTGTCTAGGTTTTGGGATTTTTAGGAGCTTTCCCCATCTCTTCCTCCTCTCAAGCCAATCATGCATTTTAATGTTTTTGTAGTTAATATTTTTATTCCAAGTAAATATCATATATTGCCTTTAATTTAAATCTGAGGAGTGCACAGCTGTGGAAAAAAGAAAGCACAATTGACAAAATTCTATTCTTCTTACAGTACAGTTAATACCTGAAACGCATGGAGCAATCTACAGGTGTCTATCTGGAGCTATACTATACCAGTAATTTGCTGTTTAATACTCTTGTTTAATGTATGACAGGAGGAGCTCTTTGAAGCAATACACAATGCAGAAAAATAACTGGGCTGCAATACGGCATTAGCAGATATTAATTTGGGATTTTGATGCTTTGAGATTGATTAATTAGAGAGGAAACTTCAGTAAGAACAGCCAGTTTGGTGAACATTGCAAGTGCTGGTGACTTGAAAGAAAATGTGGAAAATGTTCCAGTCAGTTTTGAGAACTTAAACTTAGAAGTTCTCTCATAGAAATACTCTCTGAAACAGAAATTTGACCTGTTAACATGTCAGTTGTACTAATATGCATGTTCTCTTTCATGAGAGAAAACTGGAACAAACTGAGTTTATTCTAATCAGTAATTAAAACTACTCTGAATGGGCTGTACTGAAAGCATGGTTCTACACATCTGCAACAGAAGTTCATCTGATGTAAAGTGTATGATGCAGGCTTGTCAGTCTTATGATCAACTCATTGAGGTCACACTTTGATTTAAATCTTCATTTTAAATAGTGAGAAATTAATGACAGTTTAGGTCTACTTTCTTTTCATATAAAAAGTTAGCGTTCAGTGTGCTTTTATTGGAGATTTCCTGTTGAGTGAAGAAAAAGAGATAGAAATGTGCCCTTTGCTCTTTGGAAAGTTAAAGTGCAAACCTTTGCATTATTGCTGTAGGCCTGTGTTCAATCCCAGCCTATGACAGTCATTGATTATATTGTTGTTTGTTTGAGAATCATTTTCTTTTTATGGCATGATAAGGCTTATATTTGCGTTGCTGTTTTTGGGTGGAGGGTTTTTGTTTGTTTGGTTGGTTTTTTTTTTGTTTGTTTGGGGTTTTTTTTTGGTTTTTTTTTTTGGTTTTTTTTTTTTTTTTTTTTTGTTTTTTTTTTTTTTTTGCATCTCCAGCTGTTACTCATGATTATATGTCTGTGTTTAATGTAGAAAGTTAGGTAATCTTGCATTTTTGTCTCTTCTCAGGCTGAAAATATGACTTTTATCAATCAGTTGCTCTAGCTTTTATAGCATAAGAGAAGCATGAATATTGCATTTTTTGATTCTTTAATGCAAGATGTTTTCTGCAGTTGATCTTGCAGGTCTCCCTCTAAATTCTCTTTTACTTTGGGAGTTATATGCTTGAGGCATCTGTAAAATTGCCCTTCTTGTCTGCCAGGTTTTTTCAATCCTTTGTGCCATGAGTCATCAACAAACCACCTTCTGCCCTAAATTACCTTGATACTGGTGAATCAAGGGATAGAGGTCAAGAAGTTGCTTTGTGTTCACAGGAAGCTAATCTGTATTGCTGCAAGTGTTGCAGTTGCTGTCTCAGTTGCTTTCTGACTGCTTGGCCACTGACTGCAAGGCTCAAAATCATCCCCAAAAGCTTTTCTCAGACATGTGAGGGCTGCCTTTGTACAAACGCAGTGATTGCTTCTCATATAAGAATGTGACTATTGTTTCTCTGCCCAGATAAGTTGATAAGAATGATTGATTCCTTTGAAGGAGGTAACCAGAAAGTGTCAGTAATTTGAGATCCAGATTGTGCTCTCCTCTCAAGAGCAGAAACCTCTGCACTCATTGACCATGCTGTTTGCTTTGGCTCCATTCTTTTTCGTTTCAGTAGCCTGAGGAAGGTTCAATTCTGAGAAACTGTCCCTAGGTTTACAGAATTGATACTCAGCTATTCAGTATTTGTTATATGATGGGGTGGGACTTCTTACAGAGAAGTTTCTTTTCTCGTCACTGGTGAACAAGGAAAGGGAAATAACTTTTTTTTTGCATTTGTGACAGATTTAGTGGTTGCGTTTTTAAAATGAATTTAGCTTTTAAATGGATTCTTTGGAAGAATCATTGAGTATCAACAAAGCTGTTTATTTCCTATGTCATTCATTTAGTGCCCAAAAACTAGTTTAAGAGTTTATTAATCCTCTTGGCTAGGTTGTGAACCAAAACACCTTTTACTAGTAGGGCTGAATTGTACTCTCCCACCCCCACAGTTGACTCAATGGTGCTGTTTCTAATAGAAAACATCCCTTTGAGAAAATAGCCTTTGAAGAAGTCCTAATGTCCATATAGGGAAAACCTCAACAGTTTTTATGCAGAAAGTGGGAGACAATTTATTCATGGTCACAGCAGATCTGTTTTGAGGTTTGTTATTCTGATGTAGTGCTTCAAGTTAGCTCTTTTCTTTTGCCTGTCTTCCTTGAGACTGCCTGTAGGTGAGCTGACCTTTAAAATTTTTCTTTACTGCTGTGGCTCTTCTGAAAGAGGTCAGTATCTTGGCAGCTCTGCCCTTTTGACCGATACTTTGTCTTCTCCAGGCAGTATAGGTACTTTAAAAAGTCATCCTTTCTGCTGCTACTTCATGTTATGCTCTAAGTAAAATGGAAGACAGTTCTGATGGGAGGAAATGCTTGTCTGAAAAAAGAAATTAGGCTTTGCACTTATTAAACTTCAGTGTTCTATCTTAAAATATACTTCTGCTGTGTAATTTAAGAGCTCTCTGACTTGGCAGTGCAGGAAAATCCTGTAGAAGAGCAGTCATGTACTGGCCCACTGAAGGTGTGTGTAGTCTAATATACTCTGGCTGGTAACAGGGACCAATATTATAGGAAAAGGCTGCAATTCCACAGACACCAGAAATGGGAGGATATGACTTCACTTTCCTCTCATCCTTCCTTCCTCACAGTTCTTTGCTTACACTCTCATCTCCTCCCTTGTCCCAGCTGTGGCACTTAACTGGTAATTAGTACCCCAAAACTTTGTGCTTCTATTCTGCATCTCACTCTGTGTTATTTAGGTGAACTGCAGAGGCTCAGAGGAGTGATGCACATGAGGGAGGTGTTATAGCCAGGGACTGGAGGCTGGAAGGGAGAGCAGGAACTCACTTGGTGGTGGTAATTGATTACTCAGAACTTCTTGCCTGAGTATTAGGACAGACATCTTACCTCTTGTCATCGTCTTCCTCCTAGCAGCCTGTGCTCTAGGCAACTCCTGGGCAGATATATCTCCTATATGCAGATAGATCAGCATGATGACAGATGACAACTCTCAGTGGTCATATTGGCCAGGACCATCCTTGTACTCATTCTGAATTTGTCTTTAGATCACTTTCAGGGGAGTTGACTGGAGTTCCCTCGGTTGTCTGAAGTGGTGGGTTTATTACTTGTCATCATGGTTTATTTTCTTCATTTCCTCCTTTCCTTTCTTAGCACTATCTCTTTAGACATTGTGAGTGTTGATGTTTTCAAAGACTATCACTTTGTAGTCTTAAGACCCTGTCTTGGTGGTACTAAGTGTTTTCTGACTGCACTTCGTTCTTGTCTTCAGTCTCCCCTTAAGCATTGTTGAATAAAAAAATTGTTTCCACCCCACCCTAACTCCATAAGTTTTTGCTAAATTGAAGTTTGTCTTTGACACAATGGCTTCACAGATCCTTGCTTGAACAGTATTCTTTCTGAAATTGGTATATTGCATTTTGTTTTCTTTGCTTTTACTTGTGTAATGAGTGGCATGCACCTTAAAATGTGGCTTCTGTGGGGGGTTACTTTACTTGTATGTAGACTAAATTAGTGAAGTAATAGCATGCATCAGTTGAAGGTAGGGGAAATGATGTCTCTGTGACTAACTTGTTGCCTCCACCCATATTATCTTTTTCTTCTTCCTTTGGTCCCTCTGCCAGCAATAAGTTGTCTCTGTTTTCAGTGAGCTGTGCTGGAATAGAAGGAGAGGAAAGCAGAGGGGAGAGAATAGAGAACTGTGTTGATGATGCTTATGTAGCTGTGTGTGTCTGGAGAGTGAAAGGCTCCATTCATGGGCAGTCATTGTTACTGTCCTGCACACACTCAGTGAAGAGGTTGCAGATAAGTTTGAAGTCTGCCATCTGGTCTGGCACAGTTCAGCATCACCCCCACCCCTCTTTATGTCTGTAACCCAGTTTGCACAGCTGAGAGATTCTGCTCATACAAAGATAATGCAAAATTTAGCTGGTAACACTACATGATTTAATTGCATTTTATTTTTTAGCTTTTACCTAAACTCATTGTAGATTTATACTTGATGCATGAGGGGTAAAAGTCATGAAGAGAGCGACCAGTGCAATAAAGCCCCACGTGGTTTTTGTTTCACTTGACAGAGAAGGCAGTGTAGAGTAAACATTAATATTTCTTTCAGGGTAAAAAAGGGAGCTTTGGAGGCATGACAGTTAGTAGCAATTGTCATGTAAGCACAGCACACGTAAATAAATCTGTACTGGCTAAAAGATCCTGTGGGATAAAATGAAAAAGTTGAAATGGACATAAGGGAATAATAAAGTCTGTGTTTCATAGCAATTTTGTTATAGTTCTTACATGGACATGCTAGCATTTCATTTGCCCATGCAGCAGTGTAACACAGAAGCTTTGCTACCCATTTAAAATTATTGAGGGTCCTGTTTTATGTGGGATTGCTAAATGTTGCTATGTATGAAAAGGCAGTTAACTGTTAACGTATGCAGACAAATAAACTGATGATATACGTGATCTTTGTTAGGCAACGGTGTCTTAAAATAGAGTTGGACTGCTGAATCTCATCTGTTATTTGTAGATGGTTGAAAGAAGAGTTGTGGTCTGTTTTAGCTCTTGCAGGAATAGAGCATTATTGGCTTTTGTACTTTGGGAGCTTGAAGCTTGAGTACTTTTCCTTATGGCCCACGTGTTGTGTGGTTAGCAGATGTGAAGGATGTTAGACTCCAACTTGTGAGAGTAGTCACAGATAAGCAACAAAACAAGGCATGGCAGAGGTTTGGTTTATATTTCTTCTAAAGACCTAAAAAAAAATTTCATTTTCTGCCAGTTGTGTTATGTCCTTAGTTTAGAAACAAAGTCTGTTCTGGAGCTTTTCCAGTTCCGCTTTTCCTAAGCTGAAAATAGTCAATGGAAAGACTTAATTTGAAACACAATTAGACCGTTTCTTCCTCTTTCTTTTTTTTTCCAATTATTAGTCACAAAGTGTTCTTTTATAAGTCAAAAGCAAGGGAAAATTGTGCTTATCTGTCGTCCTGAAACATTACTTTGGCTTCCAGTTTTGTTGGCATAAGAAGTGTGAACCATCCATTTTTCAAATGTTTTTGAAATACATGTAAAATGACTCCTCATGTGCCAGATTTTTGGAAGCTTTCAAAGCATTCTCTGAGATAAACATATGATTTTATAAAATATAAACAATATTTATGTATTTCAAGTAAATCATCAAATGTGCTTGGCTATGCATAATCACCATATATTGCACTAGAACTCAAGGATTGCTAATACACTCTTTGCAATGCCTGCAAACCAGCACATAAACGTTTTTTCATGTTATACTTATGGAATCTGCAAAGCAAATGATGGGAAGGGATAATTTTAAATTTTTTTTAAGCATTTTCAGTTGAGATCCAAAGGAAGCATTCTAAAAGTTTTGTTTACTGCACATTGTAGAATGGTAGGTTTCAAAAATTGGGGTAAATAGATTTAAAATACATGAAAGGGAAACAAGAATTTAAACATTATCCTTGCATTGGTTAATCTTAATTCTCCACTCAGTGTATCTGACTTATTTTATAGCTATGGACCCAAAATTTATCCTTCAACTTTTCCACATAGAAAATAACTAACTGAGGTGTAGCAGAAACCACAAAACATGTAAGAATAATTTCTCTTCAGTCAGCTTTGCCTCACACTGATGAAAAAGCTTTAAAGTTCTCTCCTGGGAAGGAACAGGAAAATAGACAGTGTAATGTATGCTTGAGTCTTCTTTGACACCACTGGCTGGCAAAGCTGGTGTTCACTCAAAAATTACAGTTAGGCTGTACTTTGTTAGTGTGAATGTGAACACCAAAGGCATTGGCTCTGAATGCACCTAAATGCACTGTTTCTTTGGGATTTTCTGTGAGGTTGGAGTCTTCTGTGGACAAGCAACTGAATGACTCATTCTGCTATACCAAATGCTGGGTAAATAAACACACTTAAAAATTAATCTCTTTGTTTTTAGGCCTATTCCATAGCACTTCAGAAAAATACTTGTGTTTATGAAATGTTTTTTTGAGGAAAAAACTGTACCATTAATACAGACAAGCCAAGAAAGTGGTTGTTCAGAGGTTCTTTCTCTTACCAGATTTGTCTGCAAGAGGAAAAATACCATAGATGAATGATGAAATAAATCTAGGCAGCACACTCTTGGAAATACCCACTAGACTTGGGTTGAGAAATCAGAAGTCGTGCTTTATGATGTTACTAAACTTTGCTGAAAGTGTGCTGCAGGGGAGTTGTATGCATTGATTGCAGTTTGCAGTAAAGATATCACTCTACTAGTGATGGTTAATTATGGAGCTTTTAAAACAGCCAGTTTCCTTGTGGATACACCATTCTTTTTCTGCAACGTTTGATTGGATTAGAGATCTGAAATAATAAAGCTGTAGGAAGTTAGAAACAGATTACTTGTTTGTCATTGTTTCAGATGGCCAAAAAGAAATTTAGGACAGATGACAAAAATTAAGAAAACAGCCGCCAGTTGTGGAACATTAAGCGCTTAACAGGAGGAAAGAATTTGTTGTTTTCCTGAATTATCTTCCTGCTGCTTCAGTTTCTCAGCGCCTATTTTCCTGCTCTGAGGTTTTAATAAGAATAAACTGTAACCTCTTTGGCAACAATTTTTTTTCTAATATCTAATCTAAACCAGCTCTGGTGCTACTTGAGGCCTTTTATCTTGTCTCATCTCTTGTTACTTGCAAGAAGAGACTGTCACCCACCTGTCCACACCTCCTTTTAGGTGGTTGTAGAGAGTGATAAGGTGTCCCCTGAGCCTCTTTTCTGCTAGGTTAAACAACCCCCTTTGCAAAGGAAAGCAGAAAATGGATATGTTTAGCTAGATGCTTATCATATTGTGTCCATATGAGTAAGTTCCAGATGAATACATAATCATAAAGAGATTGGAAAAACATTTTCAGTGATCCTTCTCCATCCTTGGATCAAAATTACAAAAATAATTTTAAATCTTTAATTATTGAGTTCTCTTTTGGAAACAGTGGATTCTAATTCTTGAAGCTGGAGTCTGTAGAATTCAGTGTAGGGATGTAGTTGAAATGCAAGGTACAGTAATCTTTTCAACAAAGTTTTGCAAGCGTATAGCTTTCAATTGAACATTGTATACTTGAGTTTCCCTGGTTTTTAGTTTGTTTTTTAGGGACAGAGAATACATTTTTAAAAGGATTTTGTATTGTTTCTCAACTGTGACATTAAATCCAAAATAGTGGCACAAGAGTGCCACCAGCTGGTTTAATTAAACACGTGTATTTATTAAACTTAAGAGTTTTGCAAGAAACATAGCAAGATAATTACATGCACAAGTCCTCAGTGTGCTCTCATTGCCTTTTTTTTGGTATTAATGTAAGTTATTCTGCTGTACAAACTTTGAGTGAATTATGTCTTCGAATGTAAGATAGTGTTTAACAAGAAAGGAAGTTTTCTATTTAACATGTTTAAGGCATGTGAACAGGAAGATAAAATACTTCAGAAGATCACTAGGTCATCTTTCTTATAATTCCCACCCCAGTTGCTGATCATTATTTGTAAACTGTCAGTATAAAGAATGTATGTGACACCTTTGAGACTGTATTGTACTGTTTTTAAATTCAGGATGCCTGTTTTCTCAGCCCTTACCATAAAATCAGAGGAATCAGATGCAACTCAGCCTCTTAGCGATGAGATTTATTCTTTCTAAATTGATCCCACTTTTCTGTACTAAGTGATCATCAAACATTACAAGAAAATAGATCAGTGTTCAGATTTTGCAAAAATATGCAAGTGGAATTGAAGAAAGGAGGCCATGCATATACAGCATCTTACTTGTCAACCAGTGGGCTCCTGCCATGGCAAGATGGGATACATGGCATTAACGCTTCAGATCTTAGCTAGGCAGCTCAGCTCATCACCTCTTCTTAAAGCTGTTTCTTAAAATCCAGCCATCAGCTCTTTTCTGTAGAAAAATAAATCTAATATGCTCTATAATCCAGTGATAGTTTAGTTTATGGAACTGGAATTGGTTTTATATCCTAGGTGAATATTAGGTGAGGCACTGGGGTAAAGACAACTTTGTTGTTAGAGCTTGAGTTCTTGTTGTGGCAGACGCAGGTGGAAGAACAGATGCTTTTCATGGTGGAAGACTAGAAATGTCTCCCTAGGAGTAATTAATGTTTTGGTTTTCCTGGGTTTGATTGTTGTTCTTTTTAGCCTAGTGAAGTACCTGGGGCAGAGAAGTAGGTTAATTTGTTTGGCAAGATCAGGCATTTATATTGTCAGGGGTTTAATACATATTTCAAGTCCTTACATAGAGAGGAAGAGTGGGCTATTTGGATCCACTGTGTGAACCATCGTGATTGTACCATCTAGAACAAAATAATAAAATATTTCTCTTCCCCCAAAGAATGGAATATTCTAGGAGCAACATCTGTTTGCCTCAAAGCTTGATGTTTGAGCTGAAGTCTTTCTTTGAAATAGACTAAATGCTTTAAAATTGGATTGTGATGTTCTAAAATGAAATTTAATTTATCTACTAGTTTGTGCATGCCAAATATTTAAACATTTTTATGTGTGTGTAGTTACTGTTTAGCTGGGCTATAATTTCTAGAACTTGGGCTTTCCTGTTGCTTTGCTGCTTCTGCTTATTCTAACTTTTGGGTATGTGCAGTACTGCAGAATTTGTTATAGGGTAGGAAGAAGCCATGCACAAAAAATGTCTGGAAAAGAGCTGCTGCCTTCCTGTTTCTGGGCATGTGAGATCTGCAGCTCCAATTCACATAGGCAGTTGTCATCACACTGGTGTTCCACATTTTACTGGCCAACCCCTATTCCCGTAAAATATCATTATCAAAGTGTCAAGTGGCCATTGTGTGGTAAGAAAGATATGACATTCCCATTTTTGGGTAGAATTTCCTTGGTGGAGATAATGTTGTTAAATACAAGATAGCAGCAGCCAAGATGACAAGAAGGTTAATTGGTCTACCTTGACCTTCCCTGTTGGAGAAATATTCTCCAGCAAATAGTATTTCCTTTAAGGAGAGATTCAATATCCTGTATTTATTGACACTATTGTTGACTTACAGGCTAAGACAGAAGTTACTAAATTCTTTAAGAAGAGGCTGCAAGTGTACGTTGTCGTATTCCTTCTACTGCAGTGCTCCATTCACCAAGAAAGTGATCCATATTAATCAGTTCATGATGACTGACAAGAACTCTATGAAGAAACTCTTAAAAAAATTTCCTTGAACTTGTCACTGGGTTTTTATGTATACTTTTGGGGTTTGGACTGAGGCAGCCCATTTTATTCTGCAAGTTGTGTAGCAGAATGTTGTAAGGAGACCATCCTAAACTGACTCTGTGGGAAGTTAGAGCGTCTGTATAAGAAAGGATACAATTCAGCATGACTGTGAATAATTATACCAGGTATTACAAACCCTCAGTGTGGTTTGAGCTAGGCAGCACTGCTGTGTGTCTAAAATATAATATATAAATACAGACAGTACTTATAATGCAAGCAGAAAAATAATTTACTCTGTAACATAACCTGTGTCTATATTAGTAGCTAAACACCCAGGTGGAGCTTTGGCTGGAGCCTGGGTTTAATTTCAGATGCTGTGTAGAGTCTTCCCTGAGGTGTAACTTTTAAAGCCTCCTTGAGATCCTAATTGCTCATCCCAGCATGTGGCAGTCACATAAGTAAACTCTCCCTGCAAGAATTGTATTCTCCAAAGTATTTGATATTGCCTTGCAGGAAGTTTTGGACATGGGCTCTTCATTTTTTTCATACTATACCTTAGTGTGGCACTGAAGAAGAGGTGAGATTCTGTATTGCTAATTACTAAACAAGAGTATAGTAGGCATGATAGTTGTCATGCCTTGTTCTGTATAGTGTTGAAACAAATAGGGCTGAGACAATTGTAACCACATGAGACAAAACTTGCAGGATGGTGGTGGTAGAGAGGTTTACTTTATGCTCTTTTAAGTTGTTTAAATGCTCTTGTTAAATGCCACAGTACTAGTCTAATTTCCTTAGCAGACTGGACTGTGTGGTTCTGCAAATCACTGCATGATGATGGTTTTGTTGCCTGTAGCAGGTGCTGGAGAAGATAATCACTGGGATCTGTCATTAACTGATTTCTGTCTTTCTCTACTTGCTGCTTCCCCTTTACTGATTTTGCTTCCCATTTTGAAAACAGATGAAAATATATTTTCTGTTAATTTATCTTCCCAAGGGAAGCACGGGGATTTGTAATTTTATAATTTGGACTATACCAGAGAAGAGAGACTTAAGTAATTTTAAAAAAAAGGGCGTGAATTTTAAGTTAGGTTAGTTTATTGTTGTGGTAATATCTTTCTTCTTTAAGAATGAGACAGCAACCCACATAGAAAGCATAAAACTAGGATGTCTCCCAGATGACCAATTTACAGTGGCTCTATGTTTGTGTAGTGAAAGTGGAATGTTTAGTTTTAGAAGACTGGACAGGATTTTGAAAAGCATTGTAAGAGTGTGTTTTCTTGCTTTCATAGTTCTAAATGTCTTTACAAATAAGTTTTCTCTTGCAGAAAGGAAACCAGTGGCAGGTAAGCAAAAGTTCTCTTAATTCTATTGTGTGACATTTTGTACAGAAGAAGATTAAAATAGTGTCTTTTATTAGTGTCTTGTGTAAAAGCACAAATGCTTTTACATCCGTGATTCAGGCTCAGTATCTGGGAATGTTCATGTTTTTATGGGAGGGGAAAAAAGTGATGATGTAGGGTTTTTTCTTTTAAACTCTGCTTTATCTTCTGTAATCAAGACACCATAAAATTACTTACTGACTTCCTTTGACTTATGTTCTTTCTCTTTCTTTCTGCACAAGCACTCCTATTTGGACAGGGAAACCTCCCTTCTTCTGAGAAACATTGCAGGAAAGCCTTCTCATTTGCTGACCAAGGTGATGATGCTTCTTTCTACTGTATGTGACTGTTGCTGTGTAGAAGGAATGCTTTTGGTGTGTGCTATGCTTCTCCACTCCTGCTTTTTCCAGCAACTTCTGCATTTACTTACATGATTTTCCTGATTATCCAGGTGCTTTTAAAAGATTGAATTGTATTGTTTGTTTCTGCAGATTTATCAAAGTGTTCAAGTTCTTAAATACTTAATAGCCATATTAGCAGGTAAAATGCCTTAATTAAAAAGGAAATGTACTGAGCTCAAAGTTCTTTTGTTCCTATTGCCATTCACTAGTTTAAGAAAACATCCTAGTAAAAAATGTGGGAGTGTTTAGTAGTTTTAAAAGCCATTAGTAGCCTTAAAATAAGTTCTCTTGCTGTATTGAAGACGAACTAGTAAGAATGGGATATTTTTTTAACATTTTGAATGTTGACTGAATATAATGTGGGGAGAATATTGTAGTAAGACAGTGGTCTAATGAGCCAGGTATGTACAAATCTTGATTATAATTTAATCTTCTTCACAGCAAGGAGATCACTAATGTACTAAGTGATCACAAATTGTCATTCAATTTGCTAAAAATTGTATCCTTTATATGTATTTCCTTTTGAAACTAGAGGACAAGGGATGGAGCAAGCTATAAATCTCTGGTGAAAATACAGGCTGGGATGAAGGGCTGACAGTTTCATGTAGCTGTGGTGTCAGATGTTGCTGATGCTAATACATACTCCAAAACCATATCTGTCTGGGTTTTTTTTAATTCACAGACATTCTACTGGAGAGACCTCAGGGAAGCCTGAAGTAACAAAATGCAATTTGGTGATCTCAAAACAATGAGGATAATGTTCACTGGGCATAAGTAGTCTGTATTTAGCAATAAAAGTTTAGTACTGGTTTACTGCTTTTTTAAAAATATCTTAATATTCTTCTCAAGATGCTCAGCATGTATCTTGACAGGAGATTTTCAGGCTGTCTTCCAGAGGAGTACAAACAGCCAAAAGCAAGTAATCTTCTGCTCTCATGATTGTTTTGCTTAAATTTTGAGTCCATACCTCTGCCTTGACCCCAATAGCTCTTGGCCCCCCTGCACTGCCCAACAACGCAAACAGCCACCAAAACAGCAATTGGCTTCATTGCAAATAGATTAACAACAGCTGTGGCACAAAGAAACCACAATTTTCTTTCATCTCCAGGTGTCTGCAGATCCTCCCTTCTGGTTGTTTATATGTGGGATGAGTGTTAGTTACCATAGAGGAACTTAATTTTAAAAAGTACATTAAATTATCCCTTTGTGTCATATGACCATGGAGTAGCTCCTCTCAGGTATTCTGGTACACTCCACAGTTAAATGAATTTATAAATCCTTGTGTTGGCTAATTAGGCTTCACAGCTCTTTGATTCAGGTGCTTTTGGTGAGCCTTCTGATTTCCTGAGGGTAATGTTGGTCAGCTTGTGACTGTTTCAGTACAGCTGTGCCTTCCTCTTCTGACTCCTGAGCACACAGGCTGGCGTGGCACTTACTGGTTCTCTTCTGACCTCCTGCAAGCAGAAATACCTTTAGCAAAATGATGAAATGGAAGTCCCCATTACTGCTTAGATCTCTTCAGCGTGTTGTAACATTGGATAAGGCTCTCTATGAGTGAAGCAATCCCAAGAAATGGGGCATTTTCTTGCACCACGGTGTTAGATCATTTGACTGTAGGATCATATTGCAGGTCTGTGCTGGTGTCTCTGGTGTGTTACCTGTTTCTTACTGTCTTCATCTGTTTCTGTTTCTTCCCCCTCTCTGGTGTGTCTGCATCTTATATTGAGACTAGAACCATTTTTGTCCTCTGATAATATAACTAATTCTAAAAATTCTAGCTGTGGACTAGATCCCTTCTGCATCACAGCCATGCACACACACTGTCTTGAAGTTTTGGGTGATTTGGTGCAAATGGAGATGTTAATATGGTGTTCTCTGGTAGCAGGAACCTCTGTTTCAGTACAAGCTCTGCAAGGAGGAGATTCCTTGCAAGACATGATTGCCTTTCTACCCAAGGCTAGACTATAGTTGGGAAAATAAACAGTAGATACCTGATCTTAGTCCTTCAGAAGTCAATGCTACTTGTGTATTTATTATCTTCTTATCTGCAACCAAAGAAAAAATTCAGAGAAAAAAAGCAAATACTAAACAGAGGAGAAATGTCTTAATTTTATGCATTTTGTAGGTGGTGTATCTACCTTGCTGACTTAAATGAAATGTGGACATAGTTACTTACCTCTTACATTTAATTACTGGCTTTTCTAAGTAGCTTTGTTAAGTGATGCCCCCCTCCCATTTTGTTTCCATTCCATTTGTTATCTCTGTAAAAGAGATTAGTTAATAACACTTAAAAAAAGGTAAAATGAAAGAAAAAATAAAACCTCAACCTAGAAATTCGAGGGAAAAAAATTTTTGAGCAAGGTCAGCTCTGCCATTGAATGCATCTTGTACGTCTTTATTATTAAAACACAGCTGGAATATCAGAGCAAAACTGCATATTTAGTTGGAAACTGGGGGAAGAAGCAGTGTCTTTCATTATATTACAGAAATCTTAACTTTATATTTTTTTGTGTTTTTCTTTCTGATATTTCAATGTAGGCTAAAATTATACAAAACTTAGTTCTGGTATATAAATGCAAAGAAGATCATTAATTTAAGACCATTGCACTGCAGGCATATGCATTTTCCATTTTGGTTCCCAATAAGTTTGAATATTTTGGATTAACAGATTCTATACATTAGTATGTTGCCAAGTATTCCTTAAATCGGGTGCAATGTTTTCCATAACCAAAAGTAATCTTAGCTGAAAGCTTTAAAATAGAAGTGTAACAATAGTCCCAGAATGGTCCTGTTAAGTGAGGAATTTGTTACCATTTGACAGTGTTGCATATTGCTAGTATAAGGGAATATCCTTTTCCTGCCAGAGGTGGAAATGACTCTCCATTATGTTTTGTGTTTTTACAAAGTGTGTGTGTGCATCTCCTTGGTGTGTTTCCAAGGCTTGCCTGTGCCTGTAAGGCAGTCCAAGCAGGGAGTGGGTTCTGCTGAACCTTGCCTGCTGTGCCAGTTCTCCAGGTCAGTCTGTGACAGAGCCGTGTGCCAGCAGCGCTGAGTGCAGGGGACACAGGTGTGTGGCCGTGGCAGGGACTGATGGCTGTACCGCCTGTGAGGCTGTGACAGCACAGCGTCCTGCCCTTTACCTGCCTCTTTGGGATCCTGCAGCAGCTCCATCACTGTTGGCAGCATTTGCTAGCAAAGGGGAAATAAATGCATAAGGTAGATGTGGTTGGACTGCACGTGCTGGCCTTGCTGGTTGGTGGCACTGAACAGTTTAAATAGTTCGCAGTTGCAGTCAGGTGTTTTTGCCATCTGTCACCTGTCTCCCTGTGCAGTGAAAAGAGTTGTTAGCTTATTAGTACAAGCTAAAGGACGACATGTGCTTCCTCCGGGATAGAAGCAGTGTTGTTCTCATGTACGGGGGGAGGAGAGACCTGTGTATGTGTCTAAGTGCTGTTCTCAGGTGACTTTGATGGGCAGGGGACTGTTTTCTTGGGCCATTAGGAGAGAAGCAGAATACCTGGTTGTCATTTTGGGGGAGTTATTAAATTATTTTATTAAGGAATCAAAATGCATAGTTCTTCATCCTTCTCCCATGAAACATTGTTTGCCACATCAGCAGTGATGCAGCAGTGGCATGAGCTTAGTTTATTACTGCTCAAAATAGTTTAAAATCTTTGACTACTGTATGCTTTCAGACATTCTGTATTCTGCTTTCTTTTCCTTGCTGTGTTTTCCAGTTAGTGAATTCAGACTTCTTTTTATAATTTTTTGCTCATTGGAACCAGTTATTATTTTGATAGTTGTAATTCTGTTTTGTTTTGGGGGTTTTTAATTTAAACTGATTATATTATGTTGAACTAATAAAGTATAAGGAATCATAATCTCTGGACCCACATTAAATTGAGTAGGAAATTAAAAGTAATTGGTACATATTAAAATAGTAAGTCCTTAAAATCTTCTTTTGTCTACATATTTATCTATTTTCCAAAGCATTTTAGGTAATGATGGATTATAAACTTTAAGGTCACCAAAGATATTTTAGCTGTATTGGCACAGGTATATGAGAGGTCACAGCTGCTTTTTGCTTGCCCTGGTGTTGCTGCCTGTGCACTGTGGTGAGCAGGTGCTCCTGGTGCTTTGCACTGGTGTACAGTGAAATGGGCTGGAAAATTGTGCTGATTGGGTTAATGAGCAGCTTCTCAAAACCATGAATTAGAGTTTCTCCAAATACATGATAAAATGAGTCTTTTGCTTTTGCTTGTTTCATGATGAACAGGTGCATAGCATCATTTTCAGAAACTGCAAAGTCTTTCATAGAATCACCCAGTTGGAAGGGACCCCCAAGGGTCATTGAGTCCGACTGCTGGCCCTGCATAGGACAACCCCAAGAGTCCCCCCTTGTACCCGAGAGCATTGTCCAAGTGCTTCTCGAGAGCTCTGTCAGGCTTGGTGATGTCAGGCCTCACTTTTTAGTAACAATTTATTTCTACAGATTGAAATTGTTAATGGTAAGAAATAGGAAGAATAAAAGATTCTTGTTATTGTGGCATGGTTTGTTTTTCATAGAATGCTAATGTGATTTGGCCTTTCTAAGCTCTAGGGACAGCATTGCTATTGTGAATAAAAAGCTGTAGTTCCCTGTAGACTCATAAACGCAATGTTCCAGTGTAATTCAGTGCCCAGATAAGGTTTCAGGCTCACATTATTTCTGCTCATGTCAACTTACTGCTTCATTTTATTGCAAAGAATTGTATTTCAAGGCAGCATATTGGTCTGTCCAGCTGATGTTTTTTTATGGTGCACAGGATGGTCGCAGATGTGAAGGACCAAAAGCTACTAAGAGTGCAGTAAATAACAAGGGAATGTCCTTTAGCAGTTGATATGAATATTAACAATTTATTGAGAAGCCAACTTAAGCTCTCTGGATTTCAGAATAGCTGAATCTTTTACAATAAAAGCAACTATCTAAACACATGGTAAAGAAACTATGAATTACATCCATAGAAGAAAGCAATAGAGAACTAAATGTTTATAGTATGCTGAATGTTATGGTGAGATGTGGTACTTTGGCCCTGGAGAAAATATTAATTTTTCTTTTTTAAGGATACTGATATTTTGGAAGGGATTTGTGTGGTCTACTACAAGTTAGTAGACTTGTTTGTGCTAGAGATTTTAATTATGGTTTTAGATATTAATTACCATGAAGATCCACAGTTTAGGATTTTGAAAGTCTGAAAATTGCATATGTCATTTTTGAAACAATGGTTGCTTTTTAGCTGCATGTTTCAAATGCAATTTCAACAGAAATGTCTATAATCTCCAGAATTTAAGAAACTTTATTGCTAGTCTTAGAAAGACACAGTTTTCTTTAGCATCAGCAAATAGATTTAAGCTACCTGAATTTTTAATGCTTTTCCGGTTGTAATAAAAATCTATTACATAGAAGAGCAAAAGAATGCTTATTCATCCTGTGTCTTAAAATACTTAAAACAAGGAGAAATACAACTTGGATTTAGTAAATTCAAACCTCTTTCTGCAAATGGATTTAACAGTTTAAAATCTTTCAAACTAATGCATGTAGTATGGAATCCTAGTTATAGGATTTGTTTCCCTTCTTTCTGTGTGCTGTTAAATTCGGGTACTTCTTGGCATGCTGTTTGTGTTTTATGTTGATCAACCAAAACTCTCTTGGCTGTACTCCATTGTATACTCTTACTGAATAGGTATCATCCCAAGCTATGACTGTAAATATATAATATGCCAAAGTATTTAGTAGCATAAGGGTATTTACAGTACAGGAGAACAGAGAAATGTCTATACAAAATATATACCTCCACTATGTTCCTTTAGAGTTAATGGCAGTTGTATCTCTAAATATAGGAACACTTTCTGTCTTAAGAAGTAATAGTTTTCATCATCACTAGGAAATGGTTGGACATTTATAGATGAGCAAATCAGTAGCCTCAAAGCTACTGAAACCTGACTGAAGTTTGTGTTAACTGGAATTGTGTGTTGTGTCCCCATAGGAGGAACAGGCTGCTAAACTGAAAGCTGAGAAAATTAGGGTTGCATTAGAGAAGATTAAAGAAGCACAAGTGAAAAAGGTGAGTTAGTTATACCCATTTATAAGACCCTTATTTTATTTTTTTTTCACCTGGAAAATGCAGGCAAACTTCATTTGTATCTATCAGCCTTAAGTTGCCCTTTATAAAATCAGAACACTATAGTGTTCTAATCTTTAGTGGTAATGTGCTTTCCCATCTAGACTGGACCTAATCAGGAGAAGCCTAGGATATGGAATAACATGATGTTTTTCTTAAGGAATAGCTTGTTTTTCAGCTAGTGCTCATTGGGACGATTTTACCAACTTCCACCCAGAACTGAAATGAAGGTCCAGCCTCCTGAGATTGTTCTTGTATGTTCTGCAGTCACATGTTTAAAATTTGTACCTGTTTTCTTCATAGCCTTTTCTTCACAAGCCTTTTCTCATTATGCACAGCAGGATTTGCCAGTGCTAAATGGAAGAGAAGTATTCCAGACTAAAGACAGAGATTACCAAATGGAGAAAGCCTGCTGCCATTACTTGATGTACTCTCAAAGAATACAGAATGCCCTGCAAATTTAGCATTTTTGTTTTATGACAGGAGTTTTTCACTAGCATAAAATGCCTTTTTTATTGATTGTTTCTGGATCAAAAGCTGAAAAACTCTCTTTGCTGGAAGATGGAAATTAACAAGTCAGTTGTACCAATGTATTACAGCTAGAGGTTTTATCTTTTCCAGCTGAGCAAGATGTAAAAATGGAAAAAATAATGATTGGCAAAAAGAATCTGTTGTCTTAAGTCTTTTGATTGGTTTAAAAAAACAGCTGCCTATGAAAAACCATTGTGTTTTAAAAGCAGGTTTTTTTTCACACTACTGCTTCATATTCCCCAGAAAAGTAAGGTTTAGTATTGCTGTATTGTTTACATAATAACCATTTTTAGAAAATACTGTAGGAAGCAGGCAGAAAGCTTAAACTGCACATCTGAAAAATTCTGATAATTTGTAAGCTTGTGCAGAGCCCTATATCTATGTTTGTTCCACCTAGATATTGTCTGAAAGACACTATTATCAGGACACTTCAGCAGGAAGGATTTTTTCCTTCTTAACACACAACTGAAGGACTTTCTCATCGTGTTGGAAAGACCTTTATATTTATTTACTTGTGCTGTAGGAGAACAGTATCTTGTTAAGTGTCTGTGGTAAAAATATCTACCCATCATTTATGACATCTTACATCTTCAGGGAGTGTTTTGATTGAATTTTATGCTACTGTAAGAAAATCTTAGAGGAATAAACAAGATCTTAGAAACCTTATTTTTATTTGAAATGTGACAGATTAATCTTCTTTTTGTTTTCTTATTTTTCTGCTTAACAGTTGGTGATCAGAGTCCATATGTCTGATGACAGCTCAAAAACAATGATGGTGGATGAGAGGCAAACAGTGAGACAAGTATTAGACAATCTGATGGATAAATCACATTGTGGCTACAGTTTAGATTGGTCATTAGTGGAAACCATCTCTGAATTGCAAATGGGTAAGTAATAATTATAAGCATTTCTAATTCTTATTCATAGATGCAGCAGTAGTCTGCATTCTCAGAGTGATTTAAATACTTGTCTTCATAATGTTCATCATCGTGTTCATTAATATAGTAAATGCTAATTCATGTAATAAAGCTCATGATTGAACTTGTTTCAGGATGATCTGAAAATTCTGCTTCAGGGTGTTTAAAAGAATGAGAAAGTTGGTCCAGTGGTTTCCCAAAGATTTCTGCTTCTTTATTTTGCAATGAGGATTTTCAGCTATTTTCTACCATTTCAGTAAATTTTCCTCTTTTTCTTTATGCTGTTCTCTTTTGTCTATTTTCAGTATTCTGAACTTCTAGCACTAGTGGTAACTTTTTCAAAGCTCAGAGCTTTGAGAGTCAAAGCTCAGAGGTTTGACTGAGAACCAGAGTTCTCAGAGGTGTTGTTGACACGTCATTTATTGAGTGACAGAGATCATAGGAAGTAGAAGTGTCAGTTTTTAGACTTCTTTACAATACTAGCTATGGATATTCTGCATTTCAGAAGCATTTTCTTTTCCTTCTGATCATTGCCCACTACTTTTTGATACTTTATGAGTGAGATAATCATTGGGGATGTAGAAAGAAGTATTGTGCCAAAAAAGGTGCCTGATCCATTCCTCTGGGAATTATGTAGACCAGAGAACACATAAATGTGATAACCTTCTTATTTGTGCTCATAAACTTTGAAATGTTATCATTTGAGTCTGCAGTGTTCCTGCAGGATGGTAGGCCTTCTCAGATAAAAAAAAAAATTAAAACATTTAATATGTTGATGGAACTATAAACTTGAAGATAGAAGTCCATGCTGAGTGACTGGATGTAAAAAATGCCTCTTCTGGGCATGTCTGGAAGTGGACTAAGTTCTTTTAGTCTCTTAGCATAAACTTCTCCACTGTAGTAGATCTTGAACTCTATTTTCTCTGCATATATGCCTTGTCTCTTAGAAATGACTACAGATTAGTTTCTATCACAAAATGCAACAGATTCCAATGTATTTGCTCACATGTTATTGTTCCAGAACGGATCTTTGAAGATCATGAAAATTTAGTTGAAAATCTCTTGAACTGGACAAGAGACAGTCAAAACAAACTAATGTTCGTGGAACGTATAGAGAAATATGCACTTTTCAAGAATCCACAGGTAAGCCTGAGATTTGTGCTGAATGTGTGTGTGGCTGATGGCAGTTTCTTACTTTTTTGATAGCATTTATTTCCATACTTTCATTTTGGTACTTATGTATGTGCTAAAATGCCAGGCAACTTTGCACTTCAGCACTGTGTACATCCACAGTGTTGTTGGCACAGAGTCAATCCTTAAGAGGCAGCCATGAGCCGAAGCGATCTGTTTGCTGATGGGTTTGTGAGTAGTTTTAATGCACACGAAGGCAGGCAGTTTCCAGAGATTTACACCCATGCTTAATGCTGCTCAATTATGTAAACATGCAAGAAAGGTGTTGACAGATATTGCTAATAGTAATGTCTCTCCACTGTGCATTCTTGCATTGCTGGCAAGAAGGGGAAGACAAAGAGAACAGCCACTCCATGGTCAAATGACAAGAGTAGAGAAGACAGCATGTGCTCCTTCTTTGCAAGTTGGGACCTGCCTATATTCACTTGTGTTTCCTGCTCCTGGCTGGGAAAACAAAGGCTTCTCTTCCTCTCAATTGGCCTCAGAGACCTCTCTTCTCTCAAATGGTAGCTACAGACCTGGTATCTGCCAGCACTGCAGTATTGTAGGGGAGTGGAGGAAAAGAAACAGAAAAAAGAAGGTGGCTCTCGGAAGAATTTGCATTGAAAATTCACTTGATCTCTGTTTTAATTCTTACCTAATGTATTCCCTTTTGAGTTCATAAATTATTTTTATATCTGTATGGCATCTATGTTTTAATTTATTGGATTTCAACTGGGTATCAGTTTTGCATGTTCATCCTATGGGACATCAGTTTACTTGATTTTATTTCTTTTTACGCAAATCTGAAACCCAGTCTTATGCAAGTGCTTTGCACTGAAGCAGCAAAACTCTACATTCTTTTTAAAAGTTTGTAAATTATAGGTTTACTCTCAGTACTTATAGTAGGCAGTGTCACAGGAGCGAGGTACCAGCATAAACCAAATATTTCTGCTTGTTTTAAAATATTGAACTGGCAAAACTTTGGCAAAACCCAAATGAATATTTGGGTTTTTTCCAGTATTAGCCTAGGGGTTAGGAAGATGTTTTTCATTGTCCCAGTCTTTTCCAAACTGAATAAGAGTAAAAAACTTATTAAATAAGATATGGTGCCTGTGCATAATTAAGTTCCTTTTAAGAAGCTGACAAGTAATTTATTTAGAATTTATTATTATTTATTTAATGGCTTCGATGTGTGCTTCTTTGAATGCAGAAATAATGACAGTATGTAAGAGATCTCAGGAGGTTTTTTATATTTTTATTGTGGTATTTACAAGTTCATAGTGTTTTTATATCTGGATGCATTGTAACAAACAGCTGTTTGATCCTTAGAAAGGCAGGATGATGTTGTTATGAGGCTGTTAGGTAGGAGTATGGACTGATTGATATTTCTGGTAAAGGTGATTATAAGTTACTTCAGTGTATTATTTAGCAGTCTGACAGTTTCAATTAGTCTACAAAGTTTTGTTCTTACTGCTACAGAAAAGTAAACAAGAAACGCCATTTGGCTTGATTTCAGAATGCCTAAAGAAATATTAAACTGTATTTTGTTACAGAACTATCTTCTGGGGAAGAAGGAAACTTCTGAGATGGCAGACAGAAATAAAGAGGTGCTACTAGAGGTAAGAATGTCAAACCAGAAATGACAAAGTAGCCATTTTGGAGCATGAGGACAAACCGCTAAAGGTTGTGGTGATTGAAATTGATGGACAGAGCAGAATGGAATTCTGGAACTCTGTGAATGGAATGTGTTCTCTTTGAGATAAATGGCTGTTGTAATGTAACACTGCTTCAGATGTGATCAGTTAAAAAAGTCTCTGCACTTAGTTTAGTATCTGAAATACCATACACAGTGATAATCAAATTGAGATTGCCTCTAGCTATGGCTAAAACCATTAATTTCAAGTTGAGATTTGCAGACCTGTGACCTGTCTTTTGTGACCATTTTTTTTGACCTGTGGTGCTAGAGAATTTTTACTAGCACTTTCCAAACTTTCATTTCTACAAAATTCTAGAGCCTGGGTCTGGAGACTGGTTTAAATTAATATTTCAAATTTTGATAATAAGCAAAGCAAATTTTAAGTAAAATTTTTAATAAATTTTTTTTCAATTACATTTTAAAATTAAAAAAAACCCCCAAATTGTTGAATTTTAAGAAATGCATGACAGAAATTATTCTCAAACACATTAACCAGTTTACAGAAATAAGGGCATAAAAGTGTGGAACAAGTAAAGCACACAGTAAATATAGCCTTCATAAGCTGAAAGCTAAATACTTCTGTGGCATGGCTAAAGTGCCATAGGTTCCACTTGATTTCCAGAATAATGACTATGATTTACATAGTTACTCAAAGGTAAATATTTGGGGTATTTAATTTTGAGTTAAACCTAACACAGTTTGTCTTAAAAGTAGCCTATGCATATTAGTAATGTATTATTAATATGGGTTTCAATAAGTGTATGTATGTATACTTATGTATGTATACATATATATATAAGTGTATGTATGTGGGGATGAAAAAATTGTTTGAAGCCACAACATGCAGGGAATTGTAATTCTGCTTAACTCTTTCTGTCTTCTAAGATTATTCCTAAGTCTCTGCTGCATATTAAAGTGTGTGTTTAAAGCATTTGTTTTTCTCTGCTAGTTCTTTATAAATAGAACGTTAGCAAAAGTTGCAGTGTTGTGGACAGTTAGTAGCAGTGAAGTACTCCTGGAATGAATTGCAGCTGTGTTGGATGGATGCACAGTTAGGTTTGTGTGTGCTTATACATATGAGGCTATATAAGGTGACCTTGTGACCTGAAAGCCAGTAAAGCCATGGGGGATCTATTACTGAGAAACAATGGTCAGAAAATCTTTACAGTAGCTGCTAATGATTTTTCTGTCATTGTTGCACTGAGGAAATGTTGAGACACCCTATCAGGCTTGTCTGAATTGCCTCATTGCTTCTGTAATTTATCTGTAGTTCATATCTCATGTGAAAAAGATCTGTTCCTGCTACAAGTGCATTCCTTGGATAAAGAATTTCAGTCATTCAAAACAAACCACTGCATGCTCTCTGTTCTGTCTGTTTCCCAAACTGTTCTGTTTATTGGCAGGAATGCTTCTGTGGAAGTTCTGTAACTGTGCCAGAGATTGAGGGAGTTTTGTGGCTGAAAGAGGATGGTAAGAAATCTTGGAAGAAACGTTACTTCCTTCTCCGGGCTTCTGGAATCTACTATGTCCCTAAAGGGAAGGCCAAGGTATGCTACTTAAAGCAATTGCTCTGAATTGTTCAGTGCTGGTAAACAGTGCACACAAGAGTTGGCTTTAAGTTTTGGCTTAGCTGTGCCTTTCCAAGTGCCATATACCTTAATTAAAATGCTGGCTTTATCATGGAAATACTATATGAATTTTTGTGGCAGCACTTGATGTGAAGGGTGTAACCCCAGTGTAAAAACACAGGGAACTGCTTCTTGGGTTAGTTGTTCAGAAATACTTGAGAAAAAGCTTTTGGTGGAGCTAAGAAGCTGATCTTTGCTGAAGCAGAATTTGGATGGAGGACCAAATTGCTCTGCAGATGTCAATCATGAAGTATCAGACCAACTCCACAATGTCTGCATAATTTCATTATGTTTAGTTAGTTCATATAAATGGGATTTTTTTTTGGACCAATTGGTGCTACATTTTTTGAAAACAGGTATTCCATTTCTACAGGATCACTTACTGCTGTTCTCTCTATCAGTAATGCAAAATAAGTAGAAAGACACTACAAATGCAGTAGTTCAAGGCTGAACTACTGTGAGTTCAAGTCATCCATGAATCCATCAGTCTTGACAGCATCAGATGATTCCCAGTACAGCAAGTCCACCTCCCACACATCTGGGAATGAAGAGGAAATCTCTATCAGCACAACAGCTCCCTTTAGAGCTGAATGCATGTCAGATGTTCTTTCCACAATCTTTTGCTTCATTAAAACAATCTGTATGCAAGTAGCCTGTTGAAATACTTTGCCCTACACTCAACGCCAAACATTTTTAGAATTCTACTTACAGTCACACTGGAATTTGGACACCTTGATTATTACCAAGGTGAAATATAACTAGCAGCTGACAACTTCCTGATCAACCAGTCATACTTGCTTTCTCTTGATACCTGCTCTGAGTAAACAGTAGTAGTCCAGTGTAAAATGTTGTCAAAAGGCAAAATGCAGACAAAACACAAAAACCAGACGGAATCTAGTTTAAAATGCAGGTGTGATGAGAGAGTTTATGCATAGCTGTATCCCCTTCTTGTGTTGGTAGTCTTTGAATCAGATTGAAACTAATATTTGACCTTAACTAGACCTTATATTAGTATTGGATCTTAGCATTAGGCTGATTGTGCCAATGTGTGTGGATTTTTGTGAAGATACTTTATACATGACTGGTTTTGTATTTACTAGGTCTCACGGGAACTCGTGTGCTTTCTCCAGCTCGACCATGTCAGTGTTTACTATGGACAGGACTATCGGAACAAATACAAGGCACCCACAGACTATTGTTTAGTGCTAAAGGTAACACTGCAGCACTTGGCTAAACCTTGAGTACACTTTACTTGTTCTCAGCCATCAGCTGCTTTTAATCTAATTTTCCTCTAGTTCTTGTATACGGTGTGAACAGTTGTTGCCTGTTCTCTGAGCTGGTCATGACTTCATAAATATTTTCATATTGCCCTGAATTGTTTTATTTCCAGACTTATGAGTGCCAGTCTGTTTAATCGTTCACTACACTCTAAAACATACACTAAAGTCTGCTTTTCCGTTTGGCAGCTCTATACCTTACAACTGTTTAGGTTCAAAGAGATAATACCCCTTGAAATGCTAATTGCAGGGAGTTATCTTCTCAGTATAGGTCCAGAGTAGTGGAGAAATAAATATTAAAGATTCAAGTCTACCCTTTATGCACCAACCTGAGGGAAAAGGGGTGTTGTAAAGGAGGCATCTTCTGAGTATAAATGACAGGTAGAAAGAACAGTAGCAAAAACTGTTATAAAACCAGTGACCTGATCTTAAACGCATCTAATGACTTGAGTTCATAAAGTTATTTTAATTGAATCAACACATCTCCTAGTTTCTGTTGACTCCCACATAGTGTTCAGAATGGTGTCAGTTCCTGCAAGATAGCTGGGCACCAAGCTATTTTAAAGCAAGCTTTCACTCTGTGTTCAGGCAAATAACATGTCTTCATGGATTTGAAATGGTGCCAGTAACAAGAGATGTTTTTAGTTGCACTTTTCCCCTCCCTGCTCTAGAGCTCATGTGGTGTTGTACATTAGACTGTTTACTGTGCCTGGAGTGTGTGCCTGCCTGTCCACTGCCTGAAAAAGGATTTCATTTTCCAGTGGACAGGGCAACATGTCTTTGAGCCCACTGAGGAGGCAAGTAATATTAAATATGGGACAGGATATTAGTTAAGAAATTTCATGGCTAAAACTGGAAGTATTTTCTATATTCTTATAGGTCATTGAATGCAAACAAAAATGTCAGTATTTGTAGGTATATATAAATTCCTTGAAGTAAATTGATTTTTCTACTTACATGTCACTTTTGTCTATATCATTTGGACAGGTTATAGCAAATTTCATTTTCAGACTTTTTGACCGCACAAAGTAGATTTATTTTTTTTTAATTATTGCCATTCTGAGAATCAGATTTACTGGTAACATTACTGAAGACACAAAAATGTGTAGAAATTGTCCCTAAGTAAATTAATGGGGTAGCTTTATTTGGGTAGCTTACACCAAGTGAAGCTGTATTTTCTATGTGGAACTGATGAATCACCAAATTATTATATTAAGCAGGATTCAGTTCTGCCTTCATCAGTTCTTATAATGTTACATCAATATTTTCAATTAGTACTAATGTATGGAAACCACACAGTTTTAAAAATAGAGTTTTGTGCCACAAAGGCTCACTAAGAAAGCTAGGAAGTATCTCCTTTGGGACAGGTAAATGGCAAGTACAGACTGAAGGCCCAGTTCTCTACTGATGTCCAGACTGGATTTGTCTTTATCTTCACTCCTTTGTTTATATAAAACTTAGTGTGCTCACATCAGGTGCTGAGCTATTGTTAAGTGTAACATTTGTATGCTAATTTATAAAGTTAACTCCTTGGTCCTAAATACACTGAGAAATTCTTTTATTTCTGTATAAGCAAAGTTTTGAACAAGTCCAGAAAGAAGCTGGCTTGTTAGCAAAGTAATTGTATTTGCTTCTATAGACTCTTCTTTGTTATACAACATGTATGTGTAGGAGGCTGGTAGTGAAAAATGAAAATAACTATCTACTGTCATAAGGAAATACGCTGTATATATTCTCTTTATGGACATATGCATCTTATGTTCATTTTAAAATAATTATGTTGGAAGGCAACAGAATAGAATATTCTGAAAAAGCTTAGAAGTTCTTTGATATATGTTTCAGACAGTCTTCAGTAAAACTTAAATATCTACAACCCTCTAGCAAAACTCTGTTGTGTCACTGAGCTGTAAGGTAACAGAGGAAATGATAAGAACTGGGCTGTTCAGTTACCCCAACAGCTGAGAAACCTGTAATTTCTACAGCATGGACAGGAAACAACTGGATAGCACATCCAGAATGATTTCCAGTGTCTGATTTTTGAAAAACGTGTTTGTTTCTTGACTGCTGAATTGATAAATACAGTGCCTTTACATTTTTTATACATATATGTGGGAGCAGCAAGTATTTTTTTAGATGATAACCCTGTATCAGTAAGGTGGGAACCTTGAAGCCTTCTGCAAGGTGAAAATAGAATTGCGCTTAACAGCATGTCACTTGGGGAATGTCTCACTTAAGCCTGCAAAGGCAGAGAAGACCAGTGTGTTTGTTTTCCTCTAGTTTGGGGGATTTTATGTGAGAGAAAGGTGAAATATCAGTTGTCTCTGACAAGTGGTGAGTCAGTCCGTAGGTACAGAAGACTCCTGGTGGGTAGAAAGTACTACAGCCCTAGAATAGTGAAAGACTAGCCCTTCTTAGTGTTTGAAATCAGTTGAAATCAGTTTGTGCTGGACACACTTTCAAATGTGTGTGTCAAGCAATCGCCATTGAAATTCACCTCCTGAAATATTCTGGAACATTTTTAAGTGGAGTTAAATACACACTACTATTGAAGAGCTTCCAGCATTAGGTTTATCTGTATAGACATCAACAAATAAATGCTTTCCTCGCATTCCTAGCTATGAAAACATTGATGAGAATGCACAATGTTTTGCAGCATCCTCAGATCCAGAAGAAGTCCCAGTATATCAAATATCTCTGCTGTGATGATGTAAGAACTCTACACCAGTGGATCAATGGCATCCGCATTGCTAAGGTAACCCCTGGGCACTCTGACACTGCTGTCATGAGTAGTTGTCATCATCTGCTTAAAACCATTTACAGTTACTTAGCAAAATACAGGGTAAATCTAACTTCCCTCTGTTTACAATTCTGAACATGAACTGTAAAATCTTCTGACATTTTTCTTTCCTCAGCAAAATTATTATAGGCTCTGTTATAGTAATTCAGTAATTGGGCCTTTTCTTCTTGTTTCTGCTGCATCCCTGTCACATGACACAGTTCTGACATCATAGATGTCAGAAATATAGAAAAATCATAGATAGATTTTAGCCAGCTCCGTTCAGATTTCAGAAAAGAAGGCTTATGGGAAAAGAGAATTTAGAATATAGAGTTGATTTTCAAGATCCTCAGCTTGTCTTAGTTTATTCATTGGGCCATTTCTTGCTTGACACTGTCTCTTCTAGCACAAATAAATTGTTTTTCTTTCAGCAATTCACTAATAGCATTAATATTCCTTAACATAGAGCCTGTGTTGCTTTGGGGGGACTGGCAGGAGGAACGGCATAATAGAGAAGCCAGAGGTGGAGCTCAACGGTCTGAAAAGAGTGTACAGCCTATATAGAGTTGTTAAACTTGTTTGTGATTTTGCTTAGTACGGGAAGCAGCTATACATGAACTATCAGGAAGCATTGAAGAGAACAGAGTCAGCATATGACTGGACCTCCTTGTCTAGCTCCAGTATCAAGTCAGGCTCCAGCTCATCTAGTTTGCCAGGTAACAATGTGATCTATCTCATAATACAAAGAATCAATTGCCTTTGTTATCATCTGCTGTCTGGATGCCTCAAGAGAGACTGTTGCAGGAAATGGACTGTTTCTCCAAAGTCTTTTATGCTATGTTTAGTCTAAAACACAGACTTTATCTATAACATTCTGTATATGTATATCTATATATATATGCATACAGGTAAAAACCCATTTTGCTGTATTACTTGCAGTGATGTCTGTGTTTGAAATATGCACCAGTTTCTTGTTCACCTCCAAAAACTAATGATTTTCTTATACTGAGAGGAGGAAACATCTTTTCAAATTCCTGATGCCTCTATGTTCACCTATTTGAAAAATCAAATTTATATCATAATGATGCATAGAACATATATATGTAGTTCTTAAACTGCTTTGTGGACTGAAATATTTGAAATTGGAAAATGAGAACCATCCCCTGCCCAAAGGCAAAGATCCAATCTCTTTAGAGAAAACTTTGAAAATACTGTTTGTTACCATGTCAAATTGTGCATGCCTGCATTCATGTACTCTCATTTATCTCTCTGCAGAACTGGGGCTGGTTTCTTGTTGCATGTAACAGTTTAAAAATTGATAAATAGTTTATACAGTGTAATTTCATTGTTCAGAGCTGACTGATGCTTTGGTGGATTATTCAGAACCTTGAGGGGCTATATTCTTCATTGAAAGTGTGCTGTTGTGTGAAGGTGTATTGTCTGCCAGAGATACAGATTGGGAAGTAATGCTACTGAATTGGACAGGTTCAGAAAGTAGTCTGTAAGAATGAGCTAAGCAAATGCAGCCTAACTGGGAAGGTACCTTGTTGTTTCAACTATGTGACAAAGCAGTAAATTCTTGGTCACTTATAATTTCTCGATCTCCAAGATTGGGTATTTTTCTGATAAAGTGTAAATTCTTGTAGGGAGCTGAGCCACAGCTCACTAGCCAAGCATGTTCTGCCAAAGTTGGATTCCGGCCTATGCCAGGACACTTTGGGATTACACAGAAAGCAGGTGCCAGGCTGAATAAATTGGTCTGACTGTGCCTGCTGCTATCTTGTCACCCTGTAGACCCAGAGCATCATTTATGTTGGCTACTTGCAGGATGCACACCAGCCCTTCTCTTGTGTTGAGGAATGGGTCATTGGAAGCAGTGTTCTGCCTTGGCTGGTGCAGTTTGTCTGTCCACGGCCTGTGCCCAGGGTACAATTTTAAGGTTGTGCTGGGAGGGAGTGCTGAAGAGAGCAGGCTGCATGCACTGCATGAAATGGGGCTTTTCCCAAAGTGCAGGGATGTGGCATGGTTCAGAACCCACACAGCTGCCAGTGATTTTACTTTGAAATATCTGACATACTCTTATCCTTGTGCAGCTTCACGTTTGGTTGATACCAGGCATCTGTTGTAATGGCCTGGATGTGAGCTAGAGCTTACACAGTTTTTACTGGGAGCAGTGGCCTCTGGGGACATGTTTAACAAAGTTGAATTGTATTGACATTACTCTTACATTAAAAAACATATGCTAACTGTTCCTTAACTTTTTTTCTGAACAGAATCTCAATCAAATCATTCTAATCAGTCTGATAGTGGAGTTTCTGACACCCAGACAGCTGGCCATGTCCGTTCCCAAAGCATTGTCAGCTCCATGTTCTCTGAGGCCTGGAAACGAGGCACTCAACTGGAGGAATCCAGCAAGGTAACAAGAAGACTTTAATTTGAGAACCAGCGCCCAACACAATGTATGAGACAGTGTTGTACCTCTTCCACCTCTGTCTTGAGTGGCATTTCTTCTCTGTTTTACGTGGTTAATTTACACTGCTATATAATTGTTTTTTAGGATTCACTTTTTCAGGTAATTAAGCCCTGCAACTTTCTGTTCTTTCTTTTATTTGTGTGCATAGAAGCTTTTTGTTCTTTGAAGGCATTATACAGCCCCTCTCACAGAGTCCTATTTACTAATGTTGAATGAAGACAAAATAAAAAGATAAGCTGTTAACAAGTTGAATGACATTCTTTCACTAAGATCTTTCTCCAGTTAAGTAGCCACATCTTTCCTTTGTAAAGATGTGAATAACTGGGGCCTGAAAGCAGGTATATATGTTTTGAAATACTTCAGTAGTTTTTACTCAAAAGTGTTCTGTTAGGTGGGAATGGAACCAGTAACCTCAGACATGATCAAAACAAAAATACTGACATTGTCAGCAGTTGTGGATTAAGGCAGATCAAGTATCTCCTGTTGCTGGTAGAGAGTTACAGAAGACTTTAACCCACCGAGGCTGGGGCTCAGGTCTGTTGTGGTTAGTTTTCTGTGTGGTGGTTAGTTTTCTGTTCTTTCTGTGGTTAACTGTTGTAGTTCCTGGGGAAAATTTGCATGCACAGGAGAAATTCTGCTGAAGCTGTTTGTTGTCAGGTTTGAAGGAATCTCTAGGTTCCTGAACAGCCTTGATGTCATTAACTGTAGCAGCTACGTGTAGAAGTGCACTATGAGAAGCTGTCATTACTTCTGTCAGTTCTGAATCTTCCCCAGACCTCAGGTTCAAGCTAGAGAAGGAAGCTTTTTAAAACCAAAGCCACAGGCCAATATACCTGGCACTGGTGCTTCAGATAAATAACTAAAAATAAGATAACACATCTCCTTTTCAAATGAGAAAGCATATGACGGTGTGAAAAATGACATGGCTGCATCCTTTGGGATTCGTAACTGTTGTTCAGTGCCTGCTGGCTTGGAAGTTGTCTGATTCTAATAGTAATGTGGTACTCAGTCCAGGGATGTAGCTTGCTAAGTTGTGGTCCAAGTTTTCTTACTGCATGAGTGCAACACATGGTGCATGTCCATCAGCAGATGGCTTCTGTGTGGGTATAGGATGCATCATTTCTGCAGGAGTGAGCTGCACGAGATGGAGCATTTGCTAGCAGGTGTCCGACAGTGGTGAAAAAGTACTGCTGTAAGAACGATAATGTTACTGTTTCCTCAGGTTTTGGGTTCAGTGTAAATCCTGCTGCTACATATACTTGCTGTGAGATTTTAAGCAAAGGTTTGAAGTTCACTATCTTGGGGTTACTATTGTTCTTTATCAAGTGTGTAGTGCTGCTGGCAATTGCTTATTTAAACTCCAAAAATTTTTAAGCTACATGGTTAAAGCCATGGTAAAAATAAAATATTCAGAATGCATCCTGCATTGAGGAAGCTATACATGTATCAATATTTCATCAATTTGAATTCCTTTCTGCAAATCCAAGAAAAGGTATATTTCTTCACCTTATGCATAACACAGGTAAATGGGTTGCCCTAAAACTTCCAAAGAATCCAAATTAAATGAACTGTGTAAACTTACAGAAGCTGTGTTTAAACAATTGAGTGAATTTCAGTGAAACTACAGTGTAAATCTGGCCCAGGGAACTTGAATAACCAGGAAATCAGACTGGCAGTGAAAAATGTTAAACTGTGTGGCAAGAAAGGCAACAGCAGTGTTCAAGAATTGTAATTTACATGGGAAGGTGTTACCAGTGATACTGAGATGTGCTTTTAGTCAGTTTAGTCTCCATTTACCTCAGAGGCAGCTTTGCTACAGTGCTTTGGTGTCAAAGCTGGCTTAAGAAGTCCGTGTGGGCAGGTTGCTGCCAAGTGGCAGAACTTGCCTGCATGTCCCTTCCCCTTGTGCAACACCTCTCTCCCACCTTGGCAGCCTTGGCTCCTTCCCCTGGGCAGGCAGGGCAGAACACAGAGCCTGCTGTGTCTCAGCAGGCAGATGGCATTGGTGTGCTTTCCAGCCAGGGTGTTGTACTGGTGCCTCAGCAAATTAATCATGGGTGAGTTCTGACCACTTTGCCCTCATTTACCCGTAACTTCCCAATAATTTCTTGAAGTCGAAAACATACTGAAATTGCTAGAGATCTGTCATATTTGACCTAATTTTGGTAACCAGGCCAAAAGCATGGGAAAAGAGATGGCAGACAGTTCAATTGCAAAAGTTTGTTTTCTCGGGAAAAAATAGCTAAAAAAAGCACAGATTATATAAAAAGAGATAGCTGTTTTTATAGTATTTTTTAAGAGTTCCAAATAGTCATGAAGATGCATGTCACAAATAGGAATTGCCAGTGTGCAACAAGTAATTTGTCAAGATACACAGAAGGACATCACATAATTATAAGGACAAAAAAAAGGACAAATGAATCTCTCTCAAGGTTCTTCTGTAAAGAAAGTATCACAGACTATGTTTCTGGATGTTGAAATTAATTTGATTCTGTGGAGATGGGAGGGGCTCCCCCTCCTGAGATGCCCTATAGTCTTTTCTCTGTCCTGAGTGTTTAATTTGTTCACTGTGAAGATGACTGTCTTCAATGGGTATAAAATATACACCACTGTCTTTCAAATATATGTAAGATTAAGAAAAACTTTTCCCAAAATGCAGATAATCCATCTGCTTCATATTTTGAAAGATTCCTCTTTGCCCAAAGAATACTATATTTCATTTGTTCCCAGTTGGGCAGTGAAGAGCTCATTGAGTCTCATTTGCTTGTTAGATTTTTAACACCTTATTTCAAATGTTATGCTACAAGTACCCAAATGCATACCTGCTGTGTCTGCTTTAAGGGACAAATTCAAGATTCCCCAAGGTCTTGCCATTCAGGAATAGCTATTCTGTTATGCCTTCAGCTCCCTCTCTCTCTGTTTTATGCCGCCTTTATTTTTCCTGTTGCCTTTTGCTGTCTCAGGTGTCAAAAGTGAAGCTCAGCACAACTAAGGGCAGCACACCCATGGTGCCTTAAACAGGGCACAATTAAGGTCAGGTGGTGCTAATTGAAAATTCATTAACCTGGGTGATTGGGAGAATGATAATTTACAGACTAACACTTGCAAGAGATCAAGATTTCTGTTTTGTAATGTGAACACCTTGATTTAGTTCCAGACCAAATGTGACAGGCAGAGGCACACCCCATGTTTGTTGTAAAATCGCTGTTTATTGCTTCTGACTCTAATCCTTCTGATGGAGTTCTGCACATGCAGACACTGCACACCTGTGCTTAGAACAAAGCAATATGCAAATGTGCTCTTCCCGTGCAGATGAGCATAATTGGGCTTACTCATTGCAAAGTATCTACTAATAAGGTATAGGTACCCAGTGTGGTCAGTCACTATGGTGGTGGTATATTTCTAATGCATGTTTCTTTGCTGTGCACTGTGAAATTCACAACTTGGCTTGTAGCCAAAACACTTTGTATTAGGAGGATGTTTATAAATTTGAGTAATGCAATTGTTGTTTTAATTTTTAAGAGGAATGTAGGCTTACAGTTTTTGAGAAACAACTTGAGCACAACACGAGTAGACTAAAACACTGCCTGCTGCTTTCCCATTGATCCTTCCATTAGTCAGCTTTTCTCTGTTTTTCCTTATTTTTTCTGTTTAACATATGAGTTGCATGTGTAACTTTCCCAAGTTTACTTTGTTTTGCAGATGTCTAAACATTTCCTTCTGGGGAAATTTTCTAGGAAAACTTGGTTCTTCTTCTTCCTTATTTTTTCCTTGCCAGTCATGGATAGTAGAGCATGTGAAGGAAAAATAATCTCAGTACTATTCCTGCAGAGCTTGCTCTCAATGTGTTTTAGAGCAGTTCAGGATTTCTGCATTTTGTAACACTGAACAGTGTAAGGCCTGAACTAACAGATGTAAGGATTTGACATGCTCTGGGAGACTGTGTGTGGTTTGATTCCAGTCATACTGCGCTGAGATGTCTACAGAGCCTCTGGCTCTGCCTCTGTCACGGCCTGGGCTGCTCTGGGGGGCTATGTTTGGGTCACTACGCTTGCCCAAAGCAGGCCGGTAATTCTCACTGGGTCCCGCTGCCTGCCCCAGGGCAGTAACAAGGCTGCTGGTGTATTTTCCCTCTGACAGCAGCTTTGCTTGGAGCAAAACTGGCTCCGCTGATTTTTGCCGGCTCTCCTCCCGGCCTGCCCCATCCCCTTGCATGGTCCCGGCTTGTCAGTGTATGGAATTGTCTCTTGCTCCAGTGTTTTGCTAATAATTCTTGCATGCTGTAATCTGCCACTTAATTTTTAATGTTGGGCACATTTAGACCTTCACTTTATAATCTCTTTGTCTCTTTCTCTCTCCCTCCTTCCCTCTCTCTTCTTTTTCTCCCTTTCCACTTTCACTAAAAATCCCTTCCCCATAGGCCCGAGTGGAGCCTGCAGGCCGGCCCTTCGTGTCTGTCGCAGCCCCCGTGTCCCCGCAGCCGAAAGCGGTGACGCCCTACACGGCGTCGCAGCCGTCCCCGCCGCTGCCACCGCCCCCGCCGCCGCCCCCTCCGCCCCCGCCGCCGCCGCCCCCTCCGCCCCCGCCCCTGCCCAGCCAGGCCGCCCCGTCCGCGGGCTCGCCCGCCACCATGTTCGTCAAGTACAGCACCATCACGCGGCTGCAGAACGCGGCCCAGCACGGCGGCCCTTTTTCCAAAGCCCCTGCTGCACAGCAGCCTCCGCCGCCGCCCCCGCCCTCGGCAAAGCCTCAGATCCTGGTGCCCCCCAACGGGGTCATGCCGCCCCCCCCGCCCCCGCCGCCGCCCCCCACACCGGGCTCGGCCATGGCACAGCTGAAGCCGGCACCTTGTGCCCCCTCCGTGCCGCAGTTCACTCCACCACCGCCGCCCCCCAAGATACATCAGGTCCAACCAAATATAAGCCAGGCCGCTGTTGCCTCCTCGTTGCCACCGCCGCCTCCTCCTGTGCCTGCCCCACCGCCACCCCAGGCACCCCCAAAGCCTGTCATGGCAGCTCTGCCCCCTCAGCCTAGCGGGAAGGCAGCATCACCAGGGGTCACACATGTCACTCCCCCTGTGACTGCAGCCTTGCCCCTTGCAATAAAGAAACAACCAAGTATCACTTCTCCCCAGGTGCCTCCTCTGCCCCCGGCCCCTCCTGGCCCCACTCCCCCTGCAACATTCCCAAAGCAGCAGAGTTTCTCAGTAAAGCCTCCTCCATCCCCTCAGTCCCCAGTGCCATCGGTGGTGAAGCAGATAGTCAGCCAGTTCCCCCCTCCTCCCACGCCACCTGCCACCGAGCCCCAGCCTCTGAAACCCCTTCCGCTGAGTGTGGCTCCACAGTCGCCTCCAGCAGTGAAGGCAAAGCCCAAATGGCAGCCTGCTGCTGCTCCTTCACCAGATTTCCCCCCTCCTCCACCAGAGAGCAGTTTAGTGTTCCCTCCTCCACCTCCTTCCCCAGCTTCCTCTGCAGGTTCTCCCCCGCCTGACAAATCAGGGTCTCCAGTAAAAAAGGCCGGCAAGACATCGAGCCCCGGAGGGAAGAAACCACCTCCAACACCTCAACGCAACTCCAGCATCAAGTCCACAAGCTCCGCTGAGTACCATGAGTCCAAGAGGCCTTCAGTGGACCGCCTTGTCAGCAAATTTGCACACTCCCCCGAGCCGTCAGGATCTCCTTCCAAGGAGTCATCGCCTCCTCCAGCGCCTCCAAAGCCAGGAAAGCTCAACCTTTCTGGTGTGAGCCTGCCCATTGTCCTTCCACAAGGGGGAATGCCAGCCAAGGCTTCTGCTCCGAGTGTGTCTGGAAAGGAACCTGTGGTTGAATTCCCTTCACCACCATCCGATTCAGACTTCCCACCACCACCCCCTGAAATAGATCTGCCTCCCCCTCCAGTAGAAATTCCGTCTGTGTTTTCAGGCAGCACCTCCCCAAAAGTCGCTGTTGTCAATCCCCAGCCACAGGCGTGGTCAAAACCATCTGTGAAGAAAGCGCCACCACCCACACGGCCCAAGCGGAACGACAGCACCCGACTGACACAGGCGGAGGTTGCGGAGCCCCCGGGGTCAGCTGGCCCACAAGTGCCCACCTCACCCAAGTCCAGCCTTAGCGTTCAGCCGGGATTCCTGGCAGACCTCAACCGGACGCTGCAGCGGAAATCCATCACCCGGCACGGCTCGCTCTCCTCCGCCCGCATGTCCAGAACGGAGCCCACAGCCACCATGGACGACATGGCCCTGCCTCCGCCCCCGCCAGAGCTGCTGGCTGACCAGCAGAAGACCAGCAGCTTTGGGGGCAGTCATATATCTGGCTATGCAACGTTACGGAGGGGGCCGCCCCCCGCGCCCCCCAAAAGGGATCAGAACACCAAGCTGTCACGGGACTGGTAGTCAGTCCCCAGATCCAGTGCTCTCCGTGACTTGTGGGCTGCTCTGATTGGCCAGCCCATGATCCCGTGCATGTGGAGAGGATGTGGGGATGTGGATGATAGCCCCATTAAAAGAGGTGATCTCAAACTGCAGCTGTGGCTAAATGTAAAGACATTCCCCTTTCATGGCTAGATTAAGAAAGATGGGCTTAGGGGTGTTGATACTTTATTGGGAAAAGTGGGTAGAGAGGTGTTGGCTTCATTCTTTCAGTTTCTTTTACCCTTCTTATAGATTGGACCAAACCCCTGTTTTCTTACTTTTTCTGCATTTAGGGGAGGGGGAGGGAGATAATTTTTTTGTAGTGTCTGTCCACGTGAGACATGTTTGTGCATGTATAATAAGTGTAGGTATATAATATATTGTGATATATTTCGTCGCAATTATAGAAGATAACCAGAATGTTTTTGTAGAACCGTATTTATTGTTTCAGTCAGTATATTATCTGGAATCGGACTCTAACTGGTCAAATCTTACCATAAAGATGGAGATGTAGGGGGCACTTTAAAGAAAGGAAATAAAAACCCAAACCCACAAACTTCTCAGCAGTTTGTGGTGGGTAAATTCTGCAAAGCTGAGGTGTTCGGCTGGTAACTGTATGTTGTCCATTGATTGAAAAGTACAGATGCAACATACCAAAACATTCTGGTCATAATACTACTGAAAATGAGTATGTTCAGAGGAAAGAAATAGATTTTATATATAGTGGGCTGGAGTGAAATATATTTATACTATAAAGAGCCTCCCCCTCCTTTCAAATAGTTTAAAAATATACACTGATAGAAATTATTTCAAACTTACTTGTCCATGCAGTTAAATAGGATAAATATATATTATTCCAAACCATTATGCATTCTAACTGATAATAGGCTCCATCATTTGTTTCTATGGCTCAAGATGAATATATTTGTGTTAACCCCTTCTGAAAGCTGCCAGGACTCCTGCAATTGAAAATCCTGCCAACCCCCAAGGCTGACCCACGCCGATCCGTGAGCTGTCCGCGTAACTCTTACCCTGAATGAACAGGTAGGTTTCTGTAGAAAGTGCTGTGTGCTCACACAGGCATGCACAGCGTCCAGTCTCACCTGCTCTGGGCCTGGTAAGATGTAGTGTCTTCACAAAAACAAGTGTCTGGAAATGTGTGAAGAAAGTGTTGTCATTGATTGGAAATTGTTGGGAAAATTTCCCTTCTGGAGAGAGAGAAGGGAGCAGCAATTTCAGGACAAGGAGAGTAAGAATTCTCTTTTCTTTGGCCTGCCAGAGACTGTGACCAGTGCATTAACCTGTATTGCAAAGTTGCACTTCTAGCAGTCGAGGAAGAAGACTGGAAAAAAAACAACCTTAAAGAGGCAATAACATTTGCTAAGAATTTCATCTAAGGGCCCGTATGATTAGACAGTAGACTGTTGGTTTGCTTGGTTTTTGTTAGTCACCGATTCACAGTCGGTCACCACATCAAGCATGAATGACAGTCCTTTTTCTTCGGTAGCTACTTCAGTAGCTTGATTGTACAGTCTTACCCACATGTTCAGACCTTGTGATAAGGCAGTGTAAGTGGTCCTATGTATCATTGCACATTCCTTGCCGGGTGGTGGGACACAGCCTTTGTAAAACAACTAAAATACTTGGACTGTAACTACCCCCATCAGCATGGGGATATTGTCAATACGTAGTATCAACAGGCTCAGAGGGCAAATAATTTCACTGTTTGCCTACTTTTTCTCCAAAACCAAACTTCAAATGCTTTCTTTTTCCCAAAGAATGAAGCAAAGACAGCAGCTTGACCTGGCAGTATCTTCACATGTGTAAAACCAATATAAACTAACCTTTCATTAAAGTAATTCAAGATGATACATTTAAGAAATATTGTGACAGTGTCCCCCATTCCATTTTTTAATTGACTTTTTTTTCTAAAGTCCAAATAATGAAATAATTGTCTTTGTGAATATTTTATGAATAGGAAAAGAAGTTTTGCTAATTTGAGCTGGAAAATTACACATCTATAACTATATAGTTTTAAATAGGTGCATCATGAGAAGAGAAAAATTAGTGGTGCTGTCTCTGCTGAACTGTTTCATATGATTTTTTTAAAATCTGTTTCAGCACCTCTGGAAATTGTTTTAATATTTCAGACTAGATTTTTTGAGCAATAAGAGTATATACCATTATGTGCATTTTTAAAGCACTGCTATGGAAAGGCACTTTTTTGTATCTTTCAAATTGTTCACCAAGTTTTGTTTCTACTATTTTTGTGCTTACAAAGTGTCCTTAAAAGCATTTGCATTGTTATTTTAAGCATGCTCAGTGTAGCTGGTGACTAACTTCACAGGAGGGTTGTTAAGCTATACTGCAGTTCATGGGTGCTGTAATTTTCACATTGCTCCTCCTGCTGCTGTGTCCTGTGTGCAGCTCCTGGGGCTCAGACACACCAGAGGGCAAAAGGTGCTCGCTGCAGCTGTAACTGCTGTGCCCATAGCCATGATGGGGAGGTGGGCACATTCTCCTGCTCCTGGCAACATGTGCTCCCAGGTGAGAGCAGTCAGAGAATTCTGCTTGCCCCATCTGCTTTTCTTTTCCCAAGACAGCCTCACTGGTGTGTGTCAGTTCCAGCCCTTTTACTGTAGCTCATTCAGTGCGGGTACCTCTGGGCTTTGGACTCGGCACATCGATGTTCTGAGTGCAGTTTCTTCAGAGGCATTTCAGCTTTGTTCCCTTTTTCCTGTGACCACATTTATTTCCCTGGTATCTCTCCCTAGACAATTAATCCTTGCAGGCTGCAGGCTGCCCACAGGTGCTGGGAGACAGTTGTGCAGCTCTGAAGTCTGCAGCAAAAAGAATGAATGTCTGCAAAGGTGGCACCCTTTTTGGTGGCACCTGTATTGCTTCTAGTTAGGGTTTCCTTCCTAAGGCAGTGGTGATCCAGTGAGTGATGCTGCTTGTTTTCTCTCAGCTGAGCATGGAAATTTGCCTACAGTGTGCTTCAGACAACCCGATTGCCTTTTCAGGTTATGACATACCCTGCATTGTAACTTGCTTTTCCAGTGTATTTACTGATTTTGTGACAGTGAATATTTACACCTTATTTTGCAAGTAAGTTGTTTTCCCCCATGTGCAGTCATCTCATAATTGCACCATAATATTTATTAAATAAGAAAATTAAGGGGCTGGATTTCAGACACCCAGGAAGAGGCTTCCTGCTACAAATATGGGCATTAATACTTTTGGCAGTTCTAAAATGGGCATGTGAAGGCTGAGTGTTCATACTCCAGACACAAAAGTGCTTTGATCTCAAAATACAGCTGGAGTTGTATTTCATGAAGCAGAGCACAGGGTGGCCACTTGTTAAGGTGGCTGTCAGGGGACCCTGCTGCTGCAAGGGCATCTGTGAGGGCTCAGCTGTGTTCGTTACTCTTTTCCTCATTCAGTCTCCATTTCCCCTCTGCTCTGCAGCATAGGTAGCATCCACCTCTGAGTAGCAAAGCCCAGCTCAGCCAGGTGTCTGTGCCCACAGCCCAGGTGTAGAAAGCAGGGAGCTATTCTCAGATGCTTACATCACCATTCAGGTGCTGGGGAGTTGCTTTGAAAGGGAAAATTAGGCTCTTCTAGCAGCACTAAGCTTCGATGAGAAATTACTTTTAAAACTAAAAGAAACCACAGGATCTAAACAAACCATAGGTAACATGTTTCAGGTGGCCATGCTTGGGGCCGTTTAGTCTTTTAACATCTGAAGCTGGGATAGGAAGTTAGGCACAAGTGTCTGAATCATTCTCTTATATTCTTTGGAAGAGGAAGTTTCCTGCTTCACCCTGCACAGTGGTTTTCTCCTGTGGCAAACCACCCCTGACTGCTCTGACTTGGTGATGACCTCAAAGCCAAAGAGCTCCTCTCCTGAGCTTACTCTGCACTTGTCTGCAGGGCAACAGTGAGGGACACGTCAAGGAAACAAAGTGCTGGTACCTGGATTCTTTGGTTTCAGGTCTGAGGGGAGAGGAAGCAGTTTTTTCAACAAGTGCATTTTAACATTTACTGTTCTGGGCTTGCACATTTATAGGTTTTCTAATTCCTTCTTCCTGTGTCCTTAGGCAACCAGATAAATCATATCAGCTCAGAGATAAAGTGTGGCCAGTCTTCCTCTCACTTAAATTTTTTTTTCCACAGTTTAAGGAACCAAAAGTGCCATTTCAACAGCAGAAGGGCAAAAAGAAATTTTCTGTTTTTTACAGAAAACAGCATAGAACCAAATTGTTTTGCTACAGTGGTACTATTGCAGGTAAATTTGTTTCTTATTCAAAATAAGATTATAAGTGGGTCCTAATATGAGTATTATTTAAACTAGTGTCATGTTAAAATCAGTTGCACTCCAGAAAAGCAGTATGAATTCCTGGCAGAAGGTAGTGAGGATGAAGCCAGAACATGGGAGTTTGGTTGTTGTGCTGGGTTTTTTTTCCTTATAGCATTACTAAGGTGTAGATTACCTACTCAGTCACACAGTGCTGCTCAGCTGCAGGTGAGTCTTACTGCTTTGGGGACCATTTGTGGCACCTGGTGTCGAGCTCTGCATTTATTCCCTTGCACCACTGGGACAGACTCCAGACCAGAGAGGATTTTAACACTACAAGGGATAGTTTCTCTTTGATTTTTTTTTTTTTTTTTTTTTGCCACATGCTGATGGGGTTTTAAGCATTATTTTGGAATTCTGAGTTTGTCTAAGCAGAGTAATTTTCCTTTCTGAACTTTCTTTCCTTCAATTAATTAAAATATGCCCATGAAGGGGCAAAAAAAAAAAAAAACCAACAGGGTTTTGTTGTTGCAGGGGCAGCACTCACTAATACTGTGACACAGGCTTGGTCTAGTTGTGAGAAGTTTAAGACACTAAGAACACAGGCTAATTAATTGCTACTAACCAACCCCGGAGAAAAGAGTGACTTGGGTGATGATCACTGGGTGCTCTGAGGCAGTCGGTGGGGCAAGGACTCAGTGAGCTCTCTGCTCAGCAGGTGGATCTTGGGTATAGGGGAGGTAGAGAAGGTAGAAGACTTGAAGGAACAGGAACTAGTGCTGTAGAAATGAATGAGAAGGACCTTCAGTAACAGATTGTGGACACTACACCCCCTTATTTAAAATGCTTGAAGGCAGCTTGTCTTTTAGGAGATTTTGAAACTCTACCAGTTGTTACAGTGGAAAATAATTTCCTTCCAGCTTTCCCAAGATGCCAAAGATGCATTCTGAGCTAAATTCCAGGTATGCAGATGGGTGTATACCAGTCTCTTGTTGCCAGGGGTCTCTTACTGCTGATCTCTAGCACATGTCTGGTGAGACAACAGGGGGCCACTCTTAGATGTTGTGTGTCCCTTGCCTTTAACCGACACTGGGAACTGGGTACACACTTGCAAGGGACAGTTTGGCAAACAAAGCTGTGCCCATGGCACCCTGCTGGCTGATTTGGTGCAGCACAATAATGTTTGTACTTCTAAAAGAAAAACTAAATGTTTTGTCATAGGTTTTAATTGGAAATCGTAGGCCTCCTAGTGGACTGCAGTGGACCAGAAATGAACTGGAGCAGCAGTTTGGTTTATAGCTTACACTAATTGTTACCAGTCACTGGGAATATTCTGTATAATACTGGAGATGCAAGTGTAAGAAGTGTCATTGCAATGATGATTTGTCTGTGCAGCAAACTTGTGCTGAGTGCTGTAAATACATTCATGTTTACTGCTTTAAAAAGAAGATTGCACATTTTATCTTTCAATGGGATTGCCTCCCCTCTTCTTCCCTTTCCAAACAGAAAAAAAAAAAAAAACAAAGCTCTTTTAGACTGATAGTGTCAGGTTGGGGGGAGCTTTGCCATATTATAAATATATATAAATATATGTATAAATATACTTTTTTAAGCATGAGAGAAGACAAAAGAAATACTACATTATAGAGTACCCAATATAGAGCATTATACAATGGAATATGCACAATTCAATAAAGATGTAGTTAAATTTAATACTCTGTTTTAATCCTCTGTTTTGCAATTTTCCTTTTTCATGAGCTCAGAGCCACACTGTGTTTCCAGGTCATCAGTGGTTCCTCTTGGTGTGAGTCAGGTAGGTGATGGCCTACAGCCGTGTGCCGTTCCTGTGCTCGCTCCCAAGGAAACTGCTGCTGTTCTTTGCACAGTTCTTTCTGCTGGCTCAGAGCTGGCTGGAGCAGCCAGCACTGCACACCAGTTACAGTGCTGAACTGGACTCCGTGGGAAGGCTCCCCTTTCCCATCTGCTCCTTGCTCGGCCTTGCAGAGTGCTGGCCAGCTCAGCTCACACGGAACAGCTGCTGGCCCCACTCTGGGGGCTGTGGGAACCTGCCTGGGAAACGCTCTCAGCCTCAGCCTGCAGCCCTCAGCAGCAGAGTAGTGAGTGCAGGCAAGGGGCAGTCCCACAGAGGGCAAGGAGCTGCTGAAGGCAGCAGATGCCAAGGGTTGTACCTTTGCTGTGGGCAGTGCTGTGCTCAGAGAGCCTCGGGGACAGGCTCCTGCACGCACAAGCCACCATCCCTGGCCCTGGTGCTTTGAAGTGTGGAGCCAAAGACAAGAAATGTGACACGCTGTGGCACGCTCACAGAACACGAGGTGTGCTTTGTTCTTTTTATTTAGGGCTCATAACAAGAGGGTTTAGTACACAGCAACAATTAATTCCAAGTACAATTAAAAAAATTTAAAAATTGGGTTTTGCACTCACTGGAAGGTGGTTCAAATGGCACACACACTAAACGTTACTGGCGGCATACAGCTCCCCAGAGTCCTGTGGGCTTGGTCGTTTACAGTGGGCTCTGCATCCAGCCACTGCAGCAGCAGTGCCAAAAGCAAAAGCAGAGTGTGCTGCTCCAACTGCAAATCAAAGGGGGGGGGGGGGGGGGTATCTGCTTTCAGGAAAAAAGTGCATGGACAAAATCCATGTTAGACACTGACATCTCCAGAGAATTCATAGAAACTACTTGTCCATGCAAGTTGCAAAAGACACTTTTTCAAATGTGAAAAGAAGCACTTGTTCTTTACAAAAAAATCTCGGACATGTCAGCACTTACTGAGGCGCTGTAATGGAAATAAATTTGTACATAGCTCTTCCTATTAGTCAGTAGTGGTAGGATTCTTCAGAGGTGTAAGGAGAAACTAGAATAAACTTAACTGCACCCATTTCATTCAGCAGGGTCCCCATGTCTCTGTTCAGGAGGGTCCTGGGTGTAGGCTTACCTCTGGACAGCAGGCCCCTGCTGCCATCACTGTCTTGTAATATGTCTTGTAATAAGCACAGGTGCTAATAAAGTTAGTACATTTAGAGTACCAAAAAAAACCCCAAACCTCTTCCTCCACTGGCTGAAGATTACACAAAACACATGTGTGGGGTTTTTTCCTAAGTAGCAGAACACCATGATCTGTGAATTATTCTTTTTAACAGCAGTTTTCAAACTGTGGCTGTATCAAGCTTTCAGCATGTCCCCATGGATGTGAGGTGGGGGTCTCACTATGCTTGAAGTTTTAACTTCAGAAGTAGGTAAATAGGACTGTTACTGCACATTGACTTCAGCTACTGTGGGGGAAAATCCCCAACACAAACCACACATTGTTCCCTTCTTGTACTGTTCTGACCTCTGTGTAATAACCATTTTATCCACAAACTGCAGCTGTGCCAAATACTGGGAGATGCCAGAAACTGGGGCAGGTGAATACACCTGTAAGCACAGTAAATTCTTGTAACTGGCGCCCCAAAAGCTGTGGCCCAGGATCCTGCTGGTTCTCGGTTTCCACCACACCTTCCCTAGAGGTTAGTGTTGTAAATACTTGCCTTAGTGAATGCAACAGTGTTGTACCTTTTCTACTGCCACGGTTGCCAACACAGGTGCTGAAGTCTCTGCATGGGGTTTGTAATACTGCCTGAAATGCTGCAGTGCTCTCCATACTCTGAATGTAACTACTGCTCCTAGTAAAGCCACAGCACCACAGTCTGTCCAACAGCATCCTCTAAGCAGCTTCCAAAAAGGACCTGCAGAGAATACAGATGTCACCTGTTTTACAAAAAGTCCTATTGCACCTCTGGGAGGAGAAGCTCTGCAAAAGCTCCCAGTTTACTAAACCACATAAAGTTCCATCCTTTCCAGAAAAGAAAACATGGAAATTTTGCTCTATGCCTGGAGCCCACAGACATAACTAATAAAAAAGCAGGCTTGTTTCCAGCAGAGAGGTGCATCCACAGCATCTGTTAGGAAGTGGTGGAAGTTGCTAGGAAGAGGACAGTATTCAGTCACCATCAGTGCAGAGTCCTCTTCCACCTCTAGTCAACAATGTGCACATCCACAGCAGGCAGGCAGCCCACACACCCTCTGTTGGAAAAGGCCCCTCAGTCCTGCCGCTTCCTCACTTTCTTTTCATGATCAACTGAAACACCCCAGGTAAAAGTGGCACTTTTCAGAAGCTGCATTACTGCCACTGTCAACATTGGCTGTCACCAAGAACCCTCAGCAGCAAGAAAAGAAAATGCCCAGCAGCTGTGAAAGGAGAACAAACTGCTCTAGCAAGAACTAGCTGGGTCTAAGCCTTTCTGGCACCCACAGGTAAGCCACCCAGCCACACACCACAGGACCTGTGGTTCACACTAACAGACATCTCCAGACACTCTTGTGACATCCAACTCAACTATCTGCAAGGATAAGCTGAATTCCAGGAACATGGTCAACCTCCTGGTAACACACACCAAGCTGTCATCCACTTCAGCACCAAGCCACACCTCTTGCCCTCCAGTGAGAGCTGTGGCTCTTCACTCACTCTGTGTTTGTCTAACCAGTCAGACCATCAAGTGATCCAGCATTACTGCAGCTCTCTGGTGCCTACTCCAGCCACTGCACGTGGACACGCCCTCAGGACACAGGCACAGAATTTGCTGGTCACCCCTCCTGCCCCTCTCAGCCCTCTGCTGCAACAGCTGAGGGGAAGGGGAAAAGGAGAGGAAAGAACTGGTCAGACACATGCAACCTCAGCTCTCTCTCTTTGGCTGGAATGAAGGCACCAAATGAACCTGCTTCAGCACTAGATGTGGACAGACTCAGTCAGACCTCCTCTCATCAGGCACATGACAGAGAGGCAGCTGCAGTTAATAGCTTTGTCCCTGGTGCCAAGAGGAAGGAAGAAACCTTTGATACACAGCAAACCAAGGCAAAACACACCGCTAGAGGATGCTGAACAATTTCTGTGCACAATGAAAACAGCTGGCTGGGCTAAGGCAGTTCTCACAAAGGGAGAAACATCTACATTTTGGCCATTCAGCACTCTTTGGGCTATGCTGGAGTGTCTCCTTCCCCCACCTCTCACGCGTACACACTCCCACTTCGACAGCCTGTGATGCAGAACACCATGAGCTGTGGCAGCAAAACTCAGCAGTGAAGAGATGTTGTGCACCTTATTTAAAATACTGAGGTGTTTCTCCCCCAGCCCCCCATTTGCCACCCCCTTTTAAAGTAAACCTGTAAATTAAAAAGGGGTGGGGACGAGAAGGTTTTGGACAAGGAGAAGTACAAGGGACAAAACTGGAAACACAACCCTCACTGACTTTACTAGCATGCAATCTATGTAACATTAATTATACAAAGCCTGTTTACCTTGGCCTGGTCTATGACCATTACATCACATCATCCCCAAACAAGCAACAGAATTAAAATCTGTACAAAATAAAAATATGCATAAAACTCAACAAATTTCTTTACATTAGTACTGTATAATAAAGCATAAAACCAGCAGGAGGTGACCCAGAAATTCCATCCACAGCAGTTCTTGCAGGATAAACAATTCCATGTTCTATTAGCAGGGACCAAACTAACCCCTGGCCCATCAGACCAAAGCCAGTTCTTCAGGAGCTGTCACACAGCTGGCCTGAAAGTGGAACCACTAAGGGTTTTGTAGCCTCATCTTCTGTGCTCTGCAAGCATTCATCTCACACTGCTCTGCTCTCACAACACAGAGAGCTTGCAAGAGGAAAAACCAGCTGACTGAAGAGAAAGTGTCACACACAGTGGGAGTACACACTACCCCACCCACCTGCCAGAAGTGTTCAAGCACCAGCTCTTGCTCAGGCTGGGTTAAGACATCTTTCCCTAAAGTGTGACGGGCCAGCTGCAGCTTGGATGCACAGGCAGAGGTTCAGCTCTCACTTAAGAAATCATTAAGCTGCCCTAACAATTCAGTTGAGCACTGTGGGCTCAGTTTTTGCCACAAACATATCCAAGGCAAGAGAAGCCATGAAACCTCTGATACTCCTGGAAAACACATCTGCCCTATAAGCACCAAAGGCTGGTGAATGCTGCTGTTCAATGACCTTTGCTAGAAGCACCACCTCCCTGTGCCAAAAGCTCAGACCTGTTCAATGACACTAGTTATTCCAGTGACTGCACAACCAGTTCTGGACTTGCTTCCACGGAAATGATGGGCTGATGGAACTGAACATGGCTGCTTCTCTTGCTGCAAGAAAACTTTTCAGAGTAAAAGGCTTGAAGGGTATCTGTTCTGGCACTCATCCCAAACAATGCTGTCAGCTTCCAGAAAGAAGACAACATGTGGATTAGCAAGGGAAAAAGTGACTTCTATCTACACACAAGTTTCTTCAAAGTCGTCCTTCCTGCAGACTTTAACCAAGCCAGTTTCTTGTGCACTGTCACAGAAGTTCCACAAGCTCACAGCAAGTCATCACATTCCTCCATGGCCTACAAACACACCTATTTGTTTGTTCCTCTTGCCCTCTGAGCAGCTACCCCTGCCCAGGCTGGCACCGAATCTGCACCTCCATGCTGATACTGCACTAACTACCAAGCAAGGGGCTGGGTCAGTTACCTGTACTGGTGTCAGTGCCATCACACATCCAGCCCTGCTCTCCTGTGCACTGCTCTTTTTTAACATCAGCCTCTCCAGCTGCAGTACTGTCTCACCTTGGACAAGCTACTCTTGGTACCAGCTTGGCACCAGAACTTGGCCAGGTGACAGTCTAAAGATGCCCTTGCCCAGGAGGGTCTCAATTTGCAGGCTAACAAGACTTAAAAGGAAATTTAATTAGTTAATGCATGATATTTACCCACAGATAACATTTAGATGTTCCTAAGGGCAGATGAGTATAACCATCACTTACAGTGATCTGCTGTGTACAATCACTGAGCAGAATTGTTAACTGAGACTAGATTAGAAAGCCAAGTATCATCACAAGGGGCTACAGAGCCTTCACTTGGTATTACTCCACCCCAAGCCACCAGTACAGCTCAAAATACCTATTATAATAAACAATGGAGAGGGCTAGGGGAAGAGCTAGGACTACTACTAGTTACTGCTTGGATTTCCATGGGAAACCAGTACACACAACAGCCCTTTTTGCTTCCACTGAAGAGATTTTGGCAACAGACATGAAGACGACAATTGCCGTTTGTCCTGCCTCTGCACAGGGCTCTCACAGTACATATGCAAATCTAGTTGTCAAGTACAAAACAGCCAATTTACAATACCTGATTGGATTTTTAAGATTATATTGTGCATAAAACTAAAGTTGGGGGCAAGTTTTTTTAGTGCAAGCAGGCATGAGTAGATTTGAACCTTAGATCACACCCCCTAGAGTTAATCCTCAGACCCCAGGAGGACCTGTAAACTTTGTTTTGCCTTCACCATCAACGGCATCTGTGAGTTCTGTTTGAACCGGCAGCAACCGTGGCAAGGAGCTCACTGTGGAGAGGAGCACAGTTACATCAGTGCAGAACACAAAACATGTGGCATTCAGAAGATGAGAGATGGGGGTGGGGATCCTCTGGGCTGCAGCCATCTGAATTGTCTAAACTGAAAGGTGAGTGAATGAAAGCCGGCTCTGTGTGCCCTGGGTCAGCCTGCGTGTGCAGAGCAGCTGCAGAAGTGGGTATGCTAAGGAAGCATCCAGCTATCTGGAAGGCAGTTACAGGAATGTCTCTGTGTAGAAAACCCAGTGTTTGCTAGCACATGACTGTTCTTCCAGCTGCACAGGAGTGTAGTGTAGAAACGGGGGATGTCCACTGGCCAGTAACCTTCACCACAAGCATCCAGGACATCCCCAGTGCCAGGCACTGCTTCCAACGGTATAGTACCATGAGGGCACGCAGAACTCCTGAAACAAATCCCAAGGCCTGTCAGAAGTCAGAATTGGAGTGAAGTATGAGCTAATCAACAAGTTTGTTACATCTGAATGGGTCAGCTTAATTCAAAGTCAGATAGCTCAGGATAGCCTCTGCTGGCAGCTGAAGAGCCATTTGTTCAAACAACTCAAATCACTATTGTCTTATCATGAGGGGGAAAAAGAAAAAAAAAACCAAACCAAACCCAAAAGAGTGGTTGTTACAATTATCCTTCATTCAGTTATACTGGATGGGGCCCCAGAGGCTGGTGGAGATCTGGGAAGCCCTGACAGCTCCTGCAGCAGGAGATGCAGTGTCCTGTCCTCTGGTCTTCACTCTGAGTAATGCATGATCGACTCCACATAGTTCCCTGGGAACAGCCCCGTCACTCCATTCATGACCCCCTCATACCAGCCATCATCATTTTTCTTGATGACGTAAATGATGGCACCTTCCTGAAATGAGAGCTCATCTTCCTTGTCCTTGGTGTAGTCATAGATTGCCACCACTAGGAAAGAACAGAATGTGAGTGTTAGGAGAGCTAGGGGAGGAGGAAAATGCAGTCACCCTCCCTCAGGCAGGCACTGCCTCACCTGTGTGTGTGTCAAATGACCTGCTGAGACAAACAGTTTCTTCCACCCCCTTTTGTACAAGCTCATGCTGTGAAGCACATGAGCCAGGACTCCCTTAACTCCTCTATTCTTACTATTTCCAGGCCCACCAGAGGAAGTGTCCAACTGTATGATAAACTTTTGGTGTGGAACGATTCAGCGAGGTGGTTGTGAATCCCCATGGCTATGACCACTCAGAACTATTGCTACGTGTGCTAAACCAGATGTCAGCACAGGAAAGAGCAGGAAAACATGGAAGAGGGAGTGCATCAAGAGCTCTCTTCAGGTCACAGTATGAGTGAGTCAAGGCTGACATCCCAAACCTCCATCTACCTTAGCCACTTCCACATTTAAATCTCTAAACGTCACAGTGCATCTCAATATGCAGAAGCCACTCCCAGGGACACAGCACCAAGGTGGGCAAATCCCTGTTAGAAGCCACGAAGAAGGAAGGTGGAAATATACACATAGTGTATCAGGACATTTTTCTTACAGCTGCAGAATATTTTAGTGACGGCACAAAAGTTATTAGGAAAGGCAAACAAATTGGACAAAGCACTTGGAAATATTAAATAGAACAGTCCTGAAATGCCAGAAAACAGACATAAAATTGATAACATTTTTCCCATCTCAGTGCTATCATTATGTGTTTCATAGAGAAAGTCAACTATGCCAGACTCTGAGTACTTCACCAAATAGCATCAATCACTGCTTTGAGAACTTGGCAATGACACATGCAGTGCTGCCACTAAGGAAAAAAAAAGTATGTTGAATAGGGATCCTAAAATATTGTGCTGGGGATAGGTGGAAAGATACTCTAAACTAAAGCAAGGATTAAAAATTAACAGCATGTGTTTATAAAACCACGGTCCAAGAGTCCTACTAAACTCATCATTCCTCCCAAAAGAAAAGAGGTCATTTCCTTTTTGAGGGAGCAAAGGAATCAAGACAAACCAACACTAGGGAAACCTAGATTCAGAAGAGATTATAAAATAGACAGATCAATCCCTGTGGAAAATCAGAGTATGCGAAGAATTTTTTTTATCCTGTGATTAGAGCATACTTTGAAAACACATATTGTTAGCTCTACTATTGTGCCAGCAGTTGTTAAATAACTTATTCTGTGCAGTTTTAGACATATCATTTTAAGCAAACAAAACACCAATGGAGAAACAAGTATGATTTTAGCTTGAAAAACAAGTGTATGAACATCTGATCCATTCAATTTAAGTCCTTCAAAATTCCTAAGGGTTTTGAAATTTCTTCCTCGAGTCACTGTGCTATTTTTCTTCATTCTCTTGACAATAATAATCATCATTATCATTCAAGGACCATGGTAACTTCCAATTCCTTTCTTTCTAACTTTTGAGTGTACTCTAGTTCCTTTGGATACTGAATGGATTCAATATTTCATAATCTCAAGAAGGAAACTCTTCCTTAAATTTGTGAAGAAAACTTGCTTTTTGTTAAGCCTCATAAAATTTACCTGAAGCCTGGTTTTGCTTTTACATCACCACTGCTTCCTCCAGTATGTTATTTGTGTACTGGCAACAGTCCTCTCTCTAAAAGGCTGTTTAATTCCTCAGTCTGTAGTCCCATCAGTTCAAGCTGTGAGCTTGTCACATGCCCCGAGTTATGAGGAGGCCAGGCCAGCATTGCAAGAAAGGCTCCAGATGAGACAGGAAGCAGCAAAAGTGACTCAGGAGGTGGCATCCTGCCCTGTCAGCCTAAGCCAGGGCTTCTTTTAGTTTCTGTCTGAATGTGTTTCAATGCAGTCATAAAAAACAGAATTACTCATTTAGGTTGATATTCTTCCAATGAGTGATCTTTGGTTCTTCAACAATCACAGATTTTGGCTGAACTCTGTTATATCCAACTGACCACAAATGTAGGCTAGGCTGATTATCCAACTGGAATCTGTGAACACACACTTTCTCTAAGTGGTGAAAGTGCAATTTTTCCTTCTGGATACCCATTTCCATTCATCTGATTTGCAGAGCCAGATCATTTTCTTATTTTTTCCTGCCACACATCCAGACACGGAGCTCAATGGACACTGCAGGTTGGCTGTTGCTATTACAGTCACGTGGCAGTGTCCTCAAGTTCAGCATCCCCAGGAACTACAGCCTACTGAACAATTTCTCCATCTGTTCCAAATGCATCTGCTACTCACTTCCATGCTCAGCTGCAGGCTCCATCCTCAGCTCTTCATGTTAAAGGTTAAATGTTAAACCTCCCACAGTGCTTGACCCTCTATAGAATGGGGTCATATTGAATCCCATTCCAGTATACAGCAACTCTCTTGTATTTGACACCTCTTTGGTGTCCCAGCTTCTGTTGCAAAGGTCACCTACCCTAACCCTGTAAAAGTGCTCTCTTATGAACCTAAATAGGAGAATGGTCATATCAAAAGTAAAAGTACAAATCCTAAGAATTGGGAATTCTACTTACTGGGGGTAAATGTGTTGGAAGAGCTACTTACTTTCATCTATTTTGTCCACTTTGAATCATGTGCAGCAGAATACTATTTATAGGAACTTAAGGAGTTGCCACAGGATAAATTATTTTGCTGAATAAAGCATTTTAATTCCCAGCAGTATAAGTATACAATTTTTTTGAGTATTAAAGTCCTCTTTTAGTACAAGGTTTCTCATTAATTTTAAAGCTTCAAAGCTTGCTAGAAAAAACTCACAGCCAAGCACTTCTCTCCCAATTCCAGCAAAGCAGTCAAATCTCAAGACATGGGCTAAGTAGAGACATTCATGTAACTACAACAGAATCCACATCTATGTCAATATCTGGTATCCTAAAAATACTATTTAATAGTTCTTCATATGCTGAAAGCAATTGTATTTTCTACTACTTTTAAAAGTGCTTCTAAAAACACACCAACCTTTTCGATGTTTTTGGTCATCTAGTTTTAAAAATACAGACCAAAATTATGTTTTTGCATGTGTCTCTACATCAGTAGAGACAATGTTTGGCTTCTTATACCTTTCTTCTCCACAGGAAACATTTTTTGACTAAAAGCCAATTTAGTCCAGCTTATCTTTAAAGACTCTCATTTACAGTTTTGCTATCCCATGTGAGATGGAACAGATACATATCTATATGCACCTACATAAACCATTTTAAGTTCCCAAGCTCCCACGGGAAAGCAGAACAGAACTATCATTCAAACATCATTATTTCCTCAAATAGAAAGGTGTTTCTCAAGCCATGTGCACACTCCACCTTGCATTACTATGAGACACACTATAAACACACATCAGGGCCTCTTCTTTCGCTTTTGCTATTGACTAAAATGCTGTCAATACCAAAGTCTGGCATGAAGGAGTGTGGGCAGACTCCATGTGCAAAGCAGGAGGGCAGGAACACACACAAAAAGTTGTTACAAATACAACCCTACTGTCTCTTCCAGCTCCAAACCTACCCTTTTCTAAGTATGTCCTGGGTGCCCAGGGAGGGTCCTCCTCAGCATAGGGATCGCTGTACTCCACCACAGCTGCTTCCTCCTCCTCATAATCCTCGGGAGGTGGGGGTGGAGGTGGAGACTCATCAAACACCGCCTCGTCCACAGGCGGTGGCGGGGGAGGAGTATCTGAAACTGAGCAGAAGGAACAGCACAAACATGAAAATGTCTCTACAGCCATGGCAGCTGCTTCAAGTAATACCCTCTAGCCCAATTAATGGAAGGGGGACCAACAATTGTAACTTGTGAAGATACACTAGAGACAGGAAAATTCAGAGAAGGAATAGCCAGGTACCTCCAATAAGATTATTTCTTTTTCCCGCCCTTTACAATTTTATACAAACTTGCAGAGGCAATAGAGAATGCAGAATTCTGGCTATATACAGATAAATCTTTCATCAACTCAATCCAAAAGCCACATCCAGTAATAAAACATTGCACAAGGAAGCAGCAAACTTACTGTTTTCTTGAACTCTGGCCACAAATCCCATTAGTGGTAACTGTGGAGTTACCTGTAGGATGGAGGGGGGAGGAGGAGCAAGGGATGCTGCCACAGAAATTAAAAAGAGAGAGGCATCCAGTTAGAAACACAACAAAGCAGCAAACAGGAAAGTAGACATCACCACCACTCAGACAGTGCAGCAGGCTGCTAAGAAGCTGAGTTAAAAAGACTGACATTTAAAGAAAAATGGTTCAGGTGGTTTAAGCATATTCCTAATCCTTTCTTCAAAAATATTTCTCTACTTTTAAAATTTCCAATCCAGCTCTTTTTCATAACATTAACAATCCATGCTGAAGCATTTTTCTGATTTGACTATGAGATTTCCTTAAGATTAAGTTTCTTACTACAGAATATAGCACTTTATGGGCAGACCTAAAAAATGTATCAAGAGGACTCTGCCTATAATCCTCCTCAAATCTAATTGATATTTATAGAGGTGACTAACAGCATCCATGAATCCCTAGTAATGAAAATGGATATACCTCTTTTTTTTCCAAGATGTAGGCCAAAAGCCCTATTGAATGAGGCAGCTATTTCAGACAAAACAGAAAAAGATGCCTTTTGAGAACTGTGCAGATCTGAAAGATGCAACACTTCTGATCTTATTGACAGAACAGAGCACACTGTGCTGCTGCCAAACCACAGAGGCTATTCCAGATGTGCTGCCTGATTTCCTCCCCACCTGACTTCTCTGCACTGAACTCTGAACAGCCCTTTCACTGGTACCAGAAGGGCTCTCTTTGTACAATAAGAGCTGCTTTGTACAATATATGTGAATTCCCAGTTAAAGAAGATGCTTTCAGCCAGTTGCAAATGCTGTAATGCTGAACTGTGGTTGAAGCCTGGAATGCTAGTTTCAGTTACCTAGTTAAAACATCAGCTAACTAGTTTTACGAGACTTTAGTATCACTTTGAATAATGCAGCACAATTCTTTAGGCAAGTTGCAAGACGATTTTTCAGACAGCACACCTTAAGAGAAGCACAAATAATACATTTCTTGTTAGTATGTGGCATACAAAAAACATTTAATCATGTCCAAAGGGATTAAGGGGAACAGAAGTCTATACTTCATGTACCAGTACCATTTATTTAGCTACCAGACAGAACAAAAGAAATTTCAGGCTAATTCCAGAGGTAGTAAGAAAACTGATAGGGTATGATGTAGCATTTTTCAGAATTAATTCACATAATCATAGCACAAGAAAAGAGTTCTCCAGCATTAACAATTTGTGCCTCAAAATTTCTTCTGTTTGCTCATTCCAGTAACATCTTAAGTGCTTTGAATTTCTTCTATCACTCACATTCACATTTCTTTCAGAACCACACAGCATGAATGAAAAGACTAACAGCAGCCATCCTTTTTGTTGCAAAAGTACCTCCATATAAAGTAAGTTCCATTATCTCACCATTTAACTGATATCTCTTGAGAAAAAACAGAAATGTATTTCTGATTACAGTTTCTTTGACTCAAATGATGTGACCTCAGAGTATTTATTCCTTCAAGTGTAACCATGTGAAAAGATTTGGTCTTGCACTTTTTCAAAGCAGAAAAAGGGAACTCAAATTTAAAGTCCTACTGAAAAGCAGTAATATTCATCAATTCAGCATCCTTGTCCCTGCTTTTTCAATTATATACAGTAGAAAAGTGTTTCATTTCAAAATGATTCCTCCATTCAACATCATATGGATTCATACAATCCATAGCTATCATAGGAGAGTAGCTCCAGTTTCCTTGGTCTCTTCAGTGTACTTTGTTCATGAGCTATATATATTTCTTTGAAAGAAGTAACAAGGCTTTCCATGGAGAAAAATAAATCACTCTAGACAAGCATGCCAAGCAAATCCAAAAAAATTCCCAGGTTCAGTTTGGGTTGTGTAGTTTAATCCCAATGGTGCTGCTAACACTAGCTGACATCGTTCCCAGAGTATCTTAACCCCTCCATTTGTGCTTCAGTCCTTGCACTGTGCAGGGGCTATCATAATATTGTCTCTACATGCTATATAATGACTCTAGTTCTGACCTCTAAGAGGCAATACAATAAGTATTTTTTTTTTTTTGTTAATTAAATGCATCAGAAGACCTTTACCTCTGCTGTATAAACATCATCTTAAATGTTCTTTCCCATCTTCCTTCCATACTGACCACTAATAGATTTAATACACAGTTGCTGTAAATTAGTTGAGAAATGCTCAAGAGCACCTTCCACTAGGCTGCTTCAGACTGGTCAGAACTCAGCTGTACAGATGGGGTGGGGTGCAAGCACCATCTCAATACCCGCCCAGATTGTCCCACCCGGTTTTTAGCCTGTGCTGAGCTCCATAGTGCTTAGGTAATGATATCCAAATTGAAATGTTAAAGCACTTGTTCAGTGGCTTGGCTGGCAAGAGTGACTTTGGGACAGACATACGCTGAGATCATCCCCAGTCTGCATTTCTTAATATTTTCAGTTGCTAAAAAGGTCTCATCACAAAGCAGAAAAATTTTATTATCGTGAAATAGCTTTTAACAGGGCAATGCAAGTACCTTTCATGCTCCTGTCAAGTGAATAAACAAACATGACTAGGCCACCATTTTAAAAAATGGCAATGGAAATAACAGTACTGGGTTATTGCCAAACAGCCTACAAACAACAAAAAAGCCATAACTGGCACCCTCCTCTGCCTCTTGTAAGGTCTTTCTTTCCCCTCTTGTTTTCCACTTCTCTTCAGGAATTCTGAGAAAAAATTGTGGCCTCTGTCCTGTCACTACTGAACTTGCTCCTTCCAGACACAACAGTGCCTCTGTTCTTAGGGCTCATCAATTATGCATGCTTGAGCATCCTCTCCTTTCAAGGTGAACTCAAAAAAACCCTTGGTTTAGTGTAACTGCAAAGCCAATAAATTCTGTATTCTGCTGGTATATTAAAAAAAAGTCTCCTACTACAACTCCTTATTTATATTGTCTCAGATGTGCCAGTATAACTGAAGTATTTTGTTTGTGATTTGCATTTCAAATGACTAATCACCATAATCATTACCTTCTTTCTGGATACACAGACAACTGTGGTTATGCAATTTATTTTAAGTCTATTTGGCATCTTCTATGATTACCTATTAACAATGTAATGGCAACTTGCAGAGAATTATCCTTTTGCTAAAGCAAAAAATGCACAGCAGTCGTCAAAAACTCGCTGGATATACTGAAAATCGTCTTTATTGCAAAAATTGCTTTATTGTAATCCTGAAAGGTTTCTTTTGTTGCTATTACCCTTTCTTTCTCTCTTGCCTATTCCCCCCTTCAGCCTTCAATATGCACATAATGTGCTTAGAAAATATGACCTATTTCAGGCAACTGGGCTACAATTTAGCCTCACAACTTCCTCCACTTCCCTGTGCCCAGCAGGACCATTCATCTCCATCTCAAGCTCAGCTCACCCTGCAGGGCAGCTCACAAACACCAACAGCCAAACCTGATCAAACCCCTTAAATGCAGATTGCAGCATTTGACCTAATTCCAAGTTCAATGCTCAATTTAAAAAAAACAACCAAACCAACCAACCAACCAACACAAAAACCAAACCAAAACACAAAACAAAAAACCCCCACAAAAATGAAAGAAAAAAACCCAAAAAAAACCAAAAGCAACCAACCAAGCAACACACAACCCCTTCAAATTCCACCACCACAAAACACCAACATACTCTGGTACTTTCAAGTCAACATTCAGTTTTGCTAGTAATAGGGCATTTCCTGACAAGAAACCTTCAGTGTGTCTCCTGCATCTTTCTGTAGCTTTGTCAAAAGAGAAACTGTCCCCTGATCTGGTATAAAACCCTCCTGGTCCCATCAGAAGCACAGGAAGAAGGACTCCTTAGGTAAAAGGCTACTGTGCTGTGCTGACACACAGGACACTCACTCCCTGGTAAGGTCTCCCCTTGCTCTGTGGGGCAGATCACCCATAAAATAATATCACCTGTAGGCTCAGCAGATGACACAGCACCCAAACACACTGGTGTCTCCACGGTATCTAATGCCTACCCTGGTGTATCAAGTACAACTGCTTGCTTGAACTGTACATTGCCCAGAAGGAAAAGGCACACAAGATAAAGACTGATTAATGAAGAATCAGCATTCTGGTGCAAAATCAAACACCCATCCCACACCAAAGCAGGTCCATGGCACATGGTGTAGTCAAGGACTAAAGCTTGTCTGATAGGGACTGTGACATCAAAGGTAAATTATTTGGCAACAAAGCCAGCATTTTTTAAGATGCTTGCCATAATAAAAGCTGACCACTGTGCACTTGCACTGCAGCTTGGGCACAGCTGCCAGCAACTGAAAGTGCAAGATCTGCAATGGAGACAGAACATAAAACTCCAGGGAGCCGCAGGTCACCGTGTTCAGGACGGCAGAGTTCAGTGGAGCAGCCCAAGGTCCTTACCTGGGTTCTGGCTGTAGAAGGGGCCCCCGTTGATCTGGCTCTGAAGGCTGCTCTGTGACGTGATGGAAGGCGGGCGCCGGTAGGGCAGAGAGCCCCCGATGGTGGGGGGCGTGTGCCGGGCCGCAGGCCTGTTCATGCTGTAGAACTGAACCGGGTGACCTGCGGCACACAGACTGCGTTAGCAGAGAGGAGAACGGTGCCTGCCTGCCTTCTCTCCACCTGCAGTCCATCTCAAAGGTTTGAAAAGGTTTCTGCTGCTTTATTCTAAGGCAGCCACTTCAGCTGTCAGACTGGCAGGACACCAAATGTCTCAAGAGCAATGCAAAACATAACTCTCCCAACTGCCTGCACTCAGCGCTGCCTACAAAAGCCAGTGGGAAAATACAAAGGTGTTTAAGCTATGAATCCTCAAAATGAAAGAAAATAATATCTGGTTATTTATGTTAAATAATATATTACAATAACTTCTTGTGAATTTAGTTATTTCTGAACCTGCAAAAAACTCCACAAAACGCTGCAGTTCCACAATTAAGGAACATACGTGTAAATAATAACTGCAGGCCATTTCCAGGATCCAAAGCTCTTAACCCTCTGCAACTGAAAAACACAGTACTACCTATCTTAGTGCCACTTAGAAGATATTCAGAGGAACATCTGGGGAGATAAGAATGTTACAAACTGCTTGAAGGATGGAATAAATGAAGTCAAACTAGAAGACCCTCTTCAAGGGAGCTGTCAATTAAAACAACTCCTCAGAAACTTACTCTGCATTTTCTTTACTTTCTGTATTCAAGACACTGATCATACTCCCAGCAAGCAATAAATGAAGCAAAGTATCTTCTGTGCTCACATAAAATTCTCTGGATTTTATACTGCATACAACAGTGAGCTGGATTTGTTATTCCTATATGCAGTATTACACCCCACAAACTATTCTGCCTCTACCATTTGTCCTAGAAGCAAATTTGAGAGTTTGCAAGAAAACAAGGGAAGAAGGGATGGTCACTGTGGTTGAGAAGTAAACAGCGAAACAGAACAAAAGAAGGTACAAATTTTTAAACACTTGTGCTGTTCTTCATTATATTTTGCTTGCTTTACACAACTTCTTACTAGGTCAGTAAATAAATATACAAGTTGCTTGCTCTGTTACTTGCTTGTAAGAGCAAATGCATGAACTACAGTGTCACACTCCCTCTGCTTTGTACCAATAATGTGGTGTACCATATTAAAAATGCACTTTTTACAGCTAAGAAAGAATCCATTCTATAAAGGCTTTTTCTCATTTTTCTTGATGTGTCTTTTCAATGTGTGTGTCTCTCTGTCTCTCTCTGTTACTTAATGTACTTGCAGAAATTGGTGGTGATTGGAGAGAAGAGAGGGGAGAGGGCTAAGAGGTTTTTAAGGACCAAAAGCTATGACTTCATAAGTGGTGACCTGTCACTCTTAAAATACTTTATTTCAGACAAACCTCACTAATAAAACAGGGAAACAAAAGATCTTAGAAATAGTAACTAAGGTGAAATTTCTCTTATGAAATTCTGAATTTGCAGTCATTAAAATATTAATCTTTGCTTGATTTTGACTTGTTAAAAATATAGGAGCAACATGGCTTAAGAATTGGGATACTAACAGTGCATCAAAATGGAAAATTGATTTGGGCTCCATATGTCACAGCTCATCTTCATGAAAGTAGTTTAGACATCATGATCATCTCAGATCAAAATTCATCACCCTTTAGAAACTTCTGGTCACAGTTAAGGATTCTAGTGGAAATATCTTGTAACTTTATATGAGCACCAGCCCTTTAAACTACATGCAATTTCAAGAGTGCTTCTGGAAGCTGGTACAATTTTTACCAAGAGATGACCACTAATAAACCCACAAACTAACTCCCTCCCCTGTAAGCAGCCTCCACCATAATGTAAAGCAGCAAAGCATGCAGGCAGCTACACATGAATTTGGCTGTCTGAAGGAGATCTTCACACTGCAATCTCCTCATCAAAAGGTGATACAAGACAGTATTATGGTTGGTAAGTGCTACACTCTGCAACTTCAGCACATGAGAAAATGAAAAATGTAGCACTAAAAAAGGAAGTTGCAACATACACCTTAAGTACCACATTTGAAAACAAAATGCTTTAGTAGTAGTCTGTATAATAAAAATTTGTATTTTACTAATGCTGGACACAGAAACCCTGCCTTTTTCATCAGTTCATTAAAGGGAGACTTGTCATTTGACAACATTGAAGAAACCAGTTACATAAATTACACTTTGCTAGATGCACTTTTTAAAAATTGCATTTATGAAAGAGAATAATAAGACCCAGAACTATCAGTACTGGTTCCTGCCAAACATAATTCTTCTATGAGGTTCTCAGAATCCAAACAGAAATAAAATTATGATTTAGTGAATTACATAAATGTAAAAATAATAAAATTATAAAATTATTGCTGTTAAAAAAATCAGAACACCTTGAACTGTCCACTGTAACCATGACCTTATAGCTGAGTATTAGCAGATATTTTCTAGTTATAATTGAACTTTTTTATATTATGAATCACTGCTGCTGAAGTAACTTTGCAAAGCCTTGGAACACGATCACATCTGGGTTCATCTGCCCAGCAGCTGGAGCAGACACTCACCTGCAGAGGGTGTGGAAGAAACAGCAGGGGGAGTTGGAGAGGTGAAGCCATCAGCAAGGGGCTGAGCTCCTGCAGCAGCAGCAGCAGCATCTGGGGCAGCGGAGGAAGGGGCAGGAGGAGCAGGAGGAGTGGGGGCAGGAGCAGAGGTAGCAGGAAGGGGAGAAGTGCCAGCTGAGCCAGCAGGGGCTGAGTGAAGAGAGGAGGAAGAGGTGGAGTTAATAAGGAGGTATGTTAGCAAGGATTAGAGAAAGCCTCTGACTATTCATTGTTAGCTATTTATTAGCTGCACAGTATTTCAGAATGCAGCAGATGAGAAAACAATGGAGCTGTTAAAGAAAGGCTCATTCCTGTGTAGATGGTAAATGAGGGTCAAGCAAAAAGACTTCTTTCCAGGTCTGAAGGGAACACAACCCAAAACTTTTCAGTGAAAAGTATTACTTTTGAAAGATGTCTTTGCATTGTGTTATTTATGCTCCAATCTCTAGCATGGCTGTCTTTAGCCATAAATCAGAATATAAAGAGGAAACAAAAAAATTTCCAGCTCTTTGTTTCAGAAGCATCATGTACTTCTCTGCAAGACAACTACAGGCTCCTCTTCACTGAAAAGGCTGAGCAAAGGAAAAAGAAGTACTAATAACACCTCCTGCTTCTGGAAAGTCTGGGGCCATTGCATTGAGCAAGTATCTCTTTGTGACAATTCAGGCTTGCACTGATGTACTCAATATTTACTCTGTGCCTGCCTCTCATTCAATCTAATTTTCTAAAAACATGCTTCTATGTGTCTGTATAAACAGCCAATGAAAAAACATTTATTTGCTTAAAAGGACAAGGGAGAAGTGTCCCTCAGCCCACTAAAAAAGGTGTTGTGTCCTACCTTGTCACATGCAGGCAGCCAGGCAAAAAATTCTGATAAACAAATTAATACATAAAAGGAACATTACAGCACATCAGACACTCTCAGAGAAGACACTACTTGATTCAAACTCATATTATCAATAGCAATGAACTCTGGGCTTCCCTTCAAGTTTAGGAAACTGCAAATGCTCAAGGTAAACAATGAGGCAGAAAGAGGAACGAGAAGTTTCCATTTACCTGGATAGACACTAGGAGGAGATGGTGTGGGAACAGCAATGGGAACACCTACACTTCCACTCCCACTGTTCTCTCGACTGCTGCTCCGACTGCTTGGGTGGCTTCCCCCACTGCTGCCACTGCTGCTGTAAGAAGCCAAAGGAACCAAGGAATGAATATGGTGCTGCTCTTGCTGAAACATAAGATCCCTCACAGAGTATCTTACCAAATCAGGGAACAGGGAACAAGAGAAAAGCAACAAGGATAATATAAATCTCTACAAAGCTGGGCATTCCTGTAACTCTCCACTTTGGCTACAGCACAAGAGGGATTTTTTTCAGTAAGTTAGCCTTAGTGAACTTGGCCAAAAATGAACCACTTCCAGAAACTTGTTCAAAGCACATCATGCCAGGATTGTTAAGCCCCTACAGAGGAATTAAAGACCTTTTTCCTATAACTTTAAAACTTATGAGTGCTTAGACTGTGATTCATATGCTTTCATATGAGACTACTAAAGCCTAAAGGTTGTAAGATAGTAAAATTCAGATTTCTTATCTTTTTAAGTCAACTTGTTTAACCATGCTCAAGAACTTATAATGTTTAAAAAGTAAATATTTCAAGGAAAGTATTTAGCTCTAATCACATCATGAAACTAATTATCCTAGAAAAAACCTAGTCTTCTGCAGAGCCCCTGGTAATGCAGTTTAGCTTTATTCTATGTTTGAAGTTATCAATATCCCCAAAACACTATGCCAATATCCCCAAAACACTATTTCAGCTATTCAATCTATGAACATCAAAGACTGTTCCCAAATGTCAAGTATAAGCATCTAAGCAGCCCTTCAACGTGTAGAGGGCAAGCTGTGTACAAAGTCTTCCGCCTGTTTAGTAATCATTTAGTAAAGTAGCATCATGATCTACCTCCTTGAAGGACTTCACAATCTTAGCGATTCATTAAGTACTAAAACGGAGGTGAACAGGGGATTAAGTGAATAATCGTAACACGATTCTCTGTTCCAGTTTGATTAGCGCCCATTCTCATCACGCCACGGAGGCTGCCGGTGCACAGGGTGAACGAGGGAGGCGCAGGTGGGTTCGCGGCCGGGCACAGCAGCTGTGCCCCCGAGCAGGAAGGGGCCGGGCCGGTACCTGTAGGTGCGGTTGCGCTGGTTGACCGAGGCCGTTCTGACGGGGCTCTGCTGGGCCGGGGCCATGGTGCGCGTCGGGCTCGGCACGTAATCGTTGGGCACCACCGGGGGCCGCACCGGCTCCAGCGTGCGGTACGGGGAGTGCCGCCTGCACGGCACAAGCACAGCCACAAGCCCGTTAGGGGAACACACACGACACACACTTCTCACTCCGAAACACAGCTACACACTGATCGGGAACGTGAGCTTAAAAATGGGCCTCATCTAGAACTTTGCAGGACTTATTTTGCAATTAAGGATGTTCTTCGGGTACTTCAGTCTTCCTATCAGTAAACTCTGTGTTCCACATCCCATTCTTGTTTTGAAGGTAAGCCATTTTCTTGCATTAAAATAAAGCAGCACCGTGTTCTGTATGTATATACATTAAAACACACCAGCAAACAGCATTCATTATATATTATATATTCATTATAACACATCAGGTTATAAACTTCAGGTTTATAAAATCAGGTTCATAAACTTAGCACGAAATTACTTTCATCAAGCACAACACAAATAACGAGCAGTGCCATGCACTCATTTTCAGTTGTTTAGCACCACCTGTGAAAACCACAGCTAAGGACATTTTACTCTACAGTATGTAATTTTAAGTGTTCTGCACTGAGAAGAAGGCTCCTGTTGGGAAAGGCTGATGATGCCCACTATCTTCTGGCAGCAGCACACTAACATACAAAGACGTGAGCAGTAAGAGAGGATGCAGATATAACACCTCTTGACCTTTGTGAACGCTTAAAATAAAACCATGAAATCTCTCCCACTACAGAAAAAGAAAGAATCTTCCCTCTTTTCCCTTCTGTTCACCCACTCAGTAACTGCACTTACCCAATAGTTCCTTTTCCTGACATGGGTGGACTTGGTGGCTTCTGGGTGGGTGGTGTTGTGCGAGGCAGCCCACCCATCTTCATGTTCTGGGTGCTGACCTGCATGAAAGAATGGGGACAAAAACGGCCTTCACTGAGCTCAGGGTCGAGGGGAGAGACACGGAGATGCCTTTAGCAATTAACTCTAAGGAAGGGAAGGTTTCAACAAACAAAAAAACTTGAGAGGCCATGCGTTTTATATGCAATTTCCACTCTGCTAGAAGTCAAGAGTTGTGCTCAAAGGACTCTTTATTACATAGTTTTTAGAAATTGTACAAAAAAGTGAATTTGCCTTCAGGCTATCACATAAAGGTTAACTCTCTGAGAATACAGACACTGCACCTGAACTTGGCTGAACCTCCCAGTCATCTTTTGAGAAAAAGGCAGTTATTTCACATGGCACTACTGAATAGTAAATTTGCACAAATATTTTTGAATACTGTTTAAAAATACTAAGGCTTATCTAATAGGCCACAATCTCATGCGATTTATACAGATACGGAGAAGTCAAAGTAATCTATAAATATCATCCATTAATGTTTTAATGTATTCACAGATTATAAGAACTTTTAAAGATATTTACTTTAAATATTAGTTACATACATATAAACATACAGAGAAAGCTATTTTGAGAAAAATACAAAGGTGTATTTTTCCCCCCCATTAAATCTGTAGCAATTTAATCTCAGAGTTTATAAATAAATGCATAGGGAGAAAAATATTTAGCAGTGATGTGATATAACTGCGGTTGTCCACTTCCCCTCTGTCAGGTTAAAATACTAATGAAGTAAATTTTAAATTAAATAATTTACTCTAACTTCTTTCAAAAACTCATTTGCATTCCTGACTGATTGATTAATCTAGGAACTGTAAACAATTGTTAGCAATGTGCATTTTGCTTCCCTGTATTCTGCCAGCCAAGCAAAATCCCCTCAATGCACACATCCTTACAGGAATCAGTACACGGTCTGCTTACAAAACAGCTCAGATTTACGACTGCCTGAGCCATTGCTTAGGCACAGAGATACTCAGCAAACCTAAACAAGTGTGCTTACATCCCTCTCTCTGCTCTTCCTGTCATCTCACAGCATTTCTTCTTTCTAAAATGTGAGTCCTGGCTACTGCCCCATCTCCCACAGAAAAATGAAACTGTGATCAAGGCACTCAAGAGTGTTTGCAAGCATCACTGAAGGCAGATTACTCCTTCAAAACTGGACTCTAACAACTCACTTAAAACCTTGGCAACGTTTAGATTTGTGAATTGATAAATACTGACAACAGAGTAAAGAGTAATACGTTCGTTCAGTATTCTAATCCACTGAAACTTGATTCCCTGTCTCTAAATAATCCCAGTGCTACCACATTTTCAATCTGCAGGGAGGAAAAGAAAACCCAAGTGTTGGAAGAGGCATTTTGTCAGATTCAAAAATAGATATTTGGATTTAGTTGTGCAAGAGTACTCTGTAATGTCAATTTAAGACAAAATTATGTTGCACAGCATTATAAAGTCCTTTAAGCCAACTCTAAGCAACAAGAAATCTAAAGTTAATTCAAGTGAGGGATGAGGTAAGCACTGAACTACAACTACTTAAAGGGAAAAGGGAAAGTGTAAAATGAAATTTATTTTATTCTATACACGGAACATTTAAGAAATAGAAAAATCTGAATTTTTTTTTAAAGTTGCAGCACCCCCTGTATTTCCTCTTTCATTAAACATGCCTGTTTCACCCACCTACCTATTTGAGTTTTCAAAAAAAAAAAAAAAAAAAAAAAAAAACAAACCCACAAACAAACAAAATCCACTTTAATTAAATGCTCACTGAATTGTCACTTGCTGTATTTCAAAGAGCCCACTCAGCCTCTGCTTTTGGATGTCTTTAGATGACAGACCAATCTGTGTGCCCCTGAATACTCCATTTAGGAGATTTAACTGGCTACACTATTGTTTCTGACGAGCTGATGTAACCGCTGGCTATCACTTTACAGTTAATATAAAATTACATATATTTCATACAAATACTGTTATTTACAATGTTTATATACAATGATTGCAAGAACAAAAATGAACTTCTAGGCATTCCAGGGCTATGGCTACATGAAAAGACAGGATGGCTGAGGCAGAGGATGCTGGAACATCACACTGGGTGCAGCCAGAAGTGGAGCTAACACTCGCCTTGCCACACAGAGCTCCAGTCCTTGATATTTCCATTAACACTGCAAATACACATCCTTGAAAAGGATGGGACAAAAGCTTTAGAAAATGTGGCCAAACAAAAAATGACCCGTTTTTAGCCTTAGTAAAAAGAAACCATCCTTAAAAAAACCCAACCTAAAAGATAAGGAGATTTCCTGACAGTAGGTTTAGTTTAAGGGTATTGGAAATTACTTTTGAACATTGAAATTGAACTGTTCAGACAGCAAGTAATTAGAATTTACAAGGTTGTCTTCAAATCTGACAGGACTGGTGACTTTAAGATCAGCTACTCTAAGTTAAACAACCCTGTGCAACTTCCCCTTTGACTTAATGCCAAATAATCACAGAAGAGAAATTAAAAAGATACAGTTACTTCAACACTTCTGATCAAAATGGACAGATCCTTGGAAATAAAAGCATGCAAGATGCTAAAAAAAATCTAAAACTGCACCAACTGCAACTGAGATTAAAGCACTGCAATATATACAGCTGTCTCCTTCCATAATAATTTCTACTGGGGGGAGGGAAGGCCATTAATGCCCCCTCACTTCCAAACTTTATTGTATTGCCTTTTCTATTTTGCACATATGGTTGTAAATACAGTTTCCATACACAAATTCTCACCCACACACATCCCTCTTACAAACATGTAAAATATGAAGCAACAACCAGAACTCAAGGTCATATTTGCATTTGCTGTCAAGTTTAAAAAATTGTTTTTCTGGAGTAAGCTGGTACTTGCCAGAACTTGCACTGTTTCAGATATCATTTCCCCTGGTCCTGCACAGCTGGAACTACCCAGATGCAGCTGATTTAATGAGAGGGTGAAAGCAGAGGAATGTATCTGTCTGATAGTGGTGTGTTTCTGCCCCACAGGCTGGGGCTGATTTCTAGTTTAAGTCTTGGAAATCAATTTAAGAAAATGCATAGCAAAAGAGAGCCTGCAACCAGAAAGATAAAGGAGTATCTGTCTGTGCCCTTGCTCACAACTGCACAGTTAACCATCCAACCACTGTGTTTAGAACAGGAAAAAAAAAATAAGAGAGGCAGTAATGAATTGGGCACAAAGCTCAGGATAAAACCATAGATGACTGATGTAAAGCAGGAAGAAAACCCTGTAAACAGACAATAGTGCCTAATGCATGCAGGGATTTTTCAAATAATTCTTTTTCCTCTCTCTCTGAAAAAAAAAAACCCAACAAAATTACCAACAGAAGTTGTGGAACACCAAGAGATCTTGGTTGTTTTTATTAAACTGGATACCTTGCAGAAGCTTTTTATAGCTGAATTAACAAGCACATGCACCACAGAAAAATATCTTCTACCAAAGCTGTAACTTTGTCAGCATTGGAGCTGGAATTGGAAGTTTTGCTGAGAAAGAAACTACACAAACTACCCAAAAAGCAGATCCTTGATGAGTAAGACACCCTAGAAAATGCTCTGGGATCCAGCCCCACAGTAACAGCTATACAATGAACTGTAAAAATGGATCCCTATGGACCATTCTGTTTCACAAGGGTGCAATAGTACTTCATCCAGTATTTTCTATTACTGAGCTACAGTTTTAGAAAGGCACCATCTGATGACTTCAAGACACAATATGGCACCGACTACAGCACTCAGAAAAGCTACCCTCTGAAGTTTAATTTTTTAAATAATTAAGACTTAATTGGCCAATTTCTATTTCTGGCATATAGTTCTTCATAGATTGCAATGATCAAAACACCATCTTATGGTGCTACATATGACTGAGTTTCTTTCATACTTACATTTTTATCAGCATTTAACATACTGAATTTCTTTAGCACTCCACTGTATAAAGAATTTGTTCTGAAATAAATAAATCAGCTAAAGCTGATAAATTATGCTGTCCATTCAGTTTAATTATTGGGAAATTTTTCACAAGCAAAAACAACAAAAAACGAAACAGGAAGTACAGAAATTTATAGCTGGTGAGATATGGAAGCTGGTCAAGAGACTGCAAAACTATTTGCATTGATGTCCTGTATCTATACAGATGTGAGACACTTACCTGCAAGAAAGCAAGCAAGCTGGGCTTTTTGGGGGGTTGGTTTCTTTTTGGTTGGTTGGTTGTTTTCCCCCCCAAATTCCTGAATACCAGCTATTCAACACAATCAAACCTCAGGAGGAGCTACTTCTAAAGCTGGACAAAGTCACAAACTTTTAAGTGGTGCTTTAAATTCAAACTGCATTTTCTAGAACTTTCAGGATGTCAAAAGAAGAATTTTTTGCCCAAAACCTAGTAGGAAAAAGTGTCCCATCAGTGATGTTTCACGGACTATTCAGAACCTTCAGGCAATTTCCTCAACCTTCTTGAGCAATTTGGTATCCAATTATGGGAAAAAATACCCCAAGCCTGAATGAAAACTCCCTTCCATGCCTTGCTTCATCTTGTTAACGCTGCAGAGATGATGAATAGATTTTTGGCCCATCATCTGCCACCTCAAAGTAAATTTATTTTCAGGCTGTGCTCAGCCACTCAAATACTTACTGTGCATGTCTAATCAAACCATTTGCTTGTCAGCTCATTAACCAGTTTATAGGGAAGTGAAATGTATAAATTTCAGCCCTGTTTTGGCAAATGACCACAAGTAGAAGCTTTGAGCAAGTGAGCTTACTTGTTGTTACCACATCCACCCATGCAAAGTAATTGAAGAACCAAGTCTGGTGAATACAAAAAGGCTTAAACAATGTCATTTTCAACTGATTTTCCTCTGCCTTGTAACTGAAATTTTCTTCAAAATCTGTTTAAAACTTAAGTTACTCAGACACAAATCCAATGCTACAGTCAGTCAGTTTAAAACTATAGCTGTTAGGTAAGGCTAAGGGTTTTTTGCAATCACAAAAAAGAAATGCAGGCCAAACATTTCATATCCAATCACTTTTAAGTGAAGTAAAATAACCATTCCCACAGAACTGGGGTTACTAACTGCTTTTCAATCTTCTTTCAGCTTGATGCACAGAGACTACAGTGAGACAAAGAATAATTCAGGTCTCCTGAGAGATGATGCACAGCTTTTTGCCTTTTTTTGTTTTCTCTTTTAAACTCTCATGTTTTGCCAATGAGAAGCTGACTGACATGTTTGATTCCTCAAATCAAATTTATGACTGGGTTCACTTTAGTAAATAAAGAAATGGTGTTATAACAAAAAATGTTTTCATTCCAAACCTATAAACAGAAAAAAATATTTACTCTGAAAAGCTGTACAAAACTCTTATTGCCACTGCAGATAATGCACAGATATGTCAGTTCACGTACAATCTATAATTACACAATGTTCAAACTTTTCTTAGGATCATCATTACTTGTTGTAAACTGCAACTGCAGAGAGCAACAAAGAAAACTGAGTTTGAAAATTGGTTTTTAAGAACACTGAGAAAACCATCATCCAATATTAAGTGTGTCCAGAATAAGACATATTCAGCATCAAAAGTACCCATGTTATGTAAACAGGCAGTAAAAAATAGGGAGGAGACATATTTTGCCATTCTCAAATTAAAAGTATGTAAACACTAAGTGAGTTGAAATACAGTACATCTCACACACCTTTGTAAAAATAAATTTCAAATGACACGTGGGAATTCTCTCATAAATTACAAGTTTTCCATTGTTATTAGAGATGCTACATATACTTAAATACCTGACTAAAAGTACCCTCTGTCCTCTTTCACAGGGACATCATGGAGATATCTACAAAAATACTTGGTTTTATAGGCAATGTCAGGAATTTGCAAGATTTTCTTTTAGCTTTTTCCAAGCATAGAAAATACTTTTAAATATTTCACATCAACTTGGAACTTCCTTTAATTAATATACTCATTCTACATATTGGCATTCTATGCTCTAAAATACACTTCCCTCATTACAATGATGGCATCTGCTACTAAAACTCTTCCAGTCCCTCTTCCCCCAAACCAGCTGCATTTCAGGAGGAGGAGGATATCATCATATTCAATAAAGGCTATAACCTATCTACTCATTAATGTACTATGAACTCCACCATAATATCATGTAATCTGATTTAACTACTTGTCTAATTGATTTGATGCTTTTTATTGCTGCTTCTGCAGCCACTAAGACTACTAACATTTAAAGACTTTGACATACTTCAGCCTGAGTTCTTTGATGCACTATTCATTTAATATTCAACTAAATAAATCACCTATCTTGCTGTTTAACAGTTATTACATATTTTACAAAATTATTACATTTCTGGAAGTTTCTATAGATGAGTACCTCTGAGTATCAGTTTCTGAAAAAAAATAAGAATACTGCAACTTTAAAAAATAATATACAGATTTGAATTTGTTACACACCTTTGGAGCCCATTATCTGAGCAATCTCACACTGAAACATGAATCCCAATCAAACTGGAGCTTACACCGTATATAGGATAAAAAGAATATTACACAGGGGGAGGCTCATATTCAGCTGCTATCTAGTCTGTGTATATTTTTGTCTACTCAAGGCTAGCACAACATCCCTCCCTCATAAATGATCTGCTAGATATGCTGAGGGCAGCTAATACTTTACCACAAAGCTTTTAAAATGAACTGTGTTAACTTCCATTCATATACACAGCAATTTCTATCACAAAATGCTTATCCACAATGAGCTACCCAACAGAAGTTCTGTGACACAGAAGGCAGAGCGGGTGTTGTTTTAAATAATCTGTAGCACTGATGTCAATCATCTCCCCGTGTGTAATAATCTCAGAAGAGGAATGGAAATCCAGCCCTGGGGTTTCTTACCTTAAATCTAAGCAACCACTTAATGCATAAATGGAGCAAATAAAAGAGGTAAGGAAAAAAAGCATTGAAAGGTTAGTTGGAACTTCAGGATATGAAGAGAAAGGAAAAAGAAAGAAAAAAGTTAAGCATTCAGCATTAACAAAATAATGTATCAGTAGATCATAGAAAGAGTGGTTAAAGCAGAATGTCATGAAAAAAAGATCTTCAAGCTGAAACTTTTAATATACATTGACCACTTTAAAATTAGCATTCAAATGTTTGTACACTGTTTACTCAAGTTCTTACAGTGCTAACAAAAAGGCAGCTTCTTTCAAAACGTATCATGAGATCTAGATGGATTAACTTCAGAGGTTAATTTATTTGAGCTGTCAAAGCCTTATTTGAGCCTTATCAATGAGTCTGAGCTCATTTAAATTGTTTACATGCATTAGCACATTTACAAGTAGCTGAAATGGAAGCTTCTAACATATTAAGCTAATGCATGTTCTTTTATAGAGAATGCTGTTAGTTAACTTGATGCCATGAGATCTCTATTGAACAAAGATCAAGAGCAAATCATTCAGTCTTGTAAGAAGTACAGTACTCTTTATGGACACTGTATCACATATCCATATTTCCTAAAGTATAAATTAAGACATTAATCAACAGATTAAAATCTTACTTTAAAGCCTATGTGCTAGCTTTTTGACACTAAGTTCTGCATCTTACTGGCACAATATCATTCATCTTTCTCCATAGTAATTTCTTTTAAAATTATTTGTCTTTCTCTTTGAATGATCTGGTTTTAGTTCAATTCATCTAAATGTATCATTAAATTTGTTACACTTTCTGCAGCATTGAACAGCAAATATTCAAATAAATAATTATTTAAATATTTGGATAAATAGTAGAGCATCCAGAGTAACTGATTTGTTCCATCAATTTAGGAGAGACTCTGCTCTACTAAAAAGAAATGTAATCTGCTTTACTAGAAAGATCTCCTGTCTTAAAGTTCTGTGGATCAATTAACCACTATGGTCTCTGCCTTGTCCAGCTATAGTGGAAAACCAGGTGCCCTGCACTGGCACAGAGGTCAGTCACACTGGAAGGTCTGTCTGCAGAGACCTCAGCAGCACTGCCCGATAACTGCAATGCCTAAATACACACCTCTCTGAAGGGAGCACTTGTTTTTTTTCCATTCTCTTGACTAAAGAACTCTTTGGTGGGAACAATAGGTTGGAAGACTTTGTAACTTGGGAAACATTTGAAAAAATTGTAAGCAAGTCTCTTTCACACAAAATATTCTTTAGATTTTTGCAGCATTGCAGCTTCAGGGAGGGAAGATGAGGAGGGACTGCTGGGATGATAGAGAGGCACTTAACTTCTCTCACATCTATTTAGAAAGCATACTATAGAGCAACCCCTCCTGAACGTTGTCTCCACTATGCTTCAAATTTCTGAATGGAAAAAGATGCTTAAGGGCCTGTACCACTTCTCTCTGCACAGCATACTGAATTTCTCAGCCAAGAATCCTCCTTTTTATGCCTGCATTATTCTGTCCAGCTTGCCATCTTTCTCAGGGGTTGCAATGAATGTCTGCTGCAGCAGCATTTTGCCTGGCCTGAAAATACATAATTCCAGGTCCAAGTACTGGAGCAGAAGCCCTTCAGCAGAAAAAGGACAAAGAATGCAGACTGGGGAACCCTGATGCTAACTGGAACTTCAACACTGTTTATGCAACAACTCCTGAACGTTCACTTGAAGGGAAAAGCATCACAGCTCAAACAGTAAAGAGCTATATATACACAAACTTAAAGCTTCCACATACTTCATTTTTTTGTCTCTGTTCTAAAGCCAGAGATCTAATAAACTAGAGTTACTCAAGCAGAACAAAAAGAGGTTCATAAGCACAACTGGCCACCTTTTCCCCCTTCAGCAAGAAAGCTGTTCCTTCTTCTGTCCTAAACACAGGATTAACCTAATTGGAACATATTTACAATTTTAAGGATAGCATGACTTCAAGTTCTCTGATTATTGTTTCACAAGTACACAATATTTCTTCATTTTCTAGACAAACATGGTACATGGTAAATAAAATTAAGGTCTATCACAAGCAAAACAAATGGATGTAAAACACATTCAAGTCATCATCCATTTGATGAACTATGTTCTTTTAGAAGAACATAATTCACGGCATCTTAGTATGACTGCTACATTGAGGTAAGTGGGATACCAATTATAATGATTTAGAGCCAGTGCTAAATAAGATTGTGCTGCAGAGCAATTAAAAACTATTCTTTAATGAGTTCTAAAATGATCTCCCTAAAACAAAAAGTGATGATTAAAATATTAGCAACAGTAATCCTACAGGTTAATATGCTCCATCCATATCCACAAGGAGACCTGCTGACCTGCATAAATTCAAAATTGGTAGCAGATTTTAACACACAACTGGTAATAATTTCCTGGTCAAACCTGTAGTTATTAAAGTTAGATATGTTTTTTTATTTGTCTTTTTAAAAATTTATTCAGAGGTTGATTCTTTGGGTAAGAAATGGGAGGAAGGAGACTTTCCAATTAACAAACAGGATGTTCAAGAGATCTTAAGTAAAATTGCTTGGGAAAGATACTTAAATCAAACGGCTCAAAATTTGAATTTTAAAAGTTAGGTTCAACAAACTATTGCTATTCAAATGGCCATTCAAGCAGACAAAGAAAACAGGACAACAGAGATACCCAGTTACAAGTCAAGCAAAAGAAATTCTGGTGTACTTCGACTGGAAGAAGCATCTTACCTTACTGCTACTTAGCAGGTTTACAGATTTGTTAGTCTGCCGTGTAAAAATGACGTCATTTTGTGCTATTTACCTTGCACTTTCTGGAACTTTAATACTGTCAGTGTTGTCATTTCCGTACTTGTTTTCCTGGCAGCACAAGTTAACAATGAGCTCACACTTGCTAAGACTGTGCTTATATTCAGGATGTGCTTTTAAAAACATATATCTAACCTCACACATGATATTACTGCTGCTGTGTACATTGATCTAACAGCCACAAGTTATCTCAGTCTGACCTCTGCCCTGAAATTCCTTCTTTTTTCCTTATCTTGAAAAGGAGAACTAGCTGGCTTTAAACTTGGCAGTAACACTCCCATCTCAAAACCCCACATGGCACAAAAGTTGCAGAGCACTCCCTTTAAAAAAGCACATCGGTGGGTTTGTGTATAACTGACCCTGGCAGAAAGAACAAAAGGGAGGCCATTTCTCATGCAAACCCTTCCTTTAGGCGAGCGTCAAAGTAAACCAGTGGCAATTACAGCTGGATCACACTCTGTGGTGCTAATTCAGCAGAAAAGTGATGGTCAATAGCCCTTCAGTCCCCATGTATATCCCTGGCAACTGACCCAAACAATAACAGCAGCATCACACAAGTTGATATTCAGAAGCATTTCTGGGGGTGAGACTCACAGGCCCAATCAGAAATCAGATTCAGTGAGTTTGCAACATTTAGAAACAGTGGGACAAGAGAAGGGGAAGGGACAACTGGAAATTGGACAGGACTCCTCTCATGCTTATAGACACATTGTCCAGGCAAGGAGAAACTGGTGTATCACCATGAAAAGCATCAGGTTATTTTGAAAATATACAAAGACAATGAATTTGCAGTTTGGCTGTTTTAACAATATCACCTACCTTCACTCCATGTCCAATATCATCTAGAATTGTATAATCAATAGGTTTCCTGATGTAGCGAACTGGTCGCTCCAAGTTAGCTGGTGCAATGATTTTGTGAGTTCTTGAGGTGTTTTTGTTTGTAGTCAAGATACCAATTTCTCTTCTAGCAACTTTCTCTTTGTGAATGTCCACCGTCTACAAAAGACGCAGTGTATTTACTAACAGTGGTATGCATTGGAATACAGAGTCAGTATCAAAAAAAATTCAATCAGTTCTAATGTTTTGAAAATCTCTATACTGTACTAAACATATCACTACATATACTTGATTACAACATCTTTCCTCACCTTACTGCTGAATTTACCACCTCTAAAGCCACGCTAACAGCTGGGGGTTCTTTGGGTTTTCTGTTACCCTTGCTCTTTCAGTTTCAAAAAATTGATCTCCTTTCCATTCTCAGTGGTTTGCATCAATTTACTGACACTGTTTTGTAAGATTCCTTCATTTATTCTTTTTTATTTTACAACTGCTCTCTAAGCTTGTCTTTGGCATAGGCTTCAACTAGATGAGGTGTAAGGATGCCTTCCCAAACCTTAATTTTAAGACCCGTAAAACAAATCATGAGCAGGTTTCGTTGCACTGCAAAAATTTGCTAAATTAGGACTGGTAAATCCTATGATAGAATAAACTTTCACTTAGACAAATCAAGAAAGTATTTTGGTCATTACAACTCACTCATCACAAAGCAACGATTAAATTTTAAAATACATTCCATACTAATGTATCCACAATAAAGCCAGAGGTTAAGCCCATTGCCTTCCCTTTGGACACTCAGGGCCAACTTTATATACTAAAATCAGTACCCCAGGACAATCTTTGGTGTAAGACAAAGCCCTGCGGAAAATTCATTGCCTAAAAACCTGTATGTGACTCTTGTTAGGTAACAAGAGTAAGAAAATGCTACCAAAAAGTCCACTTATCTCTTCCAGTAAATTATAATCTCTTAAATCATGGGCCATGGAGTTCCTTGCCTTATTTAAACCAAAAATAATTGCTTGTTCACAAAACAGCTTTCACTATAGGAAATATGCTAAACTGTGAACAAAAGTTTTAGCTACAGGATAAAAAACAAAAGTAAAACCAGCCAGAATCACCACCAAACAGTCAGAGATTTCTTGTTACCACTTCAGTAATCTTGAAAGGCACCAGAAACACTTTTCACCGTTTTGAACCAGACTTTGTAGTAACTGGGGAACAGGAACAAACGAGAACTCATTTTCATAACACACATTTTTGTCTATTTTATTTTTCTGTGGGTAAGCACTGGGGCAGTGGGGTTAGCTAGACTCTTTTACCCTGCAGTTTGTGCTACTGATACCAAAACAAGCTAATGGAACCTGTGCTACCTTGAACAACCATCATAACCTTTAAAATGACAAAAAAAAATATTTTAGAAACCCCAACCAACCCCCAACTACTTCCAAGAAGTTGTTTCTTTGCATTATTTCCGTGGAAGGATTTCCACAAATACATGGGGCATTATATGTGAGCTTACAAAACTATCATCAAGATTGCCTAGTATTTCCCAGCAACATATTTTCAAAATTTTGTAACTTTGCTAAAATTAGGCACTGACTACAGCTTTGCCATGTTCATTCTGCCACTCTAGTTCCACCTGCCTAGAACTGTAAGGTTTCCACTAAAGGTGCATAGCTATTTCTTAAAATAAAGCTACAGAAAAATAGATTTTAAGGTGAAAATGTATTGGCAAATCTCTCTTTGGAAAGCTCAAGTTTGTTGCACAATGAATTTAATAGGGGTAGTTAAACTGCCTGAGACACCTGCACAAAAACCCACCCCGATTTGGCCAATACACAATTTGCAGGAATTCAAAACAAGTGTTACAGAAACACATATATTTCTGCAGCTACTTAGCAACTAAACCACTCTCCAATGAATTTGCTAATGTCCTTTCTGAAGCTCCCCAAGATGACCAGGACTATACACCAACCCCCAATAGAGCAGTGCAGCTGAGCTCTTACAGGGCTATATTTGTGGTACAAGCACAAATGCAAACAGAGCACAACAACATTTTCCAGGCCAGAGTACCTAAAGTACACCATTCTGCATCAGGGTAAGATGTCAGATTTCATCTTCCATCTCAGGCTTTTATCCCTTCTCTGTGCTAGACCTTTGCTTTTGCAGCAGAGGGAATAGGAGCACACATTCTGGAAAAGATGGTGCACAGACTCCTCACCTCACCAGTCAGAGGCACATACTGCCCTAGGAAGCTGAAGATATGTGATGGCAGCAACCTGGAAGGACAGTCTCATGATTGATGCACCACTGATGAGTTCAATCTCTACTGCAGACTTTATCTGTGGTCTGGCCATGTCACTGGAGAACTGCAGAGACATGACTTTTGTATGTTCTTTGTCTCACAGGCCCCTGATAACATTTGCTAGAATGTTAGAAAACTTCAGCTGCAATAGAGCTGCACTTCAGGATGTACCGGAACATCAAAATCTTATCAAAATTCTTCAAAACCATTTTATGCCTTGGATATTGCACTCAGAGCCTTCATTTCAATGCAGAAATCAAAAAGAAAGTTATTAGTGCAGGGCTGGCAAGATGATTTCTCACTTTCTATTTCAAGTGCTAGAACTCTGCAACTTTGAATATGTTCTTTTAGTACTTTCTGATGTAATTATCTACTAATATAATGCAAGTACAGATATTTAATGCTCATGTTACTGCAGCAATGGTAACTTGGTGCTGTGCAAAGCTGTTTCCATGAATGAAGAGTAGGTTTTCAATAGGAGCTACGGGTACAACCAGCTTCCTTAAGGACTATTGTGATCATGAGACATGACTACAGAAACAAACAATGAAGTGCATAAAACCTAATTAAAACCTGAAGCTCATCTGGTGGGATTTCCCTTGCATTATGATTCAGACCATCTCTTTTAACTTGAATAGTTACAGAATGACTAAATGTATATAAACTGCACCTAATTCTGGTCCACACACCTAAAATGGTATTGAAAAGCATTAGTTGGCAGTTTTCCAAACACTTCATTTTCTTGTTTAGTAGACTATGGAAGTCATGAGATCATAATACACCCATAAAATAGCACAAAGGAACACTACAGTATTCCATTAGTAGAGGAGGTAACAAAGATTAACCTGCTACTAAAGAAAATGAAAACATTTATCCCCAACACACAGGTAATTATTACCTCCAGTACTAACATAAATCCCTTATCAAGACAGGAGAATGCACCAAAATGTTTATTCATTAGAAAGTACAATGAAAAGTTTTTGGGGTTAGAGCTGGACTAACAAAACACCTGGCTTGAAAACTCTGCTAGGAAAAGCAGATGGGATACACTGTGCCCTTCTACAACTTAAACCCCTGATTTCTAACAAGAAATTTTGGATGCCTGACAGCATTATTATGCTTTTAAAAATTGTTTCACATATCTCCATTAGCTTTTTCAAAAGCTTTTATGCAACTGTTAGCTAGAGGTTAGGCTCATTACTATCATCTTTTCATGTGTTTTCCAAGATCCCTGCAATAGCCAAGGGAGAGCTTAAGGGGAAAAATAAGTATGAACCACCACATTTTTTTCTGTTAGGAATTTTCTGGCCATTTTGAAACATCAGGTTTTCATACTGAATTCAAAAAAGCCAGTTTCAAGCTCTGCAAATATTAAAACAAAAAAACCCCATGAAATAACTTCTGGGAAAGTTAGCACTACTTACAAGTTCACTTAAAAGCCACTGAACTCCTCAGTTTTGAGAAATATTCTCTTCTACCCATAAACAAATTTTCTCCAAGTATGAAGTTAGCATTTAACTAACTTAAGTTAGTTTTGGCTGGGACAGGATTCATTTTCTTTGCAGTATGGGGCAGTATTTTGGATTTGTGCTGAGAACAGAGCTGATAACTCCAGGATGTTTTAGTCACTGCTGAGCAGAGACTGCACGGAGTCCAGGCCTTCTCTGCTCCCCATCCCACCCACCCTGGGGTGCACAGGACGGGGGGCAGGGACACAGCTGGGACAGCTGGCCCTGCTGACCAGGGGACAATGCTCCACAGGGCCCCGTGGCCTGCAGCCCCGGGCTGGGGAGCCTGGCTGGGCACTGCTGCCTGGGACTGCCTGGGCAGCGCTCAGCTGCTGCTGCTGAGCAACTGCTTTCATCTGCAGCCTTTCTCCTTGGCTTTGATTCCTCTCTTAAATATTAATTTTCTATATTGTTATTATCACCATCATCATTAAAGAGATATGTACATATCTCAACCCACAAGTTTTCTCACTTTTACCCTTTTGATCTTCTACCCATAGCCTGGTAGGGGCAAGTGAGTGAGCAGCCATGTGGTGTTTAGCTGCCAGCTGAGGTTAAACCACAACCACAAGCATGCTGAAAGTCTGAATTACAATGAAATTTCAGAGACAAAAGTCTCCAGAAGCCTTAATTTGTTTCTCTTCTCAAACCATTCTAATTTAAGTTTACAAATTAACTGTCAATCTGGTAGTCTAGGCTTTTAAAATTCCATTTCAGAAATCTTAGAAGAAAATGTTGCTTAAATATACTATTGCTGGACTTTTATTTTTGATTAAACTTATTAATTGGATGCAATTCAAACTAATTGTAAATTACCTTGAAAACTGGATTATTACTTTAAAATTAGCAACTGCCTAATATTGACATGTTGGAAATGTGACATTAATTGTCTCAAGTTGTATGTAATTTATACAGAAAAAAAGAGATCATAATACTATAAAAATGCTGAAAAACTACTTGTTCCATAAACAGGTAACATGCCCTGTGCAAAACTGGCCTTGCATCACCATTTTTAAAGTGTTTTGCTATTCTTGTGCCTTGCAAGCAATAAGACAAGTGAGAAAGGTCACAAACCTTTACTGACTTTTCAGTGTGAAGCCCAAGTGACTGCCCTGCAGACTGAGCAGCTCACAGATGCTGCTGGAGCCCAGCTAAGCAGCAGCTGTGCCTGCAGAGAACCAAGGCTGCAGGCTATCCCATGCCTGCTCTCGCAGCCCAGAGCGTGGCACGCAGCTCTGGGAGGGGAGGATGCAGCACACCTCCCCACAACACAGTGCCACTGCAGGAAACTCAGCACTGCTGCTCATCTTGGTGATAACCTGCTTGTTTATACAATCAGCAGCAGAGTTTTATAAATGCCCTTGCTAAACATGAAAAAACATTTCTTGTCATACAAATATTAAAACCTGAGAATCTGCCAGATTAATTTAAAGAATTTGGACATTAGTACCATTTCACAGTGACTGCTAACTTGAAAGCTGCAAGATAATTTTTTGAACAAGTATAAATATTTGTACATATGATCTGCATTTAAGATTTAAATTCGTAGTCAAATATGAAACACTGTGTATCATCTAGTTCTGGACAAGGTTCAAGAAGGCAAGTAAGAATAGACTCATCAGCTTTCAGACCAAACCAAAGTAATTCTAATTTTTAAACCAATAGGATATAATCACTTCCATAAAAATAGTTTCAATAGTAACAATTTCCTTATTCACAACCTATACACAACTTGAAAAAGCACAAATTATTATCAGCTCCCTTTTCAGCTCTTTGATTAGGCTGGCATTTAGAAGGAAACACAGAAAGGGATTTAAATTGGCGTTCCACCAATGAACAGAGAATCACAGTATTTTATCTTACAAAGTTAATCACACCTCTCCCAGTCTGAGCTACTTGTACAAAACAAGCACTTTGGGAAAAATTTTCATACCAAGCACCAAATGGTTCTGCTCCCTTCTTTGGAGCATATGCGGAATCCCAAGTAAGAATTAAAAGTGGGATTCCATCAAGATATCACAATTTGCATATACTGTTTTCTAAACTTAAAAACTAAGACCTACTGACTAAAGCATTAATGCAAAAATTAATTTACCATCTGTAATTACCAACCTGTTTTCTGTTCTATGTTACTGACTTCATTTCAAGCCAGTCTGACTGAAATCCTAATTTGGCAGTGAGGTATTACACCACAACACATTTTCAGTCCTGTTAGAAAAAGCTCACCAAACTTTACATCCAACAAAAACTCCAAGGAAACCTTCTGCAGATTAGGCTAATTTTAGGAGAAGTATCACCAAATTTCTTGAAAATAAATTATTTCTTTCTAGAGAAACTGTGTAAAATATTTTTTAAATAAAAATAACCCTGGAAATTAAAACAGATAACACACTAATCTACAACATTGGTATTAAGGGGGAAAGCCATTTCCAGACACATTAACTTAACTTAGTAAAGTTCCTTGGCTCAATACACTTCATGTATGAAATATCTAAAATTTAAATACTGTCTGCCCCTCTGATACTATTTCTTCCATAAAGATTTGAGGAGCATCCTACATACAGATGCAGGCTCAAAAAACCTGAAACAAACCACATAAAAAATACCCCCAAACCAACTAGATTTTCAATTTTACAGCAGTATTTAAAGAAAAAAAACCACAGATTTTTTTTGACTTGTTCAAGCTCAACCTATGAAATTTTGCAGATATATCTTCATTAAGTGTTGGTGCACTGCTAATTTAGTGCTGTATTTTAAATAACTAGCTGTACTGCATAAAGGTCAAAGACAATCTGACCTAGCTCTCAATCTGCATAAATGTCACCTTCTCAGGAGGAAAAAATTTAAAATGCTATGACTCTTTCCACAAAAGCTGCTTCACAGAAGCTGTCTGACAAAATGAATTTTCCACATTCACGAAATGCAAAATACACTGTCTTTGGCATCAGGCTCTCAAACAGCTGAACACATGTGAGCTGGCACTAGCCTGTGAGGAAGCACATACACACACAGAGCATACAGATACAGCACACAGACATACACAGGATAATTCAGAACATTTTCTGGGGGAAAAATTAATTTACTTGTCCACATAATGATTAACATGAAGCATCTAGCAGAAGAAATCAAACTTGCAGTTTACTTTTGAGGCAGATCCATGAGACAACTGAAGCAATCTAATAGCACAGCCCTATCAAAAGAAAATCCTCCCCACTTCTTTCTTTGTACTTGCCCTGGGATTCCTTTGACCCAATCAGAGGCAATTCAGCCCACTAAGCCAGCATAAAATTATTCACTTATTTTGCTGGTTCAAATAGATCCAATCCATCCATTTATTTCCTACCTTACATAGCCCCTACTTTCAAAAGTTTTTCTAGATAACACAGTATTCTATATTTTAATTTATATTCTTGCATGGAGATCAAGAAACCCTAGTAGCCAAAATGTACTGGTCAACTAAGACACAAAATATTCAGTAAACAGACACAAAAACCAGAACCAGCTGTATCATTGCTTTTAATTTCTCTTTTAATCCATCAGTAGCTGGGAAATCTCCATTTTTATATATCATTCATTCTCAGCCCATTCTGGCAGTAACATTTCTCATCAATGTGGTGATTGAAACTGGGTTCCTGATTATAGTAACTTAGTTTACTGCTGCTCAGAAAAACTGCAAACAATGGCAGGAGTTCTGCAGCCATACACAAATTGAAACATGAATTTTGGCACTTGTTCATGTCACTGCAAAGTACATTTGATTAAGAAAAGGCAGGAGCAAACTATTTTTGTCATCTATGCTGTTGTCATTAGATGCCAGTATTACAGCCACAGAAAAAGTAAAAAAATGATGAGTACTGTTTTCCATCATCCATTTCGTATTTCTTAACATAATATTCTCATTTTACCAATAGCTATTTTTCTGCGCTTTTTTCTTATGCAGAATGACCCCCTCTCCAAACAATAATCTGGCTGGGAATGCATTTAACTGCTCTGGTATGTAAAATGCTCATACTAACACTGGTATAGAATCACATGATGAGACCCAACCCCAGAATGAGTATGAGAAGAAATGCATCCTTCTGTTTTAAATTCTTCTCGCTCACAAGATGTCAGCTCAGAGTTTTACCTGCTATGAAATACCAAAGGCAAAGGAAGGAAGTCTCACTTGTGAAATGTGGTTGATGGAAGATTCCATGCGCCGGAGCTGGGATGCCTGGATATCCAGCATCTGGAGAACATTGTTGGCCAAGGTGTTGATCAGATAGGCTACGCTTGCTAAGGACTGCGTTGTGTAGGCTTTGGTTTCTTCCAGGGCTCGCTGCTTATCTGCTGACTGAAAAACACAAAGCAAAGGCTTATTTAGTATGAAGTCTTTCACACAAAGATTCTTGGAATGAACTCTTTTTGCCTCTCTTTACAGACAACAAATTATACAAGTCAAACTAATTCTAAATAAAAGTTACTATTTTTCCACAGAAGATACCTTGGTATTTAAAGCATTTCTACACTTGCTAAGAAGAATTAAGCTCCTTTTCTTCTTGAAGTATACTTGGATTTTTCTTGGAAAAAGTTCAACTTCTCATTCAATATTTTAGTAATTTAATTGAAAAGCACTCTGAGACACCTATCCTAGATTTTGTACAGTTTAGAACTGTTTCATTTTTCTAAACTTGGTACTTAATTTGTAACTCCTAACAGTGTACAAGGAGCTGCCAAATACCATATTCCTCATCTCTCCTAATCACTTAATCCTCAGTCTCCTAATCATTGTTGTTACAAATAGTCATTCACAGAGAATGAACTATAATTATTCCTGTAAGATGGTAGCTGAATACAATGTGAGAGGAATCCTTTTACTAAGAGTAAGTCCATGTTTTCTTCTTGAACATGTTTTGTACTTTTTCACATCGTGAATACTTTCTTCTATGAAAAATTAATATGATCCATTTTTCTAGTAGTAGAGTACCTAAACGTATTTAGGCTATCAACAGACAAGATATCCATTAGAAATTTAAAAACATACATACATTTCAAACAGCATTAAAACAATAAGCTAAGAATTCTAATTTCTGGAGTTCTGTGTTTCTCCTTGAAAAACAGTTAATACCACTAAGATGTGATCCAGTACAAAGAATACAGATTAAAGCACTGGTAAAAAATACACCTAAGATGCTAAGAAACTTTCCAGTTTTCAAGGCTTCAGTATAAAGTGAACTTCACTTTCAGGTGATCTTTAGCCATCTCACAGGCTGATGGTGCTGTTTCTAAAGCAACAGTTGATAAATGTTCTCTACTCCCACCTGTCATTATTATATTGCATTTCATTATTTCCTCGGCTTTTTATACTATCCACATAGGCTGGGTATCAAGATACAAGAAATTTGCTGTTATTAAAGAGGGAATATAAAGTCATTTCACATCTTTCAGCACTAGCTGAATCTAGCATCCATAGCATTATATGGACTTTGAGAAGGACAGAATGTAAGCATACCTGTATCTCAGGAAAACAATTCCTACAGCTCACTGTGTTTCCCAAGACCTTGTAGTAAGATTCCTAAAAGAAGATTGCTAGTTTTCATGGGGAAAAAAATCCCACACATGTAAACACAGACACAGACTTCAATTGAATGTTTAGATGAAAGACACTCAATATTTTCTTTATTTCCAGCCAACTTCCTGTGTCCATAAACAACATTGGTATCTTAGCTGGCCAGTTAGCAGGCTGCACTAGAACTAGTTCCTCATCTGCTGGGAGGGAGCAGAGCAGAGCAGAGCTGCTGTTCATCCAGGAGCTGCCCCAACGGGGCAGGAAGGAGGAGTGCTGCAGCACTGAGCCTTCTCACCCTGTTTCTCTCCCATGCAGAAGACAAAACAAGACCAACAGAAGAAGGAACTGAAAATTTTAGGAGCTTCTAAGGGCACAGTACAAGGATATTGTCCAACAGAGCATAATTGTAAATGCTGCCTTATATTCAACAATAAAGAAGTTAGATCCCCAGATCTCATGTAAGAACTCATGACTTTTAACCAGCTGAGTAGTATGTCTTGTACACAAAAGAGCTTGAACTCAGCTTAAGGACTCCCAAATGAAGATACACCAAGCTCTTCACCTCTATTCTCACATTGCTGCCTTGTAAATACACTTTCCTCCCCTCTCCCTGCTCACACCCCCAGCTCAGCCTGCACACTCCCCTGCAGCAGCCACACTCCACAGCCATTCAAACCACTTCTCAATGGCAATAATAAAAATGACCAGAAGCTGGCCTGTTTGGCTCTGCAGCTGCTGCCAATCTATTTATAGAAGCAGAAAATGCTGATTTCCATTAGTACACTGTATATCCAGAGGAGCTGAGCATAATCCAGCAAACACAGTGCTTTTTCATTAATAGGCTACGTGTTTGAGAACAAAAGGAAAACTACCTGTAACTTTAAATATCATGAGCCTCTGCTATGGTTTTTCTGCTTATGCAGAATGAAGAAGCACAAATATGAATCCATGATCAGATCTAGTCCTTCCAGGGATGTAACCTACTAGCTAAATTCAAGTCACCCCCAGTTCCAACCAACAAGGAACTGACTTCTCAAATGCAAAACACATTAAAGATCTCACAAAATGTTACTCTAAACTACTTTGGAACTGTTATTAGCACCAAAACCCATTTGATTGGTGTGTCTAATTCATGTATTTAACTGATCACAATTGGTTTTTGCAGAACCTGAAAATCTCTGAGGCAAACTCCACTCGCATTTGGCACAGCAAAACTAAAGTTTGAATTTTCTTCCTGTGAAGAATCTGTTCAAATTAAAATGACTATTTGAACCTACTACTGTCAATCCATTTCAAAAGAAGAAAAATAACGAGGGACAGCATTTTAAAAAAATCATGTTTACCCTGAAAACTTTCCAGCGCTGGCAACTTCAATGACTCACAGCAATAGTAAAAACTCTAGAATACTTACAGAAAAATCTTAAGTTCCCCTGTGGAAATATAACAATAAATGTCAGTTGAATTGTAACTTGAAATGATAAGTAGTGTTTAGCATGAAATCCATCTTTTAATTTGATAAGTAGATTTCCAGAGATGGTATCTTATCATACATTCCTATGTAACAAGATCCCTATTTAAACTCCACATGGACACCAAATTACATTGCTTGCAAATGCTGCCATGCTCACTGAGTGTGTAACTATGTAAATAAAGGGATTTCTGCTAATAAGATAATGGTTTCAAGTTATCAGTAAACAAAATTCAAACATAATCCTCAGCAGTCTAAGTTCTGATACTCCTGATCTTCCTAACACAAAAATACCAGTCAGTATGCTTCACATGAGACTCTAAGGCAGACAAAAAGTTGTATCAACATCCATACCTATCAAAATTCTCTAGAGAAAGAAAAAAATATCAAACTGATAAGACTCTACAGTAATTTCAGTAACCTATGGAATACTGTTTCCGTGAAGAATATCAAAAACAAGAGAAACGTGTTCTATGTTCTTTATAACAAAAAACCTTTTTCCTGTGGATACTTAAGCATATTAACCAGAGTCCTCAAAGCCCTTCAGTTCTCAGAAACATTGTGTTCAGCATGATCAAGCACTGATAGCAAGCGTTTTCAGTGCCCTGACCTAAATGAAATGGCATGAAGCAGACCTTGGAGTATCTCTCCATTTCGGTTTTTAAGTATCTTTAGCATTCACACACAAAATTATGCATGCCTATGAAAAAATACAGGCTCATAACATCTATCCACACACAATTCTTAGAAAAGCAATCCTTCCAGCCATTAGATCAGTTTGATCTGTATTTTTTAAATGGATAATAAAGTTAAGAAATCAAAGCTATTGTTTGACAGACAAGTCTTCTGAAACACTGCCAGCATAGGGACCCTCTCATTCCTAGACCTAACATACCCATTCCATTGTCTATGCAGGGCCACATGGCAGACTACGTACCTGACCTAGTTCTAACTAACTTTAGAAACAAATGCTTGTTTTAAACTCCAGCCACTTGCATTATCTTCCCTGACATGCAAAATTGCAAATACTACCTGTAATAAAACTATGTAGTTGCCACAAGGAAAAAGCAAAGCAACTCAGTGAATTATGGGCTGAGCGACTGTCATGGTACTATGGAGACTCAGGATCCCCTACCATCAGCAGTACCTGTCACAGAAAATGTCCCCAACACCGAGTGCACATTCCATCTGCTGTAGTGAATTAGACCAGGAGGCACATCCCCAATGAAAATCATCTGATCCATAAACCAAATTATAAGTTTTGACTCATCCAAACCACTGCATAGCCAGAGAAACACAAGGAAAGATACAATCAAGAATAAGGAGGGAAGAACTACCCAGAGTTGCTGAGCTTGATAGAAAAGGAACAAGTGCTGGAACATCACTGCAGTCTTTCCAGTCCTCCACTGCCTATAGTTTTTCTTCACCCGAACTGTGTCTCTACCTCAAACTTGTAGCTTTGACTTCTCACACAATGTTAAAATACTTGAGTTTCACAGCTGGATCATCTTCACAGCCTTAAACAGAAATATTTAGATCATGTGTTCTGTGTCCATGTTATGGAATTTCCAGGCAAGAGCTTGGCATTTATTCTGCTTATCATTTTTCTCCACACAATGCACACATCAGGTGTTCATGTGAGTCACAAGGCAGCATCCTTTTCTCCTGCTCTCAGCAGCAAGAGCACCATTTTGACTCACCACAGAGCTCATCTGATGCTCCTGCCAGCCACACATGGACTGGGGACAGGGTCAGCTCCTACAGGGAGCGGCTCCCCCGCTACAGCAGGAAGTGTTTCCCCTTGCACCCGGACACAGCAGCAGCCACGGCTCTGCCCAGCTCTCCCCTGGAGCGTTTTCCATTTGTGGGAGGCACCCGGTACTGAAACAGTTACTTTGTCTCCACCAGAAAACAAAACAAGCATCAGCTACACGGAAACGCTTCACAGGATGAATGCAGCCTGAGAGCTGCAGCACACACTACAGTGACTGTACAAACTGGGGCTTTTAGATAGCAGGAGATCAAAGTCACTCAAGTCAGCTACAAATGCACAGACTTCACAGGCAGTCAGAAAAGCCATGTCTTACATACACAAGGCAACAGTGTCAGCTTGCTTTCAGACACTGGAGAATTATTAACAGTTTCCACTTCCACATGCCAGTCCAACAATGGACACTAAATCTAACAGCTCAGGAACGATCATAAAAGTTCTGCTCAAAAATACTGCTCATTTTTTATTAGATTGTATAAACCAAATTGCTAGCATTAGAAATTGCATGGAATTCAACCTGCAGTAAATGTAAATATGACTACCTTTCATGTCAGGATGCAGAGCCCAGGCATTACTACTTCTTCCCAGTCTGGAAGTTCCATATACACTATCTGCACAATTACACTACCAGATTTGAATAAGAAATAGCCTGGACTGCTGACTCTATAAAATATCCTTTTACTTTAGGAATTAAATGTCTCAATGTTTATTCTCTTGCCTAAGAAAACACCAAATTTTATACAATAGAAAACAGATGACAAAGAAGAAACAAATACTGAGTGGGGCAGATGAGAAAATAAAACATGCAGTAAGGTATCCAAAATGAGAAAACTATTTGGCTGTATGATTGGCAAAAGGAATTCTTACATGTATATAGAGCATAAAATGCAGGGCTAGAAAGAAACAAAGAATTTAAGGCATTCTCCCACCCGAAGAGTGATCAGCCAAATCCTAGTGATAAGGTCTGTTATGTCCCTGTTAAGAAGAACCTGAATAATTTTGTGTTGGGATTTTAGCTGACTAGAGATTGAAAAAGTACAAGGCCGTGGCTAATTCCGAGTCCTGCACCTGCAAGATAGCGTGTCCTTGGGCCTAGCTGGAGTATGATAACAAACAGTGAAAGAGACATGAGAAAAGAGAGATGTAACCCCTGAAGAATGGAGAAGAGCTGGTGTTGTGGTGTGGCCAATGGACGGTGTAAATTGCAGAATATTCATGAGCTTATTACTTGCTGTATAAGTGTCTGATGCTCTCTTCAATAAACGGAACTTGCTGATGACTCAAATTGAGCCCCGAGTTTTCCCTGCACCCGAAAAATAGCTCATCCCCAATAAACAGCTCATTCTGCAACAGTTCTGTACAGAAAAACAGCTACTGATGGAAAAATTCTACCAAGAAAAAAAATTATGGGAGGCAACATGAACTCTACAGTAAGATTTACAAAACATCAATCCAACTAGGTAAAACTAGACAAAAGAAAAAATGCTACCAAATGCTCAAAATGCTACCAAATTAGAAGGAAAGATTTCAAAATAGCAACACATTAAGAAAAATACATATCCTATGAACTGGAAAGAGCTCATAAAGACAGGTCTGAAAGTGGTGCATGAAAGGAAACATTAAAAGCTACTGACATTTTAGTTGGCTATTGTAGCTAGGTTTCTTTCCTGCTACAATAAAAAAAATAAATTGTTCTTTACCCAGTAGTCATGATCAACTTGGAAGTTCACAATTCTGCAGTTGGGCTAATAAGACTTATACAATTTCTACTGGATGAGCCAAAAATTGTGATTCTTATTACAGAACACTGACACAAGTGGTTGACTTTAATATCAATATGACTACAACAAAAAAATCTTCCAAGATTAATAATTAATGTTGAATTAAAAGGGGGTGAAAAAATAGCTTTTCATTCCTGAGGCTACTGTCATTCACATCTTTTAGCAAACAGAGTTCTGAATAGAAAAAAAATCTCAATTCATACTCAAATCAATTCTTCAAGGGATTTGTGCACAGGATTTATGCAGTAATATTTAGGCATAAAGGTGGAAGCTGGGGTTGAAAAGTGTGATTGAAGAGTGAGGTTGAAGTAAGAGGAAGTGAGGTTGAACAGACTAACTACACAAAAAATATATCCAGAGTACACTAATTGGTTCCCCAATATATAGAGTATCTCTTGCTATTGTTCAAAACAGTAGCATTTAGTGAAACACAGTCACATATGTGATGAAAAAGTAATGGTAAAATTTTAAAAAGAAGACAGAAGATTTGTTTCATTTAATCGATGTATCAGTTATTTCTTTTGATTACTGTTGAGACAAACCCAAGCTGGCATTTGTCTTACGACCAGCCAGCAAAACCCCTCAGGTTTCTGCTGAGGTTGCATCAGCTTCAAGAAGCCTCAAGAACAAAAGCTGCATGCTAGAGTTCAACAAGCTTCCATTATTCAGTACAAAATGTGCCCAACTGTGATACTGACAAAGCACACTTCAGTTTTCCTGTGAAAAATAGATTGAACTCTTATATCATCCTTTTAATTGTTGCTGAATTCCTTGAAGTTACTGAAAGCCTCATACATAATTAAGTATTTTGCACACTTTTATTCAACTGCACAGATGGCATTTGCTCAGCCCATCCAAGTGCTTTCTGAGGTCCTTCCGTGAACTACAAAAAATGACTGAGAAGAAAACTGAGCATCATTAATCCAATAATTAAGTCAAAATCATGCCAAAAACTTACATAACTGTCAGTGAAAAATACAGTAGTTTTCTGTTTTAACAAACTGGCTCATTAAATACTTGCTAAAGAATATCCCTGACTCCTCTTTCACTGCCGGAACTGCTCATTCCCAGGACAGAAAACATGCACCCACCAATTCCTATGGAGCTGGTCTCCAACACACAGGAGAAACAGGCACAAAGAAGCAGATGCAATCACTGACATGCTAGAACAGGAGGAAATGAGCTCTCCCTGAGTTTCAGAAAAAACTAAGGGCCATAGATCTCTAAGGCACTAATTTCTGTGGCACCAGAAAAACCTCAGATTTCCCTTCTGGATGCAGAACAATCCATGTGTTCTATTAGCATTATCAGTCTACCTGCTCTTTAACATAACCAAAATTGCACAGTACCTGGAGCTGGGAGTAGAATTTTTCTGTTCCTGTCAATTTTTATAGCATCATCTCTCTACTATTCATCTCCAGGTGCAAAGATCTGTCTCTATGTAATTGCTTATTCATGATTATATAATGAATATATATATATATAATTATTTCTGTTGTTATTTTAGAAAGACAAAAGGCTGGCTTCATCGCTTGATTACCCTACTCAAATGTATACACTTTCCTTTTAAAATTAAGAAGGGCTCATGGTCATTGCCCATTTACACATACTCTGCACACTAAATGTTATGAATTAATCAAATGTTAGGTAACATAAGCAAACAACATTTTGGACACAAATGGGAAATACTTCTCCCCACATACCCTGCCACAAACCCACTTGTAAATTCTGACAGCTTTCTGTTGTTCTGCATTCAAAAGAAAACATGAGCAGCAAAGCACACTGAGACCATGAGCACAGGAAGCAAAAAGATCATTGAGACAGGTAATGTGGTTTACAAATTAGTAGCAATGGTAGCTCTAGAGTTTGGAGATGGAATATCTTTTTTCACAATAATTTTAGCATGACCTTACCTGAACATTAACTATAATTAAAGTAATCTGCTTGAAAACTCTTTGTCACATCCGTGAAGAAAGGAGCAGAGCATGTCAAGTCTCCTAGTGACACAACTCTTTTTTTATTAATGAACTGCTCTCAGAAGTGACAAGACACAGTCTAAGAATCAGCACTAAATGGAACTTTGGTTGTGGATGGACCATCCAGGCAAAGACAGGATAGTCAGGCACCCAAACCATCCCATTTTATCAGTATCTGTCAAGCTGAAAGGTAAGTACCATTCTCCACAACTGTATCCAAAGGCTCTGCTCAACATCTACATGAAAGCAATTAACTTACTGCTCAAACAAAGTGCATTTAAAATTTAAACACCTTTAAGTGTGAACATACTGAAGTAAACTCTTCTCTTTACAGATGATAATGGGATTAGGACTATTCTCACAGCACTGTGAATTCTGTATGTCCTACATTTAGTAAAACACATCATCTTTTGATCAGAGATCACACAGTAACCAACAAAGCTGTTGATTACACACAAAAAAAAATTAAAATTACACAAAAATTACACACAAACCTAAAGCTGTGTAAGGAACACTGGCATTTAGGCCAAACACAATCATTACAGAATATATCAGGTTCAGAATTAAGAATGCATCAAAACCATCACTCAATTTTATAATTCAAACAACATTCATAGAGCAAGTAATAAATGTGGTATTTAAAAAAGCATTTTCCAAACACAAGGTTACTTGCATTCATCTTATTACACTAACATTAATATCATATAAATAAAGTTATTCCCATTTTTAACAAATTATTTATAATTATAATTTATCTTTATTTATCTGCATACTAATAACAAGTATGCTACCTAAAGAATATACTCTTACCATTCATACTCCAGTAAAGCCTCTGACATCAAGTTATTCTGCTTTCCAAACTATTAAAAAACTGTAATGATTCACTAAATGTCACTAGAACTTCTTAATTACAAGTGCAACTGCCTAACTTTTAAGCTATCTTAAACCCAGCATCAATAATCTGCTGCAGTCTCTACAAGGTCATTTGCATTAAATTGCAGTCTTTTGTTTTCACTGCCATAAATTTATTTGATGTTTTCAGTTCTGTGCTGAGCCTCAAAATGTAGGTTTGATTAACAGCTAGGAAAGCTACCTTTCAAAGAAATACACACAGAACCTAACCTCCTAAAATGAAAAGTTGCCTTCTAAAATACATACTGCAATCAAGGCTGCCAGTGAAGGTAAAAGTAGCTCACTGGTTTGAGATCTATGACAGCAGTATCAGTCTACTCTACCCAAGAGAAAAACACAGCAAACGGGAGCTGTGGACAAGCACAGCTTCCCTGACATCTAATCACCTGCACCACTGTTTCCATACTGCCTGCATCACTGCAACAAATCTCTCATCTGTTTCCCTTAGCCATCACCAGAATCAAACTTTGTATTTAATTCCATACATTCACAAGCATGGCAGATCAGTTTTCACACACAAATGTCCTGCTCTCATCAGACCTCACAAGTTCCTGTTCCTTGAGAACAGAACCAAAGTCATGTTTATGCAAAAATAACAGGGCATGATGTATTCACACAAACCTACTAGACAAGGTTATAAAAAACTTTTCCAAGGCAGCAGTACCACAGTTTAAAATGATGCATCCCAAATTGTATCACAAGAACAGCATGCTAGCATCCCAAGGCATTTACATCTAAAATACAGTTAATTTGTAGCTGTGTTACTGGCCACTCATCACTGCTGCACAGCATTAGACTTTGCTCTTGCTCCAGAGAAGGCAGCAGTGGGGGAACCCACTCCCCTGCTCATTCTGGGACACCAGAGGAGGTTTCAGCCCCCTCTGGTAGCGCTTCTGCAATAACACAGCTGAGTGAAGTGGCTCGTTTTCCAGTTCCTGCAACAACATAATTATTGTTGGAGTTCCAGAGCCAAGGCCAATTTTGGCTTTAATAGCAACACAGTATCAACACATTTGTGGCCATAAGAGGCTAGGCCAATACAAATGCACTGAATTAAGAACCTCAGAAACAGCAAAGACCCACAGGCTTAATTCTATTATCTCATACACCTACTGTTCTGCAATTCTTCATTCACCAAGGACACTTTAGTATGCAGAGGTTTCACTGAATTTAGGAGTCAAAATCATTGATAAACTCAAATTTAATTTTACAGTTACTTAGTAAAAATAAATCAAGTGGTAGCATTTGCAAAAATTACTTCATATGCAAAGTGGCTTCCACAAGTAAAAACTACAGTCATATAGTAATTACATTCTGCTGTACAAAAAATGCTTTTGCACAAATTGTTTTCTCCACTATCAATATTAGATTAACAGACTTTTATCTCTGTCTCTTGAAATCTGACAAAATCTATCATTTCTTAGAAAGGGTATCTATTTCAGCTTTACAAAATATTATCCAGTCAGAGGGGTTTATGTAACAACTGAGTTATTTCCCAATCCTGCCAGTTTCTTTCTTCCACTATAAATTCTCAATTCAATTCATTACATAGCAGTGATTGAGGTCAACTAATGGCTTTGATTTAGAATCACAGAGTGATCTGTGGCAGCAGAAGCAGATTCTGCTTCCAAGTGTCCACTGCCAGACATCACAAGCTCCTAGCAAGGAAAGCTAAGTAGGACACACAGCCACATCCTCCTCCATCACAGCTCACACCCTAACGCTGCCCTCCAAGCAGCCAGGGAGCTGCAGGACACCTGGAACTGGCAGGGTGTAACTGCAGCACGGGCGGGAAGATGCACACCCCATTGGGCCAGCAGCTCCCGAGGGAGGCTGCCGGGTGTGCAGATCACACCCACAGCAGCTACCACAGCAACACGGAGCTCCGGCACCGTCCCACTCCCTCAGGCACTCAAAAACACTGAGGAGCTCAAGGAACGCACGCTGCTGCAAAGCCTTTCCTCCTGTCCACAGCAAAGGCAGCCCTGTTATCCTCAGAATTCTTCCCACATCACTGCCCTAACTAATACAAGTCTTTCAGTGGCTATTCACTTTTCTCTACCTCCTCACACGAGCAAGCCCCAAAATTTTACCACACTGGAAGGAATACTTTGACTACCTTTGGTAACTATGGCTTAAAAATGCTTGAAGTAAAGAAGCATAGCTATCAGGCAACATGAGTATGCCTTCCAAAGACAGCACATAGAGGGTTAAAACTAAAGGGGGGGCAGGAATTTGCATAGTCACTCTTCATTTTCTAGAAAATAAAGACATTTGGGTTACACAGATCCCTTCACAATGATCAGTAAACCTTAAATTTGAAATTATTCTTACTTGGCAATTTTAAAAGCTGCCACCAATTCAGACATAATGAAAGAATGGAACTATCTTCAGATCCATGCTGCCACCGTAAATGCCTGCCAGGAGAGCAGAAGCAAGCATCAACAGGCTGGTTTGTTCTTGATATCCATGTTCATCCTTCTGAAAGCTGGCCTGTCATACAACCCACCTGCTGAAGGTGGTGGCAACACTCAATGATACCCAGTCATAACTGACCCAGGATAGAGATTAACTGAACAAACCACCATGAAGAAGTGAAAGAAAGTTAGTGAAAGTTCACTCTGAAACCTGAAAATCAAAACCAGTGCCTTCTTATTAAGTAGATTTGTTCCCCACATGTCCTGAGAGAAGCATCTGCTCATTTTTCTGGCAAAGAATGTTTTTACAACCTTTTGCTCCTGTTACCATAGCACTGGACAAAATACAATATTGGCAAAGTGAGAATGGGATTCTGACTTCTTATGCAGAGACAGCCAAGCCCAGATCTCCGTTCTGCACTTACTAGAAAACTTTTCAGAAATATAAAAGTCACCTCCTCAACTGAGGAGTCCCAATCTGATTCCCAAGGGTAAACTGCTAGAAATCAATATTTTCCAGAGCACTTCTTCTTCATGCTTGTAAGAGTTGTCAACAAATAAAAAAATCTTAAGGTTACAGGAGGTTTTTAATTTCGACTAGACTCAAACTTTGCTACGCTGTTACAATTTAGGAATCTCAGAAAATAAGCAGAAGAAAACCCTTTTCTGCAAGCACTGTAAGTAGCAATTATTCTTTTTCCTAGCTTAACAAGCAGTTTTGGTCCATTTACTGCAAAATTATAAGTAAACCTTCTGTCAATTGCTATGTAGCTCAAGAACAGCAAGCCAAGTTGCTATATTCAACCTGCAGTATGTAACTTAACAGCACAGCATCAAATGTTCTGTAATTATTTTCAGCAAGATCTCTATTTTACACACTCATTTTCTAAGCATGACCTACATTCCCACCAAGAGCAGTACTTCTTACCCAAAGAGAGACTGTTTCATTCAAGTGGTAACTTAGTTTCTAAAAACAATATACAGACATCTTACATGTATAAAGGGATGTGCATTTGATTTTCCATGTTAACTATACTGCACCTGTAACACAGTAACCCCCATCCAATTTAAATACTTCTTTCTGCAAATTACCAAGTTACTTTTTTAAGAATTAACAAGTATCACACTGAGTTATCAAAAGCAATATGCTTGATAACCAAACCCAACTTTGGCAAAGTTTTTCTCCACATACAATAATTCTAAGATTCCCCAGACTTGAAACAAAGCAATGCAGGTCACTGAGCCATTTCAGAATTTCTCTTTAACCATATGGAGAGTTTTCTGTCTGGTAAAGAAAGGACAGGACTTGAAACACAAACTACCAGGAATAAGGGTTTTCTTGCTTAACTATAATGGCCCATCATTCAGAACATCAACAGGATGAGCTTAAAGAGACCATTTTTTTTGAAAATTCCTTCAGAAAAATGTCAGAATTTCATACAGTAAATGCTTAAATCTGCTGTCTTAAAACAAAGCTCTAGCACTACCTAATAGCCCATGGACCCCCTGGCAGAAGCTCTGTACATTCTGTAAGGTCTTTTTATGCCTCCACACAAAGAAAGTAGAGGATGGACCAAATACATTCTTTGAATTGAAAGCATTTAATAAACTTAAATGAATACAACAAACCCCATGAGAATGACTGCAGTACCAAACAAGAACTTCTATTTCTAAAATGTTTGAGTTCCTTTGTTCTAACATTTTGATGTCAGCTGAAGACAACAAACTATAACTCATGTGAAAAACACACAAAATTACACATGAGGACATTGTGAAAAACAAAACTTCAGCAATATCCCAGTGAACATCCAGGAGAAAATCTCCATGCAGGATGTTGTAGAGGCAGCAGCAGCTATGGACGTAGTTCTATCAGAACACCTTCAAAAAATCAATCAAGTTACTTGGGATCCAACAGAAGACAGCTCTGTAAACCTGGAAGCAATTCTACAATGAAAAATAAGCACCACATACAGTGGTACAAGAAGTTCTACAAAGTCTGTCCTGAAAAAAGTAGTTACAATAAGAGCTTCAGAAAAGGACAGAGGAATGAATCAGACAAACACTCTCAGAGTAGTAGAGCATCTGCAATGCTCCAAAATTCACAGCTGCCCACCTCTGCACACATATTAATGATGTTCCATACCTCAGCTTCCTCTAAAGCACTTCAATAACAAAACAAAACAATCTGCAGGTACTATCTTATTTTACCAAAACAGGTGAAATTTTTTTCTTCTTTTCTGTGTTTATCTAATGTGAGCTAGATTTTCAGCAGGCCCTTTAAGGTTTGTTCATATACTGATTTCAGCACTTAGAACAGGTGCTGTTCTGCCCAAGATCTTCATAAAGATCCCTTAGACAATCCTGTATCAGACAGGGTGAATTTCTTTAAGAGCAATTAAACACCTTTTTTTCCCCATATTTATAGAATTTTGACTATTTTCAATATGTATAGATTGGTAAGCATTCATGTTGGACAGAGAAGACACCATCAGTCACAGACATCTCAGCAGAAGATAAAAATGTACTGCAATTTTTACCCTACAACAGACATATCCAGACTAGCCCAGTAAAACTTAAGACCAGGATTTTCATTAAGTAAATTAATACACTATCCTCATCAGCTAACAAAATAACTAATAATGATTTTTTTCAAAATGAAAAAGTTTAAAAAGTCAATTTTTTCAAACAATTTTTAAAGAAAAGTCACATACAGACTATGGTTGTCTCAAATAGGGGAAACCCTTCCTGCTATACAACCTAAATTCAGTGACAAATATTTCAGGAAGGAGTCATTTTAATCCCAGAGTTAAGGATTCTCATGCTGTTCCCCACATAGGCCAATTCCATCATCTCTACCCGAGCAGGAGCAGCCCCAAGAGCTCCAGGCGCTGAACTCTCGCAGTGGCCAGAGCTCTGCTGCACGTGCTGCAGGGCCGGCACACACCCCCTGCACTGCACTGCACTGCACTGCACTGGAGCAGCTGCCACAGCACACAGGGCACACAGCATCACCTGGGCACGCCACGCTGCAGCAATGAGAACTCCCAGCATGGAGGTGTAAGTGACACTGCAGACTGGTGAGAGAACATCAGACTCCTCTCACAGCAGTTTCATGCTCCAATAGAGGATATGAAGAATCCCCATGACTGTGTTTACTTTCACCATAATTATGACACAGGCTGAGTCTCAATCTTCACTTATTCACCAAATTTTAATGTTGTTCTTCTGACAACTCTGAGCAATTTGTTGTCACAAAAATAGAAACGTCAAAGAAGTGAAATGACAAAAATAAGAACATTTCAACTGCTGAATGCTTTTTCTATGTCATAAAAGATTCTCTTGCCTTGCATCTTTCTTTTTAATGTGAACTCATTTTCAAGTTGTCTCAACAGATTGTTACAACTATATATTCGGCAAGTTCTACTACCCTCTGAAGGAAGGGCTGTCTCTACACCTTCATGAATTAAAAGTGTTGCATGAATGACCTGTTCATTTAACAAGACATGCCTAAATAACATCTCTCTACCCTTCCATCCAGCTATGGCAATAAATAAAACTGTCCTGAAGAGTTTCACAACATGAATCCTAGGTTTTAAGACAAAGAGGCACAGAGAAAACACAAATTTCCAAGCTGCTTTTGAGACAAGCAATTCTCTCCTCCTTCAAGAAGGATCTACCAACTGCATAACCTCAAATCCTCCACCTTCCTAGACACAAGAGTTGATTTTTTTTGTATCACTCATCATCTTCCAGCCATTTTACTGAACAATTTGTCCCTAAAAGTCAGGAAAAACCACTCATATTCCCCCTACAATTAGTCACAGAAAACCGTGCAAGCAATTCTTGAATGACTGCGTTCAGAGCCTTAAGGGCATATGGAATCCAGACCAAAATAAATTCCTTCCACTGTTGGCACACAAAAGCTGTACTTACCCTGATTTGTGAAGTACAAGATCTAGATATGACATCAAATAAGAGCTGTGCTACTTAAAACCAACAGAATTAGGTATAAGAAGCTGCCTGCTCAAGGTGGGATCTGGTCTGTGCAGAGGCACTTACCTGTTTAGCACACACAAAGAAAAACAAGCTAAAAAAGAAGCTAAATGTAATAGAATCCAATACTCTGAGACATTACCAGCAAATAAATCTCATTCTTCTCTGTGTCCTCAACAAAAGCTACAAGTAAAAAAAAAAAAAATAAGAAAATTTCAGGGAAAGTAAAACACATGGAAAATATTAACCTCAGCTCATCATAGGAAAACAAGGGAAAATCCCCTTCTCTATGGAGAACTTTTAAGCACAGCCTTTACAGACACACGTGGATTATTGGCAATGTATTCCCCACTTGTTCTTTAATGAAAAAATTCTTTCATATGTGCATAAGTGGTTAAATGAGCTATAACTCTGCATTAATTATCCAACTGGTGATTGAATGAGACAATTCATAAGAGCCTGTCTTGCATAAGGAGTACAACTTATAAACCATGCTTTAATGAAGGGTCTCAAAATGGTACAAACATCTATAAGAAGCTCATCACACTAACAAGCTCGGTTTCCAAGGACCTGCATTTGGTGGACAGATGAGTATACAAATGAGAACAACAAAAAGTAGAGGCTTACCCCTCCCTCTTGCTCCAGTCATCAAAACTGCATGTATTTGTAGCACATATTGAATTACTGGCTCCAATAAATGTAAAGACTGCATATATATTTAGAAAATACAAGATGTACATTTTAAGCAAATTATAAAATGAGAATGATTTACAATAGTTCTACTAACTCATTCCATCAAGTGGTTATAGAAGTGTCCTCAGTTTGGAGATGATTTGAATTAATTATCACCACCAGACAAATGCAATAGCGATTCAGAGTCTACTGATAACTAGCTATTATCCAAACTGATTCATTTGTACAGATGCATATATAATCAAAGAATGACCTCTTTCTTTCAGGAATGGACTGCTCTTGTGACAGTGCACTCAGAATGTGAGAGAAATGCTTCAAAAGCAACACCCTCACTAATTTAGGCTGATTACACACTACTCTTTGATGCAGAGATTCTGCACGCTCAATCACTCTGCCCCTTCTGACACAGAGTCACTTCCTGGACAGCACACCTCTAAGGACACAAACATCAATAGGCCTAAATCTTTGAGGCTAATTCCTGAGATCACTAACAGAGGAATAAAGTGAGAAAACTGAGTACATCAGAAAACACTGCAGACTGATTTATCATAAATAACAAATAAATGCACTGTCACAGTTTCATTCTTCTCTACAACTCCTTTCACTCCCAGTTCACTAGTTATTAGTCATGGTGGGAAAAGCCCATTAATTTTACTACCACCATTTCAGCACACACATCTATAGTCCATCACATAAAAACCTTTAGCTCTCCTTCCCACAAATGAAATTTATCTAGATCTTATTAAATTGACATGAGTAACTCAACATATTAATTCTCTCTCCTTGAAAGGCAAATCCAACACCAATTTGTGCAAAAAGCATTTCAAAGGATCCAGGATATATCATATTCAGGATACAGAAACTACAATATTAAATAGAAGCAATATCCCAAATAATCCAGTGAAATGAATTACAGTGGACAGTGCAAAATACTTCATACAAGAGACATAAAACTCCATCATGGAATAAATGCAAGGCAAAGAATATGAAACGAAAAGACAGAACTGCTTATATTCTCATTATTTATTTAAAATGTCTAGCCTTTCTAGAATACTATTAAATCCTAAGCCTTCCCTCATAGCAATAATTTCATAGATTAAGTAGCATTACCTCTCAAACTTAATTTAGTATCCCTGTACTTTACCCAAGAAAAATGGGAAACCAGTGTACATAGTTCAGACTTTTCAAAATATTATTTGAATAATCCTATAATTCATTACTTTTCTGTCAAAACTAACCACTCCTTTTTTGAGCATCTGCTCATACTGGCATTTTTCAGCATCTCTGAAGCCTGTCATCCACTCAGCCTGTTCTTTTTCTGTTAGCAATGTGGGGGATAAGAGGTTGACTTTTGTTTTTACTATTTCTCATCTCCTTGTGGCTAAATATTTTTGAGTTGTCCCGCCACAGACCCTCCATACAGATAAATCTATGTTAGTTGATTCAAAAACAGCCATTTAATTTGGGATATTTAACATTTTTACATTTTCCACAAGCTGCAGCAGACCTGTGGTTTTTACCCAATTAAAAGCAGGTAGACAATAAACTTCTACAACCTGCAGCAAACACTCTGCCTTACATAGACAGCTATGAACAAGCTCCACTTCTCAAAACAATTTACCAAGTCGCTGTCTATTTAAAAAAATTGGAGTGAAGTACAAATCTGCAATGGCCAGCACTGCTCAAACTTACAGTATAGAAGGACACACTTCAAGATAATTGAGAATCTGCACTGTATATTGAGTGAACACATACTATTTAATGATTATTATTAAAGTGAATCAAGACAAATCAGTATGCTTTGAATTCATACACTACTCAGTATTAAATGGCTTTGTACATTTTGTTTGTTAGACACACTAAAAGTTTGTGTTTGAACAGAGATGAGAAATAGTGTTTCAGCTAAGCTGGTATATTCCTGTCTGGCAAAAGCAGCAGTGTCAAGAAGAGACTTTGTTGCAGGAGACAGACTGCAGCAAATCAATGCCCCGCATCACCCACAGGTTCCGTGCACCAACCCTCTGTGTTGAACAGGTGTCAGCCCCACTGCTCACAGCTTTCACTGGGGGCCACACAAACAACACCTCACCTTTGCACCACAACATGCTGCTGCACAAATTCAAAATAACCACAATTGATAGCTGGGATCTTGATGAACTTCTCACCTTAACCTGTCCATCTAACAGCTCACTGCCTCGGTCATTCCCTCCTCCTCCTCCCTCACTTGACACTCGCCCCATCCCTGAGCAAAGCAATGGCCCTGCTCTTGTTAGCAGGAAATTCACAACCAAGTTGCAGAATATCCTAATAAAAACATTTGCATTTACTTAGAAGAGCTTTTAAGAAAAAAAAATAGTAAATTTATGAGTTGGCACAAAGCTAGCTTTGGCTGTGTGTTATAACCAACACAGACAGGCTACTAAAACCCCAGACCAAGTAATATTTGTTCCTCACCCTGCATTTCACTGAGCATAAAACAACTTCATCAAGGCAACACTACACCAATAATAATAAGGCAAGTGCTTATTGTACTTCAAACTGAAACACCATTAAGAATACATATTACAATGGCATCTACTGGGAAGTAAGCTACAGGAAAATGGAACAGCACATATAGAGTCTATACTTCAGAGCACATAAATTTAAATTTGACAGAGCAACTTAGTTGTTGCACCTGAGAAACAGAAAATTAAGATTTCTCACTGAAATATACACAACTCACTTGCAAAAACGTATTAGCTCATTCAATTCAAGAAAGAATTGCCAACCTAACTGGTGAGAGCCCTGAGAAGAGGAAATGCTCCTAAATTCAGTGTGCTGTGATGAGGTTTCATCTATTGACATGGAGTTTTGCTTCATGAAGCAGCCCAATGACTGAAGTTCCTGGCAGGGACATCCAACAAAATCTACAAAATTTAGATTAGTAAGCAAGAGGTCAATTTCAGGTGTGCAATTAAGTGTGAAAACAGCATTTGAAACAAAATTTTAAAAAAGAAAAAAGGCCAGCAGCCTCTAGACATAGACTCTACTGAATAAATCTGCTGCAAATATGGTATTTAAATCAATGTTTTTCGTCAAGAAAATATTCTGCTGAACACTATAGGGAACATTTTACTGGCTTAAAGCACTGACTGGAGACGCTCTTGCCTTACATAGGCACCACTTCTTGCCTCAGCACTTAGCCACAAAGATTAATAACTACAAACTCAAGTAAAACAAGCAATGGACAATAAATTTCAGAGAGCTGATTAACTGTAGGATGCAGAAGCTTTCTACTCTGAATTAGAATTCTTGATCAATATAATTCAATAACCACAGTCTGAAAATAAACTATAGAAGGGAACAACTAGAATGCCACTTGTAACCAACATTTTGTGTTACAACATTTATAGTAGCAACTTGCATATTTACAAATTTTATTTTCATACCTACACATACAGTATTACCACCAGCAACTCCAATTACCACTAATAAAATGGCTCATGCTGTTTTCATATCTACTCAACAGAGGATCAATCCAGCACTTCCTGACCTCCAGGTTGAACTTGTGGCACTAATAAATGCATTAAATTAGCTGTCCTGGCAAAACACAGCACAGGTGATGAAAAAGGAAAGTAGATTGGTTGAGTGATGAATTCAACAGCTTTGCCAGCTTCACGGACTCACTTAAAGGAAACATGTTCTAGTTAATCCTCACTGAAGCTCCCAAAGCTAAGGAGCCAGTTCAGTGGTAGCCAGGTGGCTGCAGGAGCAGCCTCTGGGAGAGGAGATCAGGAGCTGCCCCCACATCCCCAGAGGCAGCTCCAAGAGGGCCCCAGCACTGGCAAAAGCCAGTCAGCCATGCTGGGGGCACCTCTGTGCCAAGGCATCTACCAAGGGCTAAAGACCACCGTGAGGCAGCTGGGAGAGAGAAACGTGTGAAAGACACAGCCCTGCACACAGCAAGGTCAGAGAAGGAGGAAGGGGAGGTGTTTCCAGGCACTGAAGTGGAGATTGCCTGCAGCCCATGGCAGGGCGGGTGGATATGCTCTGAAAGAAGCTGCAGCCTGCGCAGAGCCCTCAGAAGCAGCTTCTGGCAGGAGCCACAGCCTATGGAGAGAAGTCCATGCAGGAGCAGGCTTTGGGCAGAACAGTGCCTGGGGGCACCCACAGGAGCAGTCTGTGTCTGCAGGACTGGATGCTCTTGGGAAGAACCCACGCTGGAGCAATGCATGAAGAACTGCAGTCCATGGGAAGGACCTGGGATTTGTGTTCCAAAGTGTTTTGGAGCACTTTGTGAAGGACTGTACCCCACTGGAGGATGGCCATGTTGGAGCAGGAGGAAGACTGTGAGGAGGAAAGAGCAGCAGAGACAAGTGATAGGAATGAACTAAAGCATCCCCCATTCCCTGTTGCCCTGCATTGCTGGAGAAGGAGGAAGTGCGAGAGTTAGAAAAGGAGTGAAATTGAACCTGGCAAGGGAGGGCTGGGGGAAGGTGGGTTTAGTTTTGACTCTATTTCTCACTGTCCTACTCTATTTTTAATTGGCAGTAAATTAAATTAATACTCCCCGAGCTGAGAGTGGTTTGCCCATGACAGCAATTTGTCAGTGACCTCCCTGTCCTTAACTCAACCCATGAACTGGGAATTATTTTTTTTTCCTTACTTTCTCCTGTTGCTCAGCTGAGGACTGAGAGTAAGAGAACAGCTTGGTGGGCACCTGGCTGACTTTCAAGCTCAATCCACCAGTGCACATTCAAATTTAAAATCCCATGGTTTTCATGAAGTCCTACCATAGGCTGATGGACAAGATACAGCCATGGATATACCCATGCAATATTCACTGAACTTAGGAGTGAGACATTATAGCACATTGCCCACGTAGCCATTACTACTCTTTCACAGGTTTTGTAGAGTTTCAACTTGTTATCATCTTCCTGAACTTCGGGACTAATACTCACTGGAGCTAATCAATATCCACTTTCATGCCTGCAGAACAAGTGTTCCATCAGAGCTAAGATTAATCACCCCTTCACTGAAGCTGGATTACAGAATAAACAAGCTTAGGGAACAGAAAGAGCAAAACCAACTTTCCTCTGACACTCACACTTCTGAAAACTAAATAGATTTTACAAATCTAACTCAGTCACCTCTGTTAAGGTGATACACATCTTCAGTAAATTGAAGAGTGATCATTCTTGAACTTGTTTACAAACCATATTTCCTGCAATTCCTGTACAATTACACAAGTTATATACTGGTACCAGCCATTAAAAGCAACTCCATGGCAATCTGCCATTACTAAAGCCATAACCATTAAGTGGCTGTTTGTAAGGACCACCATTCCTGTCATTAAAAACTAATATGATAAGAGATGCCTCATTCTCTTGTCCAGCCTACTGAAGATGCTTCCAAATCTACAGCCACTTGGGTTTGCTTATGAGATCCAAGTAAAAACAACAGAAATGTGGACAGCAACTATGAAATTCACTGATCTATGGACTGTAGTAAAATTACCAAGAAACAAGTAGTTTTCACCTTTATGTCTAATTAAATAAAGCTTTCTGCAGGAATGAAAGCAGGTTATTTCTAGTAATCAGCAGGATGGATTGATTACTAAGAACAAGAATAAAAATATTCTTTCTACACTACCCCTCACAAACACCAGAAGACTGTTTCTGTATATAAAATGTCAACAGTGATGGCAACATGAAGACTATGAAAGGGAGGAAAATCAGAAGCTCTCTCTTCCTTTTCAGTCTCTAGAGCTGACAAGTAAAGCATAATAATATTGAATAACTAAAAACTACTGAGCCTTTTAGAAGAACCCAGCCAACACAGCTGGATCAGAGAAATCAGAGGTTCCTTCTGAAGGCTGGGCAGAGGACAGGATTGGCTTTTCACTCAGTTCTGCATGCTGCGGTGGAGGGACCTCCCCCCACCTCGAATCCCTGCACACCAGACACTTAAGGTTGAAATGTCTCCACCTGGGAATTTTTTCTGACCCTTTCAACAAAGAGTTACAGACACAAGCATTCAGTTACTCTAGGAAACTCCATGCACTGCACAAAACAAAAAGCTGATTTTTGAAAAGATCAGTGATAATGAGAAACAAACAAAATATTATTTCAGAATAGACTTATACAGGACAAGCTCAAAGAAACTTAACAGGGCAAGCCAATGTTGGAATTTATGTCAGTAACAAGATGTGCAAGTCACATAACTGTATGGTCTTGTTACTTGTACTACCATAAGTAGAAATTTTCTTTATGATACTCCTGAACAAAATTAAGCAGGAATAGGAAAAACTTTGTAAACACAACACTGCCCAATATAAATATTATCTGATTTTAGGGAAACAGATAAATCACTGTAGACTGCAAAAATCAAAAATCAAATTTTATAGAATTACTCTGTTGCATGCTTAGACTGCAACAGGGGACACAGCACTAGTACACAAAGCATTGAACAGTCCATATAAAATTTAACCTGTGATTGACATTGTGTCAGATACCACACAAACACCCTCCTAAACAAAAAGCTTTTCTTCCCCTTCTCTTTAAGAAGCAGCATGACATAAAAAACCTGTATGATTTCTCCAAGTCATTAGAAGAATAAGATGTTTTTGACACAAAGAAACTTTTTTTCCCCAAAAAGCACTTTTCTTTCACTGCTGCAGGCCCGCTTACTATGTATTTGCTGTATTTCCTATAATTTTCCACAAAATTTAAAGCTGATGTTTTCTGATGCACTACCATATCACAGACTCAAGGGAAGGATAACATTTTATGTAACATTCCCTGTTGCTAAAGTCATCGAGCTACATATCAATCATAATTTGGATAAACACTGACAAAATTTTTAAGAATAGATTTTTCATTTCATAAGCAGAAGTCAAATGAGTTGCAATTGCCACAGCTCTACTACTATAAACTAGCAATTTCCTCATGTATGAGATTACATTTTAATTATTTTGAAGCTGCAATTATGTTGCTGGGTGGGGGGGGAAGAGAAAAAACCCGTTTGCTTTAGCGCTGCATTTCAAATTCTGATACACTGGCCTGCGCCTCACTGCCTTTTGCAACAGTTTTTGCACTGGACAATCAAACTTCAAAGCAGCAACTGGCACAGAAAGGGAGTGGCCTGGCTACTGAAATAGATAAGACAGGCCAATGAAGGGCCTTCAATGTCCCATCACCACAGCACCTACCATCCTGCAGATAAACTTCAGGTCTCAGCCACATTCTGAGCCTCCCCTAGATCTCAAGATTATCCACAACAAATCTTCTGTCAGCAGTGAAATACTACAGGATTACAGTAGAATTAGTTCATCTTCATTACATGACTTTCTGGATGATTACTCTTCCATACTCTTCAGAGCATTTACAAACCCATCTTCCCCCAAAAATTCAAGGCTACTATTTCGAAAGTAATTTGGACTTCATTCAGACATAACGACTTTGGAATAATAAATATTATTAGAAGCAAAACCACAAATATCCAATTAACCAACAGTTACTCCCATTAATCCCTTCCTGTAGAGCAGAAAAAGTCAGCTCTTTACAGAGATCTGGTGCAGCAGTGTACGTGGCTGTGGCACGGTGAGGGTGGGGCGAGCTGGCTGACAGATTCGTTACCAGGACACTCACACCACCAAATCCAGAATGCCCTCACCCTGAACCTCTTCTCCACAGCAAACCCACCCTGTCCCGTCTCAGAGCATTCCAGAAGCCAGAGCCTTCTGCCTGGCTGATGTCTCCATTCCCCACGTCCTTAAAAATTTAAGCATGTTGATGGTGTGACCCATACTGCACCTCACAGTCAATGCTCACAACACAACTTCGTTCTTTCATTGCCACCTCCCCCCTAAAGCTCTGTGCTGCCATGATGCCTGGATAAATTGCCAGTCTGGATATTGCTGTGTGGAGGTCAGAATCCATCAGGCTGACCAAGAGTGCCTCGTTCTTTTCCTGCATTCACCATCTGTCTGTATCCATCTCCTGTGATCCCAGACTGTCCTTATGGACTCTCTGCTGTCTGGGGCAATAGCCATCTTTTTTTCGTTCTCTATTTGCACAAAACAGCAGGGAGTCCCCTTCTGCAGTTTTCATTAAGACACTAAAAGTGGATCTGTTCTGTAGAGATTTGCAAACTTTGATTTATACAAGGAATAAAAAAAAAAGTCAATGGAAAAAAACCCAACTACATGCAGTTCTTCCTATCTGGTTCTGCTTTCCAATACTCCTCTCCCACATTCCAGAAGAATCACTTCTCAAAAAAGCAGAAATTTAAACACACACATGTCAGGTCATAACTGTAAGATTTCAACACGTCTCTTAAAAACCCCAAGTCATGCTAATTCAACATCAGAAGTGTCATTACATAATAAAATACATCTATATCGTTTTACTGTAATTGACCTGTTTTGTAAATGACCCAAAATATGCAAAGTCTTCTCTCTAAAGGACAGCTGGTCATTCAGCAATTCAAAAGAAACAGTGAGAGCTTTTTTACAGGGACATTCTAAGTATTCTCTGCCTCTGGTTAAATAGTCTCTCCCATTTTCACTGGCAGAACAGTCTCAGCACAGATCTCATCGCTAGCTGCCCTCTGGAAGCACACAAGCACTCTGCCCTTCGGGGACTGAATTCAAAAACAATTCTGGGACACTTTGGAATTCTCGCAATACTGACACCACAAATCCACATCATCCCCCCTACCTTTCTCTCCCGCACACTCAGACATGTCGTAGAGTATCTTTTTGTGTTTGAGGGCAAAGTTTTCATTGGCCCTATTATCACTATCAAACTAAACTGAGAATATTTTGCCCGTCTTTCCACTAGAAAGAGAAATGAAAAAAGCAGAGCCCTAACACCAGCCTGGCTTTAGAGCAACCACCGCAAAAACCACACTATGCGGTAGCACTTGCACTTCATCTCCCTAATTCTGTACCAGCTCTACTACATCACGCTTCCATCCTGCACCTACCCCTTGGTAGCTGCCCTTCCTATGGAATTCCACAGTCCTGCTCGAGCAGGGAAATACAAACGGGCAGACATAACTCTACTGAAGCCTGTGTCATTCTGCTCTAAATTAACAGGAACCAACACTGTATTTGCAGGAGTCAGCCGTGCCCTCGGTTTATCACATCACCTCGGCAGCAAAGCAGATCAGAATCTGCGGAGGGGACGAAAAGGGGGACAGGGACACGATCGGAATAAACATTCACTCACAAAGTGGAAGGAATTCAATTTAGGAATCAATTCCACATTTAAGCGCCTCGTCACGCCGGGGTAGCTCACGCTGGAGGTGAAGCAGCTTTCCCCCCCCAGCCCGGGCTGCAGCAGCCGTGCTGCCCGCCGCCGCCGCGGGCCCGGCGAGCGGGGCAGCCCCGCGGGCCCGGCCGTGAGGGCGCGCCCTGCCCGCCCCGGCGCACCTGGATGTAGTTGGTCTCGCAGTACTCGGCCACCCGCTCCAGGTTCGTGTAGCTGTCGAACAGGGCCCGGCGCCCCCCCGGGATCTCCTCCTCCAGCAGCATCTGCAGCTCCGCCATCTTCACATCCTCTCACCGACCGACCGACTCACCGACGGACAGACAGACAGACCGACCGTGCGTCCCTCACCCCCGCCCGCTCCGCGCGCTCCCCCCGCCCCCCCGGGCTCCGCGCCCGCCGCCCGGGCCCGGCCTCGCGCCGCGCGCACGGAGCGCGCGCCAGACCCCCACCGCGGCGGGGGCGGGGCGCGGCCGCGCGCCGCCTCCTGCGCATGCGCCGCCCCTCGCGGCCCCCCGCGCGCCCACTTCCGCGCCGGCCGCGGGCGGGGGGCGTTTCCGGCGGGATCGGGGGCAGGGCGCGCGGCCCGCGGGCGGCCCCGGTGCCGCTGTCCGGGAAACAACAAATAACTACGGGAGTGCGCCTTTCGGCCAGGCTTGGTTTCCTTCGAAATCGTTCTGCCTTCATTCACTCGCCCTGCAGTGTGAGAAGGGGCTGCGGCCGCCTCTCCCCATAGCCCTGGGGGCTCCGAGCGCCGTGTGACCCTCCTGCTCCTGGGCGGCCGCTGAGCGGCTCCTGGGATCGCCGCAGGAAGAGCAAAACGTGTCCTCTGTGGGGATCCTCTCTGAAAAGCCGCTGTTCTACAGGGGCGTGAGGAAGGCTGAACTCCCAGCCGTGCCAAAAAACCGCATAATGAAGGGTCAGCAGAAACAGAGAATGGACAGCCTCGTGGCTGAGGCTGCACTGGGGCCATTAGTCAGATCTGATCGGTCAGTTCCCGGCTTCAACACTGATTTCCTTTATGTCCCAGGGAAGTCACTCCAGGATTGTGATGAAAATGCCCACCCTTCGAGGAGCGTGCAAGGTTTTCCCACTCAATTCCTCCACCTGAACCTAGAAGTAGCCCTTCTCCCACAAAAAAAACCCATCCAACCGGCCCTCTGGGCAGAAGTGTCCCAGCTTTCTGCGGGGGGGCTCATGTGTCCCTTTGGAACGAGCCGCAGCTGTGATCACTCGCTGCCGTTCCCGCGGGGCTGCACAGAGCTCCCGCTGCCCGTGCGTGCAGCCCAGGCTGGCGCTCCCCAGCGCTCACGTTACGGACTCCAGGTAGCTGGGCAGAGAACATCCCGCGCTGCAGACCTGGCAGCAGCCTGCTCCTACAGGAACCGCTGTTCTCTGCCTTTGCTTGCTGTTGCAAAGGCATCCAGCTAGATACGCCTGACTTCTAGAATTGCAAACACCTGGCGGGGTCAGGCAACAAACTAGTAGTCTTTGGGGCCAATCCTTGGAAATTTCTTGACTTAAAAGAAAAGTAAGAAAGAAATCCCTGCCCTGAAGGTCATTTCTTCTTAGCTTGCTTAATTCTCCCATATGAAGGATGAGTCAGGCACAGTGTTCATCATACTGGTGAAAAAACTGATATGCAAATAATTTTTCTCCCATTTTAAAATGTGGTCTGAAATTCACAACTTCTACTACTTTTCTACAAGCAGTTAGAGAGCCAAGGGCAATTTGTAGCTGTAATAGACTTACTCTCACAAAAAGGCTTATGAACCACAGAATACCCTGCCAGAGACACCTCACCATGATGCTTGTGGGAGGAGAGAGGTGACTGACTGCTCATGAGCACCTGTGCTGTCACTGAACACCCATGGGGTGCCTGAACACCCGTGGAGTCAGGCTGCCTGCAGTTCTCCACAACAGTCTGGCATTCTGCCCTAAACCCACAAGGAGCCAAGAGGTGTCTCTTGGTGCCCTCTACCCACAGAGTTTATAAACCACGAGTTACACATCCAAAAATACTGGGTTTGGGGTAGTTAAAGAATGAATCATGGCTGTCAGCTGCCCTGCTGATTGTTAATGCATGTCTTGAGAGCAATCTTATCTGCAATGGCTCAAGGAAGGAAAGCCAGCCAAATCAACTCAAGAAGGCTGCTGTACAGTGTGGATGGAGCTCCAAGCCTTATCCCACACCTCCAGAAAAGCCATTGCTCTTCTGCAATGGCTCAAGCCAGCCAAATCAACTCAAGAAGGATGCTGTACAGTGTGGAGCTCTAAGCCATATCCCACACCTCCAAGAATCATCCACGGCCAGGCCTCCACCTCCCCCAGGATGTGCAGCTGATGGATAATGCTTTTGCAGTTTGGTAACAGGCCCCACGTTCCCTCCTCCACTGCAGCTTCAGCTTAGATTCTGCTCATGTCACATCTGCTGCTGCTGCTGCAGCTCCAGGGGTTCCATGCTTCCAAGACTCTTTGTGTTTGTGCCAGGCTGGAGGCAGGCTGAGGCTTTCCTTCTCTCCTCATTCATTTGCTTCTCAGGTGTGAAGTCAAGCTGTCATTTGGCAGCTCCCCAGTAAACCTACATGATCTTTCTCTTGGCAAAAAGAGAGAGCTGTCAAAATGTAAAGGAGAAGGTTCTCCAAAGATGCTGTTAGGAGTTTAAACTTGGATTAGCAGCACCAGAGTGCAGGGAGGGGGAATTGTTTAATTGTGTCATGTTCCCTCTGTGCCCTTGGGTGCCACCAAGGCCTGCTTTCAGTGGAAACTTGTGAGAGCCCATCTGCTCTCAGATCTGCACTCAACATCAGCTCTCACCTGTGGGTCAGGCAGCTCTTGACCTCTCAAGGGCTCTGCCTGTGGTTCTTAGGGTGTAAGAAAAAGCCTTATCTGAAATACATGCACACAGCTGTTCACCAGAGTAGCTGGACTAACCTGCCTGCATAATCAGGTGCTTGTTATCACAGCATGTTTACATTTTAATAGGGTACTCATTTATGGATTTAAATTTAAACATGAAGAGCCCTTCTGTCAGAATAATGACCATTCTATAATCCTCTGTATACATACAAAAAATAATTAGAAATAGTGTTTAAATTAGATCAACTGAATCCAACTACCACTTCCCTAAATTTACATAAATTACTTCCCATCTGTCAAGTGATGTGCTAAACTAATTTTAAGTTTTTACATTCCCTCAGCCCTAATTTATTACACACTGTAACTTCTCCAATTTTTTTCAATCCTATTGTGCAAGATTTTCCCTTATATCAATATCTTCAAGACTGAGGAGCAAACATATTTTTCACCTAAAGGTGCTGTTCAAACAGTCACCAAAAAATAGAAAGGCAAGCAGTCTAGAGACTTTAAATTGGAGATCCAAGATCCAAAGGCACAGGGAAACCACTATTCTTCCAACTTCTCTCACATGTCAGGGTTTTAGCCCAGCCAATCACCCAAGGGAGTCCCCTCCTCACAAAAATTTGCAACCCCTTGGTCACATGCAATGCTGCAGCTGAGCACTCTGCATGGGTGTCCCACACGTACAGTTTGAATCATCAGTTCCTTGTTAGAGAAAAGTAATAATGGGGTACCTCAAAGGCCACCCATGTTTTGCACATACTAAGAAATCACAATCAAAGTCTCTTCCATTTTTGTTGCTTTACAGAGAACTGAACACACATCACATAAGGGGTGCAAGTCCAAAGATCTTCTTTGGACAGATGACCAGGTCAGATCTTGGACAGATCCTGCTGCAGGTTTTCAGTTCACTTCTTTATATAACTGTGCTCTAGTTTTATGAACATTTTTCCTTTTATCTTTTCACTCTTTGTAAACAGCAGAACAAAAGCTGAAAATCCCTGTGCTGCTGCGTCACATGGAGCTGAGCAGATCTGCAGCTGGATAAAGGACAAAGGACTCTGGTACCAAAGTTTTGGTCATGTGTACCCATGATATATATAGGCCCATGGCTTTAGGGGGAAGGTAGCATTTACTGGAGGGGTGAGGGAGGGAAGGAGAATTGGGCAATTGAAGCAAATAGTCTGTAACTGAAGTAAGCACCTTCACTGCCCCAGCAGAGACACAGTCTTCATGCTTGCTTCACGTGGTGTTTGGGTCTGCCTCTGCCTGGATAGCCACTCTTTGCCAGCCTCATAATCCAAAGCTTCTGAAGCAAACAGCAGTTTATTGAACTCCCATGGCTATTCCAGAGTGCTGGGGTGGCCTCCCAGCACAGAATGCAGCTGTCTAATTCTGCAACAAATGGTGTCAGGATCTCAAGGCATCTTAAACACTCAACCTCCAGTGCTCACTGTAAACCAGACTGAAAAACCCACACACCCTGAAGCTGCACATTCTCCTCCTGCTTCCTCAGGCATTCAGCAATTTGCTGGGCAATCAAGATTATAACCACAGATAACCTCTCTGTTATGAGAAACTGCTGCTGGGTAAAAGGCTGGCTGCACAAAGGTAGGAGAGTAGCTTCCATCTCATGGAAGTGTTGGCCCAAAATTGCTATTCCAGAACCATCTAGTGCACAGCTGACATCTTATACCTCACAGCACCTCCAGACAGGAGCAGGACATGCTGCAGAGATTCAGACCATCTGTTTGAGGGCACGTCTTATTCCAAATCCCAAGCTTTTTTCTGGTTTTCTGCTGAACTTTCTTTCAGCAGAGCACTGTGTGAGGACAGAGCCAGTACAAGGGGAGGTACACTCCCAGGAAGGAAGAGGTCAGGCCAAACAGGAAAAATTATCTAACATTTCAGACATTAAAAGAAAACAAGTAACAAATGGTCTCAAAGAGAGGCCAGCACAAAGCATAGCTGCTCATCAGTTTCCTTCCAAGAGATCAAACAACAAGCATTCAGAGAACAGGGGAGAAAAGAACAGCTCTAATTTGTTTTTCCTGCTGGTATTCCTTCTCTAAGACACTAACCCAGACCAACTGCCAGTCCTTTTCCACTCTGTCCTGACCCTGTGGCATCCCCCAGGTAAGGTCTGATATGGTCACTGAGCCACTGAAGGGTAGTTAATGCTCTAATACAGCACATACAAAAAATCATCCCCTCTGAACTATTGATTCTGGCTCACTATTACTGACTTACTGATGCTTTTTTCACATTTTCAAATTTGGTCTGCAGCAGCTGCAGCAGTAAGAACCATTCTTTGAGGTCTTTGTTTCTTCCTGAAATTAAAGTTCAGATTTTTAGGTACTTGCATAACTCGTCCCTTGGAGCTTTTCTAATCCTGTTCTGTTTGTAATCTTGCTTTTACCACATAAACCATTTAAAAAATATTTTATGATCTTGCATATTCTCTGGAGCCACTAAACCCAATGTGTGATGTTTCTGTAACTAGCATAACTCCCTTGCATAGGAAGGGAATAATTAGTCACACCTTTGTAGTCATCTTTCCTTCTTCTGTCACACATCTGGACAAGTAACCCCTTTCTCAAGGCTGTGAAGGCAGCTTCTCCTTGCACAGCTTCTCTTCACTATTACAGTCTGCAGCTCCCTCCTTCCCCCAACTGCTCTGTTGTCCTGCCTGGTGAACATACAGGAGCATTTCAGCCCTTTCTCTCACCCACAGCTAATTTTGACAGTATGGCAACAAGACAAATCTCAGTGATGCAGGAGGTGGAGGCTGATGGCTCCCCATGGGCACAGTTGTTTCACCCACCTGAGTCTGAATCCAGTTTGACAGAAATATTTATGCACAGAAGGCAGCCAGGCCTCTCCACACATCTCCTCGCAGAGGGAGCTGAAAGGCCTTATTTATTGCAAAGGCAAAAGCATCTCTGAATCATACAAGTGAGCTTTTAGCAGGAAAGAGTTAAGAAGCTAAGCTATACCCCTCCTGCTATAAACTAGTCAAAGTTACAATCTCTGCACCCCTGAGTATATGACAGAACCCAAATGACTGACTGCCAAACATCAGCATGCAAGGTTTGATCTGCCTCATACAGGTATAAGGAATTTTTTTCCATCTTCACCTATTTAGGATTGAGCTTTCTAGAAAACACACTGGAGGATTCACACTCCTGAATTCAAATGCAGCAGGGTAGCCTAACCTATTTTGCAGATGCCAGCCTTAGCTAACAACACTCCAGTGGGTTAGGACTGAGCTGGGTGTGCAGCTGGGCTGTACAGCAACTTAGGACATTGGTTTAACAGCCCCTCTCAGACTAGTGCTTCCCCAGCTGGGAATGGGATTGCTGCAGGAGACATCCCTAGGGTGAGAGCAGAGGGGAATGGCTGGAGGGCCACAGGTTGGTCACTCTTCACCTAATGGGAGTCTAAGGTATTATTGATGGATAAATAAAGCTGAGCTCTGGTAATCAAAGTAAGCATACAAGTCTGTGCAGATGCCTGGGCTCACATAGATTTATTTGAATCAGGAACACCAAGGCAATTCATCCTCTCCTAACAGCCTCATTCCCTGCTCTGTGTGCTCACCACCCATGGGGCTCAGCTATGCAATCATTCCCCTCCTTCCCTCTCTGTGCTTTCCTGCAGCATGTAGTGGCTAAATATAACCTGACAGCTTACTTTCTCTGGTCCAGAGCCTCAACATGCATGCACTGCTTCTCTGTGCCAGAAGCTCTATTTTACAAGTCAAACCACAGTCTCCCTCCCAGCTCATCTTGTATCAAAAACGAGCATATCTTCACATCCTCTCTCTTTCTATATCCAGCACTGTTGTTGGAATGGGCTCACACAGCAACTGCAGTAGCACATCCCCCAAAAATCTACCAGCCTCAGAGCCACACAACCAAGAGTTAATTTCTGCAAATGCCAACTAGCCCTTAGCTCTAATCAGTTCATCCACTTACACTAGTTCAGTTTTGGCTTAATTCTAAGTCTCTTTGAAGCCACCACACATGTATAACTTCATTAGATAGTGCAGTTTTCACATCCAAGTGGTACCTTACTACTCTTCCACATTTTTCTGCCTCATGAACTTCAAAAGGTGCCATATTCCTCTACTGTGCATTCACTGAAATGTCATTGAAACCTGTTTTCTAGATGTTATTTCCTGACCTATGGCAAACCAAATCTCAAGGCCAAATCTCAATTTTATTAATTCCAGAAAAATCTGATCCTTGTCAGTGTATGTGACACTTCCAGTGAAAGAGGTTGCTTAGCCACTTGTTAGTTGTGCTCCTTGATTCAGAAACCCAGAGCTCACTAGAATGCTGTTGTTTAGGTATGTACATCACAAGGATAAAGGGATTATTTCAGGGCACAGACTTGCTATCATCTCTAATATGTAGGAAGAGGAGCAGAAGAGCAAACAGATACAGCTGGTGTGCTTTTTTGCTTCTCTGTTGCCAATCTGATATTTCAAGCTGTTTTTATACAAAGGAAAAAGCAGAATGGAGAAATCCTTATCTTAAAAAAGTGCCTGGGAGCTCAGTGAATTCAGCAGCTCTCAGGATAAAATACCCACAGTACATTCCCCCTGGCTGCCTCCTCAGGAACCAGCAGTTTTTCTCACAGCTTTCCATTAACCACTTTTATTATCTGAACGTCTGCCCACATGAGTAATTGAGTGAGTCACATCAGCAAGACTTGTGGAGTTTTATGAGGAGACTGTACTGTAAAATTTTTTGAAATCACAGTTTCATTTACAGAATGAGGATTTTTAGCTCTGGTGACAATTTCAAGACCAGTGCAGCAGTAATGGGAGAAAGAAACACAGAGGTGATAAGGATTTCCAGTTCTTGAAGGTAATTGAGAAAATGTGATTGCTCAGCTGAGTTTGCCACACTGGAACAGTACAGCTATAAAATGTATAAAGGCTAATGCATGATGTATGTTTGCAGTATTTTCATCTTTACTATGTAAGAATCACCCTCAAGCCTCCTCAAGCAGAAAAGACATTCTCTGTGAACTGCTGGGTATATACAGCATCAGGCTCTACCTACTTAGCACTGCTGCAATATGAAACCAGAGGCCAGGCAACTTCCATGTAATTTCCTTATCCTTTGCATTATGGCAATACTGGACTTAAAAGCCATCTAGGTGCTTAAATAGTCAAGTAGGTGCTTGACTGTTTGGGAGTATTCAAAATCCAAACATCTGAGCAGATCCAAAAATTTGGGTTCCAACAACTGAAAGCCACAACTAGAATTTCAGTGCAGCTGTGCCAGACCAATATACTGGATGCTCAATGGTATTCAATGCAATTGTACAGCATAAATAATAGTCATGCAAAGGACTGCAGGACCAGGCCCATGGCTGAGGTTAATTTAAAGCATTCTGTTAACAAGCAATCAATCTGCTCCTTCCTTTAGAACAGTACATCAAATCCAGGTGCAGGGTCTGTCAAATTCAGTATGAATTCTGCACAGCAGCAGAACAAAGTGCTCTCTCTGCTCCCAAATATCTTGCTTACCAATGAATGTGGGATGGCTGCAACCATTGGTTTCCCATGATATGCAGTGGTGTATTCTAGCAGGCATCCCTGTCAGCTCCTGTTGACTCACATGGCTCACTCCCCTCCTCCCAAATCACCTACTGCTGGTATGTTTTATCAGTGAAGATGAAGGGAAGTTGACAAGCCCTCTTAGTCTCTTAGACCTGAGCCCTGCTTATTCTGTATCAGGTCTTGGCCAATGTGAAACAATGACTGCCAAGTGCCAATTTCCACACTTTTGACATGTATGAGTTATGAATTCATATTATGTTTGAAGTATGAATTTTGCTTTCTTAAACACTCTATCCCTCCCCAAAAAAGATAAATGGCCAAATATGACTTACCTTTTTCTCTTATTATTGCAAGAGATTTTTGTTCCTTTCCTGGATTCATGGCCAAGGGAAGTTTGGTCAGGAAAAAAGCTTTAATGGGTGAATCAACCCTTTGTTTTCTGCCTGACTATTCCCTCCCAGCCTCCCCTCCCCAGGCTTTCTGGATACAAAGGACTTTAGGAATCATTTAGTCTATTGCTGAAACACAGGCCCTGAGCTAGCAGGGACACAGCACTGCTGGACTATCTTTGTCCATCAGTTAAATTAAAGAACTGAATCCAGTTGATGGCTGGGCTCACCAAGCTCTCTTTCAGAGAGGATACTCAGGGCCTTGTGCTGTAAAGCTCTGAAGGGGAAGATGATCACTTTATCCTTGCTGCAGTGTCTGAGTCACCACTGAATTGGAAGCAACTGTTAAAAAAAAAAAAAAAAAGCCTTTTTTTGGTGAGACTTCAAAGTTGGCAGCCAAGCAGGCACAGCACTGGCTGTGCCAGGCTCGTGACAGAGCTGACCTGCCTGGATGCCAGCAGGGAGGTGGGAGCAGAGCCTGCCAGTGCCCATGAGTGGCTCTGCACTGCAGAGACTGGAGCAGGGAAGCTTCAGAGAGGGTCAGAGGTGGTGCCAACACTGATACCCCATATCAAGAGCAAACATTTCCTGTGTAAGTGTCACTGGAGCATCACTTGTCTACCTATAGGGATGTTCCACTGTCATCAAAGTAACCAAGACACCAGGGACATCTTTTACCTGGTTTTCTGCCCTTTCAGTTCTGCATCCTCTCCTCTTTGGTCAAGGTAAAAGGCCTCAGCTACCTCATCACTACTACTATCACTTAATTGTACATCAATTAAAATTAAGATTTTTGTGCCAAGTTACACTAGTTTTAATGTAAAATCCTGCAAGATTTGTCCTTGTGACTTTTAACTGGTCTAGCATTGATTTATTTGAACTACTTTTTCCATTAAAGAGATGATCAAGTGCTTGTGCCAAAGATGTTGGAGCAGATATAGAACTATGACTGATGCTTCCTGCCTCTTGGAAGCAAGGTTTTCTTCACAGGAGCATTAAGATCATAGAACTCACACATACTTCATTTATCTTGGGAGCAGGCTCCTCTCTAAAAGAAACTGGAATGACCTGAAAAGTAGGGGGAAAAATTCTTTCCACTCTAGCCCTCCCCCAAATCTTTTTGTGGGAAACACAACTGTGGTTTTGATGCTAAAATTCACAGATTTAAAAATACTTCTCCTCAAGGAATGTTGCCATGGAAACCTTTACCGTGTCTCCTTCCCCACCCTCCATATGTGAAGAACATTTTCTTCATCTTTTTTTTCCTGCATGTGGTAGTTCCTCTTCTCTGTCTGCTACCACCAAAACCCTGGCATTGAATTCTAAGAGATGTCAAACAGGCCTTTTGTTTAATTGAAAAGTCATTGCTAAAACCCACTCCTGAGCTGAACTACAAAGAGGTGTCAAGATGGGTTCATACTCTGAGGCTCCAAAAAAACGCCTGGAATATATTCTAGCAGTTCTTGCTTTGGACAAGTGTAAAGAAGCAACAGGAGCTGCCATGGTCATTAAAACAGTTTCACTTCCTGGCAGCATAACCCACAAGTGATGAAGATTTTCCTTTATGCTTTCCTGAAAGTACTGCTCTACCCCATTCCTTTTGCCCCAAAGCCAGAAGAGGATCTGGGCACAAAAAGGAAGTCAATAATTGACTTTGCAGGGGAGAGAGTTTTCCTAAATTGGACTGCCAACAAGCCCAAATTCATATAACTGCACAGCTATTGGGGGAGCTGGCACAACAGCTGCCCAAGGGACTTCTAATCAGTAAACATCCATCCTGCACAATAACCAACATTTAATTTTGCAGCAAGTAGGACAGAAATTGCCAAGACCATCCTTTCCATGTTACAACTAAAATAAAACATGCAGCTCTAAACTCTGTGGTGCATGCCACAGCCACTGCCAGCGAGTCCTTAACTGCTGGGAACAGAAGGATATTACTATTATTAATAGGATATTAATGTGCAATAGTGCTTCTGTATGTAGCTCATATTAATTAAAATGGAGAGATACCAGCATTCATGGATGTTTTGGAGGTAATGGGAGGCTAGATCAGTAAACTGTCTCCTCTGCTCTAAGCTGTTAACAACTGCCTCACCAGTTGCCACCAGGACAAGGGGCAAAAGTAAAAGGCTTTGACAGCCATCAAGAGAAGAGCATTAGCAATGGCCTGGCTGCTCCCAACACCTGTGCTGGCTGCCTGCTCCTGAGGGCAGCAGGTTGCATAGGCACAGAGATACACCTGGCCTCTTACCTTTCCTGAGGTTGCAGCTCCCGGTAGAAACTTGTCCTACAGTAAGAGCCTAAGGAATGAAATGACAGCTTTTCTGTGTGCTTTTCAAAACCATCCTGTCAAATTTGTAAAGCAGCTTGCTGGTGCAGAGCAGGAATATGAAGCATAAAAAGCAACAATTCCCCATATTATAGTAACCTCCCCCTCTTGGCTTTCTTCCCAGACTAAGACATTTTTTTCCACAGGTTGCAATGCTTGCCCATATCCCTATGTAAGAGGCAGAAGGCATCTCTGGACTTTATGCATGTCCTCAGTGTGTGGGTTGAGCAGCACTGACAAGCCCCTGAGACTGGTGACCTGCGCAGGGCAGGCGCTGGCTCAGCTCCCCCCGGGCTGTGACTGTGACCTTGGGCACGGCCAGCACACACTCCCTGCCTCTGTCATCTGCTCCTCACAAAATCTGCAGGAACACAAGAGTGCAGAGAATTCAAATCCCTGTCAAATGCAGCTGATTTGGCCCAAGGGCTCAGAAGTCAGTTCTTGTAAGAGAAAGGGAAAAATGGCCAAAAGTAAATGGGAGAGGTGCACACCCTATGAACACAAGTCTTCCTTAGGAAACCAGCCAAACAAGAACCAGTGACAGTGCATACCAGACAAGGGGAGAGGACAGAAATGGGAGAAAACTTAATTTCCATCTTCAAATTAAAATAGATTAAAACTTCCTAAGAAAGCTCTATTCCATGAACATCCCCATACTAAAAAAGGAGTTTGCTGCACAAGGATCCACAGCTGGGCTGATGAGTGTTGCACTAAATTGCCATAGCTAGGCTGTCTGAAGTGACAGACACAGAGCAAGGAATGGAAACCTACAGACTTCAGCAAACATTGTGGCTGTGACCTCAGTGTCACTCCCAGCAGTGCATTACAAATGCCTCAGAGTGCCTCACCCTCCTTTCCCTCCATGCTCAACACATTTCCTTAACTGATGAGTCAGGGTGGGTTTTTTTGACAGCAGTTTTGAGCAAACACAAACTATCACTGGCTCTCTCTCCAGCACAATGAGCCACATTCCTCTCCTGTATCAGTCACGGACTCCTGAAGTAGGCTTGATCACTGGCCTGGACTGAGTACAGCCTATGGGTGCAGGCTAATGGAAAATTCATAACAAATTACATGGAATCACTCCTATTTTTGATTCCTGTAACTGGGGAAGGGGCTGTTGCAAGGCAGTTTGATCAGCTCCAAGAAGGCAGAGAAATTACACTTGGGAAGCTTTTCTAGTGTTTGAAAGCTTCACTCCTAAAGCAGATCTTCATCACCCAGTTATATTCCTTGTTTGATTTCTAGCAGGGACAGTGCTATCCTACCCTATTTTCTAAAGAAAGCAATAACTTAACCTCCATTTTGCCTCCTCTGCACATCCAGGGATGTTTTAAAATGAAAATTCTTTACCATGCTCATTTCTCCAGAAGGTTTAGGAAACATCTGCAACCTTCAAGAAAAATGGGCCTTTTTGCATAAGCAGTGAAGCAAAGCCTAACATGAATTTCCATCTGGGGATATGACCAAGCTTTAGTGAAGTGAAGGTCAGATTAGCAAGAGCTTTCTTGCAGTTCATTATAAAAATCAATTCAAGAGAGACAGGAAGCTGAACTGCACAACTCTCCCTTTCCTGCCCAACATCTCTGTATCATTCTACCCCAACAGGAGCTACACTGGGGGGCATCTGAATCTCTACAGCTCCACCAAAAGCAGAGATGACATGCTAAACCCAAGAGCAGAATCTTCTTTGTCTGGTGCTCACAGAGGATGGCATCAGCTGTTAAACCCCATAAGAACTGACAGGATTGCATTCAGGCTGGCACACCTCAGACAAGAGCAAAAACATTTTTAAAAGAGCAGTAGATTTTCTGACCTGGAAGGTACATCTGTAGAAAAAAGAACTGCAGTTACCAGTGACATGAACTCTGCACAAGCAGTAAAAAGTAGCTCTCATGGGAGGCACACACTCTTGGCCTGCTCTGTGATGCACAGGCAGCTGTGTACAGCTTGAGCAGACACAGCTGCAGGCTGAGAAACCCCTCACCTACCACCACACAGCTGCTGGGTGGGAAGGAACTGCAGCTAACAGCGAAGCCAGGCGTATGGAGAAAAGACTTATGAAGATCAGATAAAGAGAAAACTGTAAGAGAAGAGAGGGAGGAAGCACAATGTGAGCAGTAAGTATAAATTACTCCAATGCCATGATGGGGTAGGAGGTTCCTGCCTTGCAATCCATTCAGTGGGGCTCTGAATGGAGCTGTCCTATGATTGGCAAAACAAGAAAGGAAGAAGCAGGAAAAAGCATGTGAATATGCAACATTTGATGCTTCTTTGGCGAGCACACATTTTGGAGGAGGAAAAGGATTCTTTGAAAGGCTTTTAAGTTATTAAGTACAACATTAATCTAGAGCTCTGTAAAATCAGCACTCTCCACTACTTGCATGATCAGTCTCATGCTGACCCAGTGCTGAATGAATTGCAAGCATCTGTCAATTTCTGTTCATTGGATTAGACACTGCCCTCAGAATTTTCAGGATAAAGACTCCCTATCTTGGGGCTTTGTTCTGTGGTTTTATTTTATTTCCTCATATTATTACTGATACTTCTGTTTTCTCAGGAGCCAAATCAATTTTATTCCTTTTGATTTACTAGCATTTCTAAATCATCCTTTTTCTTGCAACCCCACAGCATGGCAAGATTACACAGCATGAGAACTAGTGGTGCTATTCCCACCCCAGTTTATTTCTCTCTTTCTCACACTCACACATACTTCTCACAGGATATATCTGTTCTTCCTGACAGATATAGCTCAAGGGAGGGAAAGACACTTTGAATAAAAATACCTATATATAGAGAAAGGCTTTGTCCTTGTGTCTCCAAGGTCTTATCTAGCTAGAATTCAAGAAGAATCGTTCCACTGGGTAAGAGGGGCACTCTCACCCAGCTCTGGCTGCTATTGGAAAGAGGCTGGATTAACCAGCCCAGCTAGTCTTTGACTAGCTGACACCCAGTAGTTCATCCATACACCACTGCAAGGTATTACTGCTTCCTTTGCAAAGGTTTGGCCAGAGATCCAAGAGCAAATATGAAAAAGACATATAGATTAAATCTACTTTAATATGACTACTGGTTGAATTAGAGAGAGTACCCAAGATAGGCATGAGGTTAAGAATATGGAAGGTAAAAAAATTTTCTGGATATAAAATTCCTTGGCTGAGTAAACACAGTGGCAGTATGATTCTCGTTAAGACCCTTGCTCAGAACTTCACTGCTGGCACTTTTAACCCTTGTTTTGCTTGCTCTTAGCTTCTCTTAGACACCGTTATCCAGGCTTCCTCCTTTGGTGAGGTTACCAGTTCATATTTTGCCTCCATGACTTGTCCTTTCACTGGGTGGAGATACAGTTTCCTTACCAGGACACTCAGCAGAACTGTGGCCACCATATAGGCAAACCTGAGGGAAGAATCAGGAGAAAAAAAATAAAAACCTTGCTATGATGTAAATCTGCCAAAGGACAACAGCCAGCTTGGACAGGCTGTCCCAGCAGTAACACCAAGATGCTGGAAGCACCTTCTCTCCTGTCTGCCACAGAGACTCACCCAGACCTCTTTCCCTATGCTCACCTCAACTCTGGGCACTCCTGGCTTCCTGAGAAACCCAACAAGGAGAGGTTTTTCATGGCTAATTCCTCATTGAATCTGTCTGGGTCAAACCTATAAAAGATGAAACACATTAGGGTTTTTGGAGCAGGCACAGCATCCTTTCCCCAGAAATGTGCACACACAGAGAGAAAAGTAAAAAGCCAGAAATGAACTAAAGAATCTCACTATTTGTTCTCTCTGGGTCATTCCACACAAATGGATGAAGGCAATTGTGCATCCATTCCATCAATGTTCCCAGCTGGTCAGCTGTGTCCCATCTTGGTCAAAATGCTGACAAACCGAGGTAGTGTGAGACAGGGCTGGAACTAATGTGCAGTACACAGCTGAGCTGATGCTGTTACCTGCCCTCTATTACTCTCCAGGGCACATGCAATCTCATTTGTCTCTCTCTCTGCCTCTTTGAGTCCATTCCTTTTTCACTTCCAAAAATATTTCCTTTTTCTCCTTGCCCCTCACTGTTCTCTTCAAGCAGCTGGTGTGTGTATGTGTATGTGCTGGGGGAGGGAAGCCAGTGACTCACTGAAGTGAGAAAAGTGGTTTCCAGCTTTAGGATGGTAGAGCCTGTGAGAAAACTATTATCCAGGGCTGGCATGAGTTAAAACAAGGGAAACTAATAAAATAACATTCAATTTAAATATTATCCCCCCTCCAAACACAAAATCTAATGGACAGAAGACGGTTCTTTTAAACCTTTCTGCTAAATACTTCAAGCCTTCACTTCCCTGCTTTAACACCCAAGGTGTGCTTTTAACAAGGTAAAAGGGCATGTGGGTGCTGATGCTTAAGAAAAGCAGCATCAAACTTACATTTACCCTGAACTAAAGTGAAAATTACAGATTTTGTAATAGGAGAGAAAATGCACCTGCCTAGCAAAAAAGCAGGGAGGGCAAACAGTGTTTTTGTACAGCAGGTTGGTGAAAGGATCACACAGAGCTGGTCTCCTACTTCTGTCATGGAAATCTTCATCTATCTCAAGCTAAACCTCGACCCCAGCCTCCCTGAAGCAAGCATACAATGTTCTAGCAGTCCTCAGTGAAGGTCCCATGGGGTCTCAGCAAAGCTGAACACAGTTATGACCTACCTTGGGAGGCAATCCCTGCCAAGGGGCTCGCAGACTGGTGCATCAATGCCTGACCCCTTTCTAAAAAGTGTAATTGCAGGAGAGGACAAGTGCTGTTCTAAAGGCTTTATTCTTTCTCCTAAATCTCAGCTGTCTGTTCTCTTTGTCTAGAATAACTGACCCACATTTTTTGCAGCCCAAGTGAAGTAAATCAGATACAGGTTAATATTTGCCACCTGGAGGTCACAAGAAGCTACAGTGATTTTTTTACTTTAACCTCCGCTGGCCTAGATCCACTTCAGTTTTCACAGACAGACCGAAATACTGAGGCAGCATTTCCCTTCACCCTAAAAAACCAAAACTTCAGACTGACATTTCCTCGCACCCTTGTTTCATGATGACGAGCAGTGATTCCAAAGCCATTCAAGTCACTATTTCACAGAAAACCTTTAACAGAAGTGACCAGCATTAGCCAGGGAAGCGCTGTGTACATGCATAAAAAAGTTTTTACTAAACTCTAACACATACATGCACATACACAGACTGGAGCACCAGAGGAACCTGACTTTAATTGCCCCATAACCATGCCCATGGAGACAAACAAACCCAGACCTTCATAAACTGATTTTCTTATAGACTCCCTTTCATCTCCAGAATCTGCTTAAGGCAGGCCCTGCAGCACAAATGGCTGTGCTGCAAGATCTAATTTAACAAAGAAGGAATTAATTGCAATTACAGTTGATTCTACATACTTGTATGGTGATGGCCAAGATGAACTATCCTGCAGCATCACACCAAGAGCATAAAGCACAAGTGTCTGCAAAGAGAATTACAACATGTCAATGAGGAAGGAAATGCACAATTAAAGACACCTCTCAACAGCTCTGCTGGATGATGATTCTTCTGTAGACTAGTCATATTTAGGTGGATTAAAAAGACAACCATGCAGTATTCATCTACAGATTTTCATAATGCCCAGATGTTAGGATTTTAACTTCTAAGAATCATGCTACAATTGTTGGTGGTTACAGAGGGTGTGACTCCATTTCTCTATGTTTGCTGAGATGTATGTATGGACTACTTTACTCTCTGGAAGGGAAGGTGATATGATGAGTGATATCATGAAGCCTGAAACAATGTTCTTTTATGCATAACTAAGTCCATAGGCCCCTTCAAAAGCTTACTCATCCAATAAGCAAATCTGCTCAGCAAGAGAACATGAATTTACAGAGCCTCTCCCACAGAGGAAGTGCAGGCAAACTTTGAGCTAAACTGTACTTTCAGATGACAGAGCACCTGCTCAGGTTCAACACTGTCAGAAGAAATGGTCTTCCTGCCTCACCCCTGGTCGGGAAGAAGAGGAAACAGCACATTCCCCTAGAGGAAAGGAGTGGCCTAGTGCTCCCAGCACTGCCCTACCTCTTTGGGGATAGTGTGTTGGTCGACTCTGCCCTCCAGCTCCTGCAGCTGTGCAGCAATGGGAGTGAGCTTTGCTGTCCGCACTGTCTCACACAGGACCTGCCGGCAGTACCTGCAACAGTGACCCCTGGTCAGTGTCAGTGTCACAGAGAAGCTTGTCCACACCCTTGGGGCAGCAAGCAGAGCACAGCCAACTGCTTCATTTAGAGGCACTTCCTTTTTTTTGGCAAGGAGTCCCAACATCTTTGTAAGAAGCATTAAATCTCATTAACAGCTTTTACAGAAGGTTATTGGAATCCCTCTTCTTTCAGATTTTAAACCAAACTAAATCTGCTAAAATGCATAAATACATCAGCCCTTTTCCTGTACCTCTCACTCATACAAGAAGAAGCAAGAAAACTACAGACTTGATGGTCCCTGAAACCCTAACACTAGTCCAAATAGGAAATGCACCTGGTTGCACCAACAATAACAAATGCAGAAAACATAAAGTCATACTATTGACCAGTCATCATTACTTGCAGCCCTTTGAAAAGAAGTTTGGTCCATGCTTCCTCTCTAAATACCTCTATATCCAATCATGAAAATGACTGATTACTTCTACTACTCCTGGAAAACTAGGACAGAAACCAAACAAGACAGAGAGCAAAATTTTGGCCTGGCAGCCAGGGCACTGATTCAGTGCTTTTCCTCTGCTGATGAACCTAAAGGGTTTCCTACAGACGCTCTGAAGTGAGCACCTTGGTCCCTGTGTCTATGCCAGCAGATTCTCGATGTTGCAAGTCATTCTGTGGCTTGATTACTTCCAGAAAGAAAAAAGGAGTTAGCAGCTTTTGGATGCCTTCTCCTGGCCTAGTGCAGGCTAGGCATCAGTCTCCACATGAAACACCTGTCCCCACCAAATGACACAGCCTTCCTCTGCATTCCTTCTATAGGACCCACCTGAGCTGCTCCATTTTCTCATGGGTAATTGGTCCCTTCCCCAGAACACGGTCCAGCTCCTTGTAGAGATTCTGCTGAACATCTTCTGAGGTTGTCAGGAAATAGACTGCCCAGGTGCACACTGGGAAAGGAATCAAGACAAGACTGGACTCATAAAATTCAATCCTTTACAAATGGCATTCAGTTTTCTTCCTTCCTATATTTTCAACATTACTTTTTGGCCTAAAAAAAAGGTGGCCTCTGTTCACAGCAGGCTGTGCTGATTCTGTATTCAGTGGTAGGAACACAGGCTGAACTCTTGTGTAGCAAGAGGCCCTGCAAGTTAAGATTCTCTTTCTGACGCTATGAGGAGCTTTGCAGGACACTAAAGCACTCAGTCCCACAGCTCTGGCAAAAGGACCCCACAGCCCAACAAACCCAGGGGAATCACAGCTATTACACCAATCATGCAAATGAAAGGCTGGTTCGTTCAAAGCTTTAGAAAATTTCCTTATTTGGGGGTCTTCCCTAGCACATGTCAGGCAAGTGCTCCAAACAGCCAATGCCTGGGGCTCCTGAAAGGAGCTCTCTGCAGATGTTGGACAGCACTTGTCCCCCTACATCTATTTTTTGAGGTACTTGAGATTATCTTCAAATGCAGAGTGAGAAAAAAACCCTGCATAAGAAATAAGTGTGTAGGAGGCAGTTTCCCTACAGCTACAAGGAAATGTTTCCAGCTCTCAAAAATGTCTATTCATGAGAACTATCTGGAATCTTGAACTTGATGATCCTTCCAACTCAGAATATTCTGTGATTCTGTGAATCCATGTGAATTCAAGCCCCTTAAAATCACAGACTTCCTGGAGTACCTGGAGAGGATATTCTCTGGAGAGAGAATCACCAGAGTTGTCTGATTTATTTCCCATTCTTTAACACCTAGATGCATCTTGGAGGTTTTCTTTGGAGTCCCAGCCCCACTGGCTGAGGTACAAGGCCAGATAAACATCCCTTTATCAAGGTATTTTACACAGCTTCAGTTTGTATTTTTATTTGTTTTGGGTTTTTTTTTTCATAATCTATGCATAAATCCCAGAGTAGCTTTTTTGAAAGTCCTCCATACATGGAACACACCTATCCTCCAGAAATTCAAAGCACAAAGACAGATGCTAGCACTCTTCCTTCCTATGTGCCTGAACCTATTTTACAGCATGATCTTTGTGGCTTATTTATTTTGGTGGTTTTCTCCATCAAATTTAGCATCAGTTGTCTGGTGTTAAGAATGCAAGCAAAAAGCAATGGGGAGAAATTCTAAGGTCCACCATAAGCCTGGAAAGGTTGTCAAACACAGCTTAGGTTCAGCTCACTAACTGTGAGGCTGTGGCACCAGTCTGATGTAAAAATTAGCTTCTTCTATATGTCTGTAGCTCAGGAGAAAAATGATTAATACAATTTTTTATTAGCCTAGGGTAAGTCTCATGTCATCACACACAGTTTTTGGCAGCTGAGTGCAAGATGGGAAGCTACCTACAGTTACTGTACTTACAGTTAGCAGTGATTACACATCCTGCCAAAGAGAAAATCATTGTATCTTCCAGAATCTAGGAAAGAAAACCTACTTCAGGGAATGAAGTTCATAAGACTGTAAAGAGAATAAAGAAGTAGCACATTCTCCACTCAAGCACATTAAACCCCTTTAGTGCAGAGAGCAGGAAATACATCCAGAAGACATAAAGTGAACTCTCTGTTGAACTTCCACTGAATTGCATGAGACATGCTTAACATTAACATACTTCTGGTTTATAAAAATAGCTATGAAGCAGTGGCTAGGAAATCTACCAAAGTCTAATGCAATCAAACACTGCAGGAGTGGAAAAAACGAAGCAGAAGCCCTGCTTTGGTAAAAAATCTAAGCTAAGATGCAAGAACTTATATTAATCAAAGGTTACAATGTAATGAATTGCCCATCTGGCAAAACCCCATGACTGTGTGAGGAGGTAACAGCTGCACAGACCTGCTGGTCACTCAGGCTCCCCTGCAGCAAGGTGTCTACAAAGACATGCCTGTTGAATGATCTGCCTCGGCGCTCCTTTGTAACCTTCTTCAAGATGGATTCCATCTCCACCAGAGCTTTGGAAGAAAAAAGAAATGTTTATTTTAAAACCTGGTCATCGTGGTGCTGCAGAGAAGCAAATTCATCTTCCCAAGCAGATTTTCAGACCAGCTGTCCCTGCTGGGCTCACTTACAGAAGCAGCCTCTGTTACATGTTACTGTCAATTTGGAAGGCAGTATCCCCAGTTTAGCTGAAAATGCAGAACCAAGAAACAGAGGTTGCCTATAAAAAGCCATCCTTACAGGTATAACCAAGGTGTGTGCTCTATGAGCTGAAATCACACAGGGGGAAGACAAGTAATGCTGTCAAACCACCAGAGAATGCATTTTTATCAGCTCCCATGAAAACAGGTATGAGCTGCAGAGTTACAATTACTGCAGCACCAGGACTGATGGAGCCATTTGGCCAGGGCTTGTACAGGCAGGGTGCAAGAGGATGGCTCTGTGCTAAAGAGTGCAGACACAGACAGAGGAATGGGGGGAACATGGGAGGGTTTTGGGAAAGAGTCCACACATCTGAAGATATGTGAGTGCCTAACTCATGTGGGAACCAGGGGGAGTTAGAGACCTAGACATCATTGCCTGTCTGGCTTAAATGACCTATTGAGGACTATCCAAGAAACATGGAGTAGAATTTGGGTCTGAAACTCCATTTATCAAGGCCCAGTTAAGGTCCTTTGTCTCAGAATTACCTTCCTTCCTCCTCTGTGCAGGAAGGCCAGCAACACTCACACACCAAGGCTCACTATCTGGAGTTTGTGAAATTTTGTCCTCATACATCATCATACTACAACTCACAAAGAGTGACCATGGGAGGAACCCATTTCAATGGGGCAGAAGCTGTCCCCAGGTTCTGAAACCCACAGAACTCGAAGCACAAAGAAGGAAACACTGGGTTTGGAGGATTTACAAACAAAACTTTAGTTCCAGATACAATCTCTTAGTTTAGCATCTTATCAATCAGTACTTAAATGATTTAATTATTAACAAAAAAGACAACCTAAAATTAAAATAACTTACTATAAAATATATTAGAAATAAAAGTACTGCTGTAACAGACCTAAATCATGTTATCTTGTAAGAGCACATGAGAGGCTATCTGATGGTGTATCCAACAAAGCAGCACCTCTGTACTTGTGTCTTCCAGCCTGTGAGTGACTGTCTGGCAGTACAGGCCCCAGATGGTGCATCATTTGAATGCCCATACGGGCCAAATCCAGGGGCTCCATCTGTCTCCACCTAGCACAGCTGCTTGCCTCCAAGAGAGGTCAAAAGTGGACACCAGGGAACACAACAGTAAGGGAGGAAGCAGACCCTGATTCTTCCCTTCTATCACTCTCCAGACTGGACAGACCCTGGAACTAGACCTGGAACTAGAGTTCTAGTCCTACAACTTCTCACATGAAGAAAGGCAGCTTGCCACTCAACTCCAAAACAATGATCTAATCTGGCAGTAAGTAGTAGCTTATGGCATGATGAGCAACTCTGAAGAAAAGCCAAAACAACTGGGCAAATGAAGTGCTTTCACATGCTAGCTAACTCCTAAGTATTAATCAGAGTAGGAGGAAAACCCTAATTTTGGGAGAAACCTACCATCTTCATAGTGCTTCTTCCTAGTCATGTTTTTGTCAAGAGACCCATCCAAGAAACCTTTTCCAATCTCTGACCAGATCTGGAAGAGGAGAAAGAGAACAGCACCATCACTTACCACAGGCTTAGACTGCTGGGACTATTCTACTCTTCCCTAGTCAGGAAAATGAAAACACCAAATAATATTAGGACTTCCTGTCAATGTGGAACTGGTCTCTTTAGGACACCACATCCCATTTCTCACTATGTCTATGACAGCTGGAATTAAGCTGAAATTAAACAACTGTAATTACAACTGTAGAAAAAAAAGCAATGGGAATTTTAAATGGGAGATGGAACTGTTTCTTCCCCACCCTATCACCAGCATGTTTAGCATCCCCACATGTGGACACAGGTGAGATCCCCTCAGATTTTCCTTTCTTCACAATGTCACAGAGCCTTCAGAAGATCTTCAAAAGGGAGAAATTCTACTGGCAGTTCCAACAGAGTTTAACTGACTTAGGTACCAAAGACCTCCCAACTGCCATTGGATCTGGGTTCCTGATCCCCATGGATCCTCTGGAAACACCTCAGACTACTGACAGCAGGATCAGTAGTAGGATCTTTCTAACAGTTTTAGCTTGGGACAAGTGAGACAGACCCCTCAAGCTCATACTTTAAAGTCTCAGCAGTAGCTTGTATTAAACTGTACACAGGTACAAGCTCTGTGTTTTCAGTTTGGAAAAACGGGACAGGAGATTTCCTGGCTCTGCAGGACACTTACTGCGTCGTGGTGCCTGCGGAATCGGATGACTTCCCGGTCATCTTCGAAGCTGCTGCCCATAGCTGTCTGTGTGACAGACTTCATGGCAAAGCCCAGCATGTGCTGGCAGAGTGGCACATGTTGTGCCTCAGGGAGAGACAGCCATTTGGCCAACAGCTCTTCTGACAGCTTGAGAGGCAATGAACCATTAGTTAGCAGTAACACCAGCAGTCTATTTACCAAACACACCCTGGACACATTCCCACCCACTTCCTAAGGCAGACCACACTTTCATGGCTATGGAATAATGCTAAACTCCTTCCAGGTTTCTTCCCATTGTTAAACAGTAACATTTCAGTCTCCAAACTTCTTTCAAGGCTCTCCCCTAACAAGGCAACTCTACTCTCCTCTCTTGTTCCCTCTGTTACAAAAGAAACCTTAAACCCTTTAGTACAGACAGTTCCAGAACAGGAAAACAGATCATATTCTGGCTGCTGGACTAAATCAAAATCATCTCTTTGTGGCCCCAAAAGCTGGTTCCTTGTTTCATCCTCTTGTCCAGGGAAATATATCTAGAATCCAGGTGCTCCAGTATCTTTAACTGCATCTGGTATCTTTGCATAAAAATTAATCAAGCTCAGCCCTTCCCCCAGCCCACTGGAGATAAGAGAACACAAATTTTCCCACCATCAAAGGCAGAGGCTGTTTGCTATCTCAGATGCTTATAGCCCCAGCATTAATTTGAATGCAGGTCCTTTATCCTAGTGATCATTCTCACTAAACCTTCCCCTGTGAGCCACACAGGGCTTCTCTGCTGTACAAAGGCAGTTACCTTCTGGATGAGAGCAACATTACTTTGCAAGGACTTGGTCACACCATTCTCATACAGTTTTCTCCTCATGTGACTCTCTCCTGTATCCTCATTCAGGCTGGACTGGTACCTCAAGAGGGATTTCAGCATTGTCTCAAAGGGATCCACTGAAAGCAGAGGAAACATCATTCAAAAGTCACACTATACAGGGCTGATTAAAACAGCAGCCTCTTTAATTAGACACTGCTACTTCTGGGCAGTGAGCAAGGTGTGGCTCCTTCCCCTACAACAGCCTCGTTGGGGTGTCAAGTTTCTCTTGCTCAGTGTGGGCTGGTACCTCACAAAGTCTTTTTCCTGGGGCTGACTGCCATCCTGTGATCAGCTCCCCATGCAGAGTTTGCCTGCTGGCTCTACCAAGTAGTTCTTCAGTAAAAATGCCTTCAGAGCTTGTTCCCTGTTTGCCAGTTCCCAGCTGGTTGTGCCATCGACTTGGTGACAAGAGTGAGTGTGGCATGGTCTTTCCCCTTCTCCTCCAGCCTGACCTGCAGGCTCTTTAGCACATTCCCTTCACAAGTGGTGTGCCCTCCTGCCCTGAACATGGCCATGCACTCAGGACATACCAGCTCATGACAGACTTAGCCAGAGGCTGGTCCCGACACTCCTTCCCTTGTGTCACAGACCCAGCAAGGTCTGTTTGATACCCTACTGCTCCTGCATCATTTCTCTAGGGCACTGAGTTCCCTCTTGAGGAGCTCTTCCCAAACTAGCACCTACCTGTCTGCCAGGGCTGCCTCCAGCACAGAAGCTCTGAAGCTCCTACAGAAAACCATAGCCCACTAAGCTACAGAATGCTTTCTACTGCTAACCTCCTTCTTTCCATCTTCAATCCTTCCACACAGACACTTGCATCAGTGTGCAAACTAGAGAAAACCACGTCACTTCCCAATCCATGACTCATTTCAGTTAGATTTTTAACTCTGAATTTCACCACCAGGGACCTCTATTTAATAAATTTGCTGAAGGATATTATATGTCAATGCAAAACTGTGCAATACAGCATGGCATATGTTTTTCCCTTTCTGTAAACCTTTTAGTGTGTCTTGTGGAACTGACAGAGTCTTTAAGGAGCTATTTGGAAGCAGCAATCAGGGTTTTCAAGAAGGATATTGTCACTGTTTATCACAGTCTGTTATTTCTCCCAGATGGAGAGTGAAACCTCTGAGGCATCAGAAAACATCAAGGCTGGGCTAGACACATATGACTTTACCAGCTGTGGATGTATCTAGGATTCCCCACAGAGATTGGGGCCTCATTATGCTACCAGGCAAACTTACAAGAAGAGAAAATTCCCACCTGCAGAGGACTTACTACCTAAAGACATAAAAGCAGCTAATGAGGCCAGAGGCATGAATATGGTAATCTTTCCCAAATGTTTTTCTCTCACATCTATTCCCTTCCAATGTTTTTAAGCTCTGCATCTCACCCTCTTTCCCACTTTGAATGACAAGGAGCACGAGCATGTGTCTTTTGGCAGAGCAGATGGTACCTGCGGCTCTCCACGTGGCGCAGGCTGTTATGTGCCTCTAGCTGCTGCTGACAATTCCTCCTCCAAGGTACTTTGTCATGGAGCTGCTATTGATGCCACAGATCCCTGCTGACTGGCACTGGCACAGCCAGGCACAATACTGGGCAGCCAGGAAGACACATGGCAGGTGGCAAAGCCCACACAGAAAATCCGGCAAGCAGAGGCATCCAGAGAGGCTGGAGGATGCTTAGAAGCAATGCCTGCTCAAACTGCAAAGTTTTCCTGCTGCCTATGAAAGGAAACTGCTGCATTAGCCATGGGCTCTGGGTGTTTTTCTGCCAATGTCCCCAGACTAAACTGGCAATCCCACACCACTGATACTGTTGGGCACTCAGGGCTGCAGAGCCCAGGCTGCCCTTTTGCTGAGGGCTGGCTCTGCCTCCTGCTGTATGCAAAGGGCTATTTCTGCACAGCTGTGGGAGGCCAGTGACTCCACAAGGCACAAACTGCCTCTGGAGAGAGCTCTGTTCTGCCAGCACTTGCACAGACTTCATCCGTTGTCCTTGTCTTGGAAATGTCTCCAGGGTTACATTTTCACCCCTCCTAGTGACATATAGCAAAATTTTGACTGTTCTTTTCACTTATATGGAAATCTCCCCATCCCAAAAACCTCAGAGTGCCGTCCTGGATACCACTGCAAATAAATATAGAGAAAAGATCTGAGATCAAGCACAACTGAACATCAGAGATAGAAAGGACCTCTGGACCTGCACAGTAAAATGCTCACAGAACAGCAGTGAAGTCCTGATCAGACAGGCCAGGACCCAGAGCTCCATCTCCGGCATGCAGTGTGCTTCAGGTTCATTGCCCCAAATCAAAAAGCAACATCAACTCAGGAGAATTTTCCAAGTTGGTCTCTGAAGCCCCTGCTCCTGGCAATCCTCAATTAGTCCATCCTCTTCACATCCACATTGTTTGTAGGCCTGAACTGCTTCCCCAGAGCCACACAGGGGAATCACCAGTACCAGCTACAAAGTTTTACTTCCTTTGAATTCCCCTTGCAAATTAATCTCAACCAGGCTTTAAGAGGCCATGAAAACATACCAATTTCAAACACTGCTTGAAGCCTAAGGAAAAAGAGTCTCCTGGCATTGGAAATGTTTATAACTATGAATCCAATTAGTCCAGCTTCAAGGCTTTGATGAGAAATGCATTATCTGCACCTCTCTCTCTCTTCAAGAAGTTTGGCCATACCTGTGACACACATATGAGAGGAGAGGAACCTTTGTCTGGAGCCAAATTCTGTATTTCAGCCTTGGAAACCAAATGTCAGGTATCCATGAAGATAAGGATCCTCAGGCACTCTAGCTGACTGAGGAACAGTAACATGGCTGGGTTTTCAAGTGGGGCTGAGGAGTCAGGAGTTGGATATAATGCAGTCCACTGTGGGCTGTCTCCTGCCCCACAGCACTGTGTGCACAGCAGAGATAAGGGAAGACCTCATTTCCAATAAAACTACAGCAGAGATATGGGCAAGACCTCATTTCGAATAAAACTACAGCAGAGATATGGGCAAGACCTCATTTCCAATAAAACTACAGCAGAGATATGGACAAGACCTCATTTCCAATAAAACTACAGCAGAGATATGGGCAAGACCTCATCTCCAACAAAACTCCAGCCTGCCCAGAGCCAGCTTGTGGCTGAGACCCACTACAACCCCTGTTCCCACTCACCAAGAAAGGGCATAGAAAGGGCTTTGCTACAGCTACTCAGCTCAGTTTATACCTCAATGCTTCAGGAAATATCACCTGTAAGATTCCTCACCCCTAATAAAGCTTGAGCACTTCTGGCAAGCATCAGTGCTAAAAGGAAAGCAGTGATACAACTAATATTGCTGCTCTTCCAGCTCTGAGGTTGTAAGAACGCTCCTTCTCAAGCCTGTTGCCATTATGAGGATCCCTTCAGAAGTTCTTTCTTCATCTGGGCTGAACACACTTTCCCTGGCTTCTCCTGCACAACAGCCTTCCCACTCCTCTGGGAGCACTGGCAGCCTTTATTTGCACTTGCTTTATTCAAAATCATGCCTGAGTATAGAGGTCAGAGCCACACACAGGACTCCAAGTCTGATTCATGCTCATTTTGTGCAAAAGTCCTCTCTTTACTGAAAATCCATGACTCAAAACATCCTTTTTTTTTTTTTCCATGGCCATGTCATCCCATAGGCAATTCATGCAGCTCACTTCTTCTCCTCCTGTTCCTGCTATCCCAGCCTTCAGGGATATCCATCTCACTCTGCTGCCCTGTGCCAACAAAGGGTTCCAGGATAATGCCAGCAGGGTAGGACACTAACATAGGATGGAGTATTTCACGTCCCCAACGCTGCATTTCACTTTTCAAGACAATCTAGCCTTGATCCCCCTTCCAGTATTTATCAGTATCCAAGCAAATTCTGAACTGAATCACTGACATAAACACAGTTTTATCACTTTATTTGTCTAAAAATCTAATTATCAAAGTACAACATGCATTTCCCATTTATCCCCCATGCTTAAAAAAATATGTTTAGCCATTGGCATAGCAGGATACTAGCCTAGTCTGTAGCTGCCTGGGTCACCTAATTTCCTGCACTTAAGTTCAGGCACTGTATTTCTCTTTCTCCAATACTCAGATCCTCCAAAATTCAGAACATTTATGAGAACTTGCCTGTGCAGGGGCCTGTAACCACTTCTCTGAGCTTTGAAAAAGTGACTGTCTGCTTAATTTCTTCCAAACACACTTGAGAGCATTCAGATCTTTCAGAGTGGTTTTCCACCTTCTGGAGTGTCATCGTTATCCACTGTGTCTTGCTGATCCTTGTTAACTCCCACTCCTTTCCCAGATTGTCACCATTTCTTTTTCTGATTCTGTCAGGCAACTGTACATGAAGTTTACCCCTTACAACCCCAGCACAAAGTGAGCTGAGCTCTCTGCCTGTGCCTAAAGACAGGGTCAGGTCAGAGGTGTGCACCCAGCACCTCTGTCAACCTTCTAAAGTAAAACTGGGAAAGCAAGAGATTGAACCCAAGCACCAACTGAGTTAACTTACCAAGTGTGATAACCTTAGGAAGCAAAATGCCCACCTAAGAGGTTTAGGCCATAAATTAAAATACTCTCTCATGACTAAGATGGTCAATTCAGCTACCAGTATCATCATCCACTTCCAAGACTGGAAGATCATTAAAGGTTTTCACTACAAAATTCTACACACCAAAAGAAACATGAAAGGTAAAGAACTTCTCCAAATAATAGTTTGAAAAACCTCCATGTTGAACCATACACCATAAAATACACAGCTGTTATCACAAACTAGCAGAGCTGTTTTCAGACTTAATTTATCAAAGTTACCTCCTAAACTGTATTTCAAACTGCTTTTAAAATGTATGCCAAGTGGCTACAGGATGTTCATCTTGCTCTATCAAGTGACTAATGAGCATGACGCTTTTCCTGAATGTTTGCCTGTAGAGAGATGGTAAAAGACACAAGCATACTGATTTCCTGATGGCCACTGGACAGCAGTAACCCTTGGTCACTGATACTCAAGCTCAGTAAGCAGGACCAAAGTCATACCTGAACCACCATGTCAGTTACAAAGCCTCATTTTCTTTCAATGTAGAATGAAACCCCAACTTCCTTTGATGCCCAGTGAGGCCAGAACAAATGGACTCAAAAGACAAGGTAAAAGACACTTACACAACCGGTTGGGGTTAACATGCTGTTTCAGGAGATCGATGGAGCCGAGACTGACAACAAGACGCCTTCCAAACCAGAAGGAGACCAGTGGCCCATATTTCTCATGAAGGTTGACAAGAAACTCATGTAAGCTGCTGCTGGCAATGATATCTGGCAGGTTGCCATCCCTGAGAAACACACAGGATTTCTGGTCATGAATAGCATCCTCTGCCAATGCTGAACTTCACCAATGTGGAGACAGAAACCACTTACTTTTCATCAGTTGGAGCCAGACCAGGGATACCTGATGCTTGCCTAGATGCCTAGAGTAAAAGGAAATGCATCAATCTACATGAACTTCAGATTTTATACAGGTCCCACACCTTTCCGGCAGGAGGGATGAATTTTCCACACCAATACTACTAAACTACTTACAAACATGAAACAGGAGCTGGGTATGCTACATCTGCAGCTTTAAACCTGCTAAGCCGATAAACCTCAACTGTAGGCCTGGTGCCACTGGCTAAACCAGGATTATTCATCTGGTTAGATCAAAGATGTCTGCGTAAAGATTTAAAGGGTCAAGTTTGCAATGTAGGGTATTACACACTGATTTGCCCTGGAGGCCTGCAAAAATACAAGGCGAGCAGACGACCGCGCCTTTGGAAAGCAGGATTCATCCCGGAGCCCGTAAGGCAGGAGGAGTCCGGGACTGCGCTGTCCCGGGAACGCCCTGCCCGCAGCTTCTCCCGCAGGCCCCTGCCACGTCCCGTCCGGCCCCGGGCTGCGGGCACCGCCCGGGCCCAGGGGCTGCGACGGGCCGGGGGCTGCCTCGGCCCCGCGGCCGCTCGCTCTCCGCCCGCCTGCACCGGGGCCGGGCCGAGCCGGGCCGGGCGCCCCCCGCCCCACGGCCGGCAGCATTACCGGGTACAGGTAGAGCACGGCGCCCACGAGGATGAGCAGGAAAGTGACGGCGAAGATGGCGAAGTCCAGCATGGCCGGGCCGGGGCGGCGGAGCGGCGGCGGCTCGGCCCCACCCCGGGGCCGCCGGCGGGGCAGGAAGGGGCGGACCGGACTGGGCAGGGAGCAGGGCTCGGCTCGGCTCGGCTCGGCATGGGGAGCCCGCGGCGCCTGCTGCTGATCTCCAACTCCACCCTGCACGGAGGGGGGTACCTGGGCCACTGCCAGCAGCACATCCAGAGCTTCCTAGGGCAGTAAGCGCCGTGCGGGGCTGCGGGAGCGCTCGGCCCCCGCCTCCGCCGCGCCCACCGCTCTCTCCCCTCTCTGCTCTCCCAGGAACGTGAGGCGGGTGCTGTTCATCCCCTACGCCCTGCACGACCGCGACGCCTACGCCCGCACGGCCAGGGAGAAGTTTGAAAGCCTGGGTAAGGCCGGCCCGGCAGCGGCGGCCACGCCGGCTGTGCCCGGGGCTGCCGGGCCGGTACCGGGCAGGGGAGCGGGCTGTGGGCACGGAGCGGCCCGAAACAACCGCGGGGCACACGGGCTGGGCTGGGATGGAATGGACTGCTGCGGTACGGGCAGCAAGGGCAGTGAGCAGCAGGAGTCGGCTGCGGACTTCTGCCTGGAAGATGTTTTAGAAGCCTCTTGAAGAAATCTTGCTGCAAACACTTCTGCTCACTCCAGGGAAGATGATTTTATCCCTAACTATTAAGTGGCATCTTTTTATCCTTCTTAATCACATGAGGGAACATTTCTTCCCATATATCTTAAACCTCTGCTCTAGCCATGGTTGTAAGTGAAGGCCATTACTTAAAGCACATCAAGGAGCCGGATAGTTCCATGATGGACAGCAGCTGAACTTTGCTTGGAGCAAAGATCTCTGCAGAGTCTACAGCAACACCTCCACCTAGCATCTATCACTGTTAAGGGTAACTTTGGAGCTGTTAGTGTAGTAATAATCAGAACTCACTTGCCTGGGCAGCACACTTTGCTCCCTGACTTGCAGGAAGATTGCTGCTATCAAATGCCTATGTTCTTCTGTCTCTCTTGACACTTCCTGTACTCAGTGAACGTGAACCCCAGCAAGGCAAATCTATCAAAGTCAGACATTTGAACAGAAACATTACTGAGATCAGGTATTTGCACAAGAAGTGCTAGAACCAACACATCCTGTCAGATTTCAGCATAGCCAAGCTGAGAACTAACAGCTTTTTCCTCATTTTCTAGTTATCTGGTAATCCTCAGGAGGATACTGTGCCTCAGCCTGCACCTGCTGAGTGAAATGTTCTGCTCCTAGAAACTGAGTGCATATCTCCACAAAACAAGTATTTCCTTTTGTACAGCTGTATTAGCCCTGCACTAATATAGGGTATACACTGTTTTACGTTGTAGAGTTCTCTGAAATTTCCCTAGTTGAGATATTTGGCTCAGGGTTGGAGGAGGTGGGCAGGGAGGGATTGAACATATCCCATTCTTCCACCAAACTTTCATATTAAAAGGTAAAAACTTCTTCATTTAAGGTTATGGGCTGGACAGCATTCATGAATCTTGTGATCCAGTGGAAGCTGTAAGGAAATCTGAAGCAATATTTATTGGTAAGTTTTACTTCTCAGTCCCCAGTGAAGGTTTATATTGGGCGCCGGATTAGTCCTGCTCAGAGGTGGCACTGAAGACCAACAATTAAGCAGTTAGGCCTAGTAATTAGAAACTACAGAAGACAGTAATTGGGAGCCCTAAGACTCTAAATTTAGTGGTGGGCTGGGAAGTAGATTTATTAATGGAACTTCATCTCCAGTAAATTTCAAATTATTATTTTGAACAGTACTTCAGTGTAAAAACATGATCCTAACAGCTGTGTTATCACTTTAGCAAGCCCAAGAAGTTCTAGTCCTAATAGCATGGTCCTGGGTATTGGAAGAGAGGTCACTGTCAGACAGTGGCAGGATGTCATCTTACAAGGATGACTCAGGGCATGCCCATGGCCTGCCCAGTGACCATTCCTCTGAAGCTTCTGTTTTTACTACTTCTCAAAGCAGGATACTGCCCCTGAATAGAGCATAGAATTTGTAGTGTCTGCTGAGTTTAATTGAAGGCTTCAATTAAAACTGATGGTGAAAGCATGCTAAATAAGCTGAACTTTGTTTCTGCAGGAGGTGGGAACACATTCCGTCTCCTGAAAGCTCTTTATGACAACTGTCTGATACATGAGATCAGGAAAAGAGTTCTTGAGGTAAAACTACAGATTCTGGCCAAGTCTGAATGGTTGGATCTCATGCATGAGCTTTTGTTCAGACAAGTCCAAGCTGATTCTGCATTTTTGTCTCTAATACACTTCAGATGTCGAGCCATCTCAAACAACCTGGTGAACTGAAAACCATGGCCAAATAAGGCTGTCACTGAGTCATTGAAAAGACTTAAGGTGTCAGCAGTCTGTCTTCCTAGAGTAGTTTTCTAGAAGCTGGATTGCAAGACCTTGGGATGTACAATGCTACATAGAACCCTAGAAGCAAACCACTCAAAATGCCAGTCAAAAGACCAGTGCAGGATTTAATCTGTGTCCAGAAACCCTGTTTTTCAGCTTGAGATGTCCACTTCATATCTTGTTGATACAGATGTGTTCATGTTGCACTTGTCTGCTGATAAACTGGTGATAAAGGTGGATCCATGTGTGCCTTTTAGACAGTGTCCTGTTGATGTTGAAAATTACGTAATTCTTGTATCTCCTTGGATCTGAGAGGTGTGAGTGCCATTGAGCCCCTCTGGTCAGCAGCACCAGTCCAGCTGGTGAATCTCATAAGGCACAGCAAAGATACACCGTCTCTGGAGGAGAACAGAAGCAAGGTGTTCCCTAGCAATGTGGAACTGCAAATGACTTTATGCAGATTTATACAAGCCACAGTAAGGCCAGCTGCCAAGAATAAAGGTTAGCTAGGCTTATCTTAATATATAGAAATTCATCATCTGTTGTGGGAATGAAAGCCAGAAAATGTCCAAATGCCAGTTAAGTTTGGATAACTACTTGGTTATATTACCACCAGTTGTCTCAAGACAGCTCTATTTTTACAAATTGCTCAGGATTACCTGTACACTTGCATATTTGTGTGGCATTCTTCTATGTACAGCATAGTACTCATAGCTAAACAGTCATGGTTCTGGTAAGCTGATGCTGGGACAACAATGCACTGAGCTTCTGATGGCCTGCTCTCTCCAGAAGCTAGTTAAAAGCCAGTTCAGATACTTCCTTTAACTGCAATAGAGGCAAAACTCTCCTCTTAATAGCAAAGTTCACCATGCACTGACAGCCTGGTAAATTCTGTCTTGGGGGGTCACAGAGCTGTGAGTACAAGGCAGGCAGCAGTTAGTTCTCTGACACAGAGAAGCTACTGCCCACCTCAGAATCTGAATTCTTGTTCTGCTTTTCACCTGTAAAGTTACCAATGAGAGGAGCTGGAAGCACTAAGTCTGATCTGACTGATGGGTTTCTGAGATTGATAGAAGGTGGTATAAAATTGAGTTCCTAGTTGTGGTGCTGCAGACTGATCATTGCTTTTGTCTTTCAGGATGGGATTCCTTACATGGGATCCAGCGCAGGAACCAACGTTGCCACTGTCAGCATCAATACCACCAATGACATGCCAATTGTTTATCCACCTTCCCTGCAGGCTCTAGGATTAGTTCCTTTTAATATTAACCCTCACTACCTGGACCCAGACATTAAAAGAACTCACATGGGTGTAAGTAAAGCACACCAGAACTAAGACAGTCACTAGGGTGTGGAGGAGTAAAAATAGTGTGCATTTCTGAGGCCTTACAAAGCTATAGAATGTCAAACAGCTGCTCCCTAGAGAAACTGGAAATGCCAATGAGGCAGTAACACTTCACTTCCTCTAAAACTTAACTTTGCTTGGGAAGAGGAGTTGGCAGGAGTATTACTGAACGAAGTGTTTTTCACAAACAGAAGCTCTGCAATGTCTGAAATACTGTTGAAATGCTGGTTATCTGGCATGGAATGGGGGAATTAAAAAAGAAAAGATAAACCTGAAGTGTTAAGATGCAAAGCACTGGTTCTGGAAAGTTCTGTCTTACCTGCTGCTTGGGAAGCCCTAACTTAAACATACATTAAGAGGCTTAAATATCTAAAGGTCTGAAGAAACAATCAGAACAGAGATGTTGAGATTCAAGCAGTTGTGTAAGAAAATACCTGGGCACTGGTGTCCTTGCAGGGAGCACAGCCTGTAATGTCCAGTACAGAGCAAGCACATGCACCAGTACAACTGAAAGAAAAACACTTCAGCCATCAAGCACAAAGACAGATTTCCATACAGTTGGGAGGACTCCTTCTTGAAATAGCACATCAGCTAATTCCTCAGGGAACAATCTGTGTGGTGCATCTTTTAACCTAAACACTTTCCTCCTTGTAATCAAAATTCATGGTTAGAGGAAGTATTAAGAGTTAGGGAACAATAAAGATGGTGGATGCTTCTAGATGGGTGAAGAGATGGGTGTGCTTCTAGAATTTAGATGAAGTTGCAGGTATTCATTTAATCAGCTTGTCACTAGATTAGCAGGCAGTCTTTTCCCTATAAATAACTTCTGTTTTTTCTCTCAGAGGAGGCTGGAAGCCCTGTGCTGTACCAAGTCCCTGCTGTGTTCCTATGTTTTTATTTCTTTACTGTTGCTCAGTTTAGCAGCAAACCTCAGGAAACATGACAGAACTGTTCACAGAAGGAAATTCTTCAGTGTAATACCTACTTGAAGACAAACAAGCAAATACTTAATCACTGAAAATCCATTAATCACTACTCTCTTTTACAAAGGTTGCACCTCAGGCATTTGCTTCTACCACTTTCCTGGTAATATTAGTACTATCTCTGCACACAGAGATAGTACTAATTAAAAAAACCCCATGGATTAATTGAGTGGAATTAAGTTTTGAGGTTTTTCAGTGTTGGGATTGTGTGAGTTCTGTTTGATCAACCTGCAGTAAATTGTTGCTAGTGATAAAGGGTAAAACACACATCTGTTAAACAGAGTCAATCCTGCCATCCCGTTCTGCTTGAGGGGAAGTGCCTGCTTTGTTTATCGTTATGAAATTATTTGATGTCATGTTGCCTGGATAGCTCCAAGTCCTTACCTTATGGCTTGGGAAGCTAAATCTGTGCTCACTATTGCAGGAGACAAGAGAGGAAAGAATCTGCCAGTACCACGAAGAACCAAACACCCCTCCAGTTCTGGTGAGTAGTAGTTCTCCATCAGGAAGCTGGAGCATGATAAACATTTTAAATGCATTCATGCTAGCTCTCAGTGTGGGTTCTTTGCCTGTCAAGCCTTACAATTCCATGGATTGGAATGCTAATTGTATTCTTGCTAAGAGCTTGAGCCTTGGATATTGCTCATTGTAGAAAATGGATTGGGGCCAATGAAATGCATACTCCTGTTAGTGTTGCTCAACACTATTTTAGGCAGCAGTCACTGGCCACCAAATATTGGGTGTTGGGGGTGGTGTGCATGCAGATGGTACAAAACTCCCCCTTAATCTTTTTGCAGATACTCTTAACTTTAATCTCTAATAGTTTCTGAATTTGCACATTCAGTAGTGTATACATAATTTCATTATGTCTGTCTGGGGAATTGGGACCTCTGTGTTTCCTGTCCCTGTGTTTGATCTTGTACTATAAATTTTGTGCACTAACAAACCCACTGGCTGTTGCTCAACCCAAACTGGACCTAAGAATAACTATGGGAAAAACCAGTTTCCTCTCCTCCTTAATGATTTCTCCTTTAAGAGTGAAAACTGAAATAAACAAGAAAATCAACTTCTAAAACAAGATAACTCACCTATTTTTGACTTTACCTCTTTGTTAGGTAAGTGAGAAGGTTTAGTCTGTAGTCATGGTGCCACTGAGACTGGCCTGCTTGTGACAAGCATTCTACCCTTTCACATAGCTTGAAAATAAGTTTAAATGTTTCCACCTCCACCAGGGCTTGCGGGAAGGGACGATGCTGTTAGTGGAAGGAGATAACGCCACGCTGCAAGGACTGACAGGAGCACGTCTGTTTTTGAGGTAAATGCATCACTTGAATTGATATCCTCCTTCAGACAGAAAGGAAGAGAGGTTTCTGTTAAACTCCTGGCACATGGTGCCTGTCCCCCCACCAGAAGTTACTTAATCCCTTGGTTCCATTTATCTTTGGAGAATATGTGAGTATTGTTTAATGTTCCAGAGGAGCCAGCAGTATGACAGCACTGCAAAGGATGTCTGACTAACCCAGTGTGTGCTCTAGCACTGCATCCATTGCTGCTTATGTTTCCAAATTCTAATCAAGAGCCCCAATAGTCAGCTCCTTTATTGAAAGCCAGGGAAATGCCAATTTTGCCCTAATGCACTGAACTCCAGAACAAGGGAATCCATATCTAGAATTACATGGACTTTATTGAGAAATCTAAAATGCATGTGACATGATGGAATCAAAACTCTGCTTGTTCAGAATAAGGGTGCCTTGATCTATCCCTAGTAACAGATGGAGCAGAGTAGTCCCACCTCCCATTAAAGCTCACAGCATGGTTTCTCTTGTTTGCAGGGGTAAGAAACCAACTGAACATGAGCCTGGAACAGATTTCAGTTTCCTCCTGACTGACAGCAATCCCCTGAATCCATAGCCTTCCATATTCTGCAGCAAAAGTTACTATATAGGGAAGACAATGAGGAAAAAGGAAAGATATGCTTGTTGTCCCATAGTAGGTGGGGTACTTCAGCTTTATAAATAAAAGATCAATATGCATTAGTGGACTCTTTTCCTCACCCTAATGCATGCCTTAGACACCTCCTTCCCAGCAAAAAGACACTTTTTGTTGCAATTCTTGGAGAATGATAGCTGATGAAAGCTTGAAGGGGCCTATACATTCACATGTCCACTTTGATTCCTTCCCCACCAAAATAAAAAAAAGTTGCCTTAACACAATTAAGACAGGACACTGTGTCAGCTCTTCCCGCTGCCTACTTTTACCTGCTACACAAAAGAATTGTTCATTCAGTGTACTCCCACACTTAGTTTAATTTTTGTGCTATTAATAAAGGGAGAAGTTATGCATTCAATTACTTTTATTTGCTTCAGACTCATGTTAAATATATACAATGCTAATTATGTACAAAAGTGTGCATGTTAAAAATTTTCAGGTTACAAACTTGCAAATCCTAGAAAAGTGCAAAATTTTAAAACATCTTCCACCATGCTGTACAGGAAAAAAACCCATCATTAGCCAATATACACACTCTTAAAACATATCGATCAAACCAAAGTAAGACATACAGTATACTCTTAAAGCACCCAGAGGGAAAAAGATATTGCACAGAAGACAGACAGCAAGTTCATTACAGTGCCTGAAGGCTCATTTCTGAAAGTAGCTATTTCCAACACTCCTCAGACCTAACATTTAACTCTTTGAAAAGGCATTTTTTGGCATTTAAAGATCCATCTGTAATCACGTAATTGCACAATCTGTAAGAATTATCAGAAGATATGGTTAACTTTGCTGTAAGGCCTTTGCTTCCACCCCCTGATTAGCTTCAGTAAAAAGTCATCAGAAAACTGAGTAGCATCACAGCTTCCATCAAAACACTGACCAAAGGGAGGTAAGTCTCACATGCAGCATTTCCCTTGTCCTAAGTAGCTCCTGCAGAATCAGAATACATATTCCAAGTTTTTCTTTAATTCTTTTTTTCCTCTCATGGCTTTCTTTAAGAAACAACTCACTGCCGCATATGACTAAAGTAGTACTATCAGGTGCAAGACTTGAGTTTATTTTAAAGCTATTTCAAGGCAAAAAGTATGGCTCCCTCGAGAGGAAAATACTGACTAGACAGGAAGCTAAATAAACAAGTGACCTCCAAGTTCAGTTAGATCTATGATATATATGGCTGGATGTTTTATATTCTAATCTCAAAACCCCTTAGCAGCTTTAAACCATAACCTATACTGACAATCATGCTTCTGGGACAGAAGATGTCTGATGAAATTATGTCTTTGCTGAGTATAAGTATAGACCTGAACTCTGGAAATACCTGCCAAATTTCTCAAGTCCACTAGACAAAACTAGGAAGAACACACACTGAAGGAACTCTTTTGAAAACAAGTGAAACACCTTATTTTATTTGGGCCACATAGGTAAATGATAACTAAAAGAAAGACACAGTATTCTTCCACAGATGCACAATAAAAAGGTGAGTTAAAACTGAACAAAGGCTACCTTGGACTAAACACTGCAAGCAGTTCCTCACTTATGGGGTGTTCAAGACTGCAGTAAGGTGAATGGCACTCAACTGAAATGCAGAGCATGCTATGGTGTCACTCAGGCATTTTTACATTCAGGCATCTGATATCCATAACACTGAAGAAGGGAACAATAGCATTTTACCAATTTTAAATATATTTTTTTGATGCAGTAGCTTTCTAGAAAACTTGCTTCCTTCAAAAGTATGTGCTTACAAGGGCAATTTAGTAATAAGACTGGCTCCTTGGAATGAAAGACATCTTCCAAACACTTCAGTTGACTATAACACTGGCATACAATGAACCCATGTGTATATGATACCATGGAAACTTACTCTCCCCAAAGGGAGACTACCAACAAGTGTCATGTTTGCAGCCAAAACCAACACAGCTTTTAAGCTAGAAAGCATAAAAAGACCTAGAAAGCACTGAAGCACATGCTTGAATTTCCATTCAAATAAGTACAAGCCTATGTAGTGCTTTCACATAACAGTATTGATTACATCAGGCCCTAGGCTCACTTTACAGTATTCATTTAATGGGCATGTGTTTTTTTTTTAAGTCTTTAAAAGGGAAAAAATATTCCCAGCACCTCAGCTCAGCATTTAACATAGTCAGCAAAGTGCCTTTAGCAGTGGAAGACAGGAATGTTTCAGGTGACAGCACAGAGCATGTGTCTACAGAGACTCTCAATATAGGGGCAAAAGGAAGTAGACATCTCTAGCTCTAAAGCTCCCTACCACTCTATAATCTGTATATAGATACACATTTTCAACTAATTACACATACACAGCAAAAGCCCTGTGCAGCATTTAGTTCCTTACCTTTTCTAATGATTTTGTTCATTAAGATTGGGAAAGGTTTGCAAAGGAAACAGGGAGGAGGAAGACATGATTTAGGGAAGTGAGGTATACAGCTCCCATTGACTAAAGCAGGAGTTACCAAATCTGTGCATTACAAAAATAAATTTATCATTCTTGCAAGACTATGTTAAAGAATTTTTCCAGTGCAGAAACTTGGTTCTTTGCACTCAATTAAAGGACAAAGAAATACATCTTTCAATACAAAGAAAAACAACTTTGGGGATCCTTGTAAGACAGCCAATTATTTGGCCATTTAAAGCCTGTGAAGACTGATAAACCTGTTTTGTGATAATATGCATCATCTAAGGTATGCCAGAGGGGAAAGAGTTTCTTTATATCAATGTTGCAGACTAGCAAAGCAATTGTAATATGGATGTGGATGAGTTTGCTTTTTTTTTGGAGGGGAAGTTGTGGGGGTTGGGGGTAGTTTTGTTGGTTTAGTTTTTTCCTTTTTTTACTCCTTCTAATATGAAACAATTATTTTTCTAAGAAAATCTAATTTCCACAATGTGTCTTTACCACCAGGACAAATGCAGTTACTTTAGGACCGGGATTATGATGTGCTGGTAAAGGTACATGGATGATAAAAGATGTGGTTTCTAGATATCCTAGGAGTGAGTAATGGATAATACATCGGTTACAGAAAAATCTGCCTCACTCAGATGCTAACTTGAAGAGCATTTCACTTTCTGTAAGCTTGTATAGTTCAAACCCTGCAAAGGCTAGATGAGATTCTTCACTACAGCTAAAAAGACAACTAAAAATACTATCAAGAATTTTAAGTAAATTGATTTAGAGAAATTTAACAAACATTTGACTTGAAATAAAGGAGAAATGTCTTCTAAATATCCTTTGGTACGCAAGTTCAAAACTGTGATACAAAGAAGTTAATACTGCTAACTACTTAATCTCATTTATATACAGGTATGAAAAGTAGGTCAGTTTTCAGTTTCTTTTAGATATATATATTTACACTCCTACTTACTCATCTTCAAAGGTAAGCATATGTTACACTTTGATAAATATTATTAGAGTTATTCCAGAAATTAAACATATTAAGATATCACAAAGAAGATCTTGACAAATGTAGTGCTATGAAATAAATGTCACTTAAGACTTGTTTCTTCTAAATTCCTCATTGGAATACTATAATCTCAAAACTTTGCTTTTTACACTTAAACAAACCTTTGAACAAAACCAAAGGAGAATCTTATTTCACCAATACTACCTGAAAAAAAAAAATGGGATCCTAAGCTTTATTGACTTGAGGAAATAAAAGAATTATGAAAGTCAGTTCACCAATTCACAGTGCACTGCATAACAGGCTGCAATTCAACTGACTAAACAGCTGATCAGAAGAATTATTTTCTATTTTTAAACATTATTTTTTACTTTTTATGCAAATAAGTTAAACCTAAAAGAATGAAAGTGTCTAATGCTAATGCTCACACTTACGACTCATCTTTTATATAAAGCTGGTTTTAAACGAAGGCAAAGTGCAGACTTTCACAGCCATGCAGGTCTTTCCAGATGGCCTCTGGCAAGGATGCCAAGCTGTGACGGTGTACACCTCCCACCCCCAAGGAGCATCTCAGATCCAAAGGCCATAGATGTTGCCATTCTACCTGGGGCATAAAGTAGCAGCTAAGAGCTCACCTGCCCCATTCTGCTGCTGCTGCTTTGTACTGAGCACAGACCAGCCTTGAGTTTCAGAGCCCAAGAACTGTCCACATTTAAACTTGGCCCAGGTATTTGTGATGATCACCCAGTGCTTGTGATGCACTGAAATTATGGTATCCAAATGTCAAAGGTCTTAATCATAAATTATTTCAATTATTGCAACATTATATTTTACTTAAACTGACACACTATTTTCATTATTCTTTAATATTGAAAAATGTTAAGTCAGCTGTTGTATAAATGTACCAAACCCACAACAGGATGTTTTAAAATGCTTATACAAACCCTTCTGTGCAAGTGACAAGAAGAAAACTGTGCTCCCACCAAACACTACATAAGCCCCATCTCCCTTTTTCACTTCATTCTCATAACCTAAAACACTATCATTTCCTGCCACCTTCCCCTCCAAATAAACACTTAGCCTTGTCTATGCATTTAAACACAACATTAATGCACACCTATAAAACCCATCAATTCAAAGCCCCAACTGAGTGTTTCCAACCTCCCAGAAGAGAAAGAGCTCACATTCTGAGCTGAAATACTTTTAAACTACCTACAAAAAGCTCCCCTGAAATCCTTTCTTCATGAAATCATAATGGACAAACATGCTTCACATTCTCATGAACAAACTTAATACTTTCACAGTATCCTTAGTATTCTTACTGGATAGGTAACTGATTAAAAATAGTACATTTCTCTATAGCTTATTTGAAAATATGGGATGTGGGTTAATTTATAATTTTTTTATATATGTGGAGTATGAAAAAACCCACACCACTCTACTTTTGGAAGTTTAATCTTCTCTTGGCAAGTGACTCAGGAAAATAATTCTTATTTTCTCCTAACTTTCCAGACAATCCAGTCTGTCACAGTGATTAGGCAGAATATTGCAACTATGCATAGACCCACTTGTTCACTAATCTGATTTATTATTTCATTTACAAAAGTTAAGAAAATGCAACACAGCTTTCTTTACAAGTACACCAATCAGCCATCAAGAGGGATGGTTTTTTTCCAGTAAAGAAAGTGAGGAGGAGAAATCAGTTTGAATGAGACTAACACAACTTGTAAAGATTATCCTTTAGCTGGGTAAGGAGATATTATTATTTCTATTAAGTCAATAAATATTGTGCTTAAAGTTAATGAAATGGGATTATACATTATTTTCCTCAGGTAGTTCAACAACTCCCCAGCCACAGGGCATATGTGATAACATTTATGAGAGATACAACACACATTCATTTCAATAAATAAATAAAAAATAACAAGAAAAGCGATGGTAGAGGGAAGAAATGGGGACCCAAAAGGGAACATATTAGCTAACAATCACACCTGCCTTGTATCTGTGCTCCCCTCACCCCATGGGATTTTCTTCTTTTAATACATACATGAATATACATATATACATACACACACATATATACACATACACACACCTTCGCACGCTGATCTGGAAATTTGTGTTTTCCCTCAGCACCCAGCTTTTTTAACAGTATAGAGTTTATCATTTCAATCAGTAACATTAAAAATTTTCAGATTGCTAGGAAAATGCACCCTTCTATCATCATGTATTGCTAAACAAAAAAAAAATAAATCAGTAATGGCTTCTCCAAAACATAATAAGCAATTTGATAGAGCACACATAAGGATCTGATATTTTCTTTTACCAGGTCTTAAATGCATTTTGAAAATGGATATATCAACTGGTTTTCCGTGTTTATTTTTACAGAAAAAAAAATATGGCTAACAACTGGTTTTGTGAACACCAAGAAACAAACAGGTGCTATTTTTAATTGAATTGTGCTGCAATGTTGCATAATGATTCTGCAGTGGAAATTTATCTTTTGTTTGCAGAAGTTGCCTTACTAATAAAGCACATTGATATCTGACCAATATAGATAATAAGTCTTCCTGGGTATTTCTGCAAGATGTTAAATATATAATGGGATTTCTTGGTGTATGTCTCAAGTTTACTTAACAATATAAATAATTTTCAGCAGCAATATTTCCTACCTCCTTCAGCTCCTTCACCACCTCCAACTCCTTTGAAGTTATTCATGTCTGTACTTAAAACAATTTCTGATAAAGTAGTGCAACACAGATGTTCCTTGCAGAACAGCCTAAAATTGGAACTACACAAAAGAAGTGAGCAATAGCCATTTACACAAACAAACTGTAATAAAGTTCATTAGCCTAACAAACATACTGAGAAGGTCATAACCATCATCTATTCAATTCTGAATCCAACCATTGCAACTACCAGAGTTTTAATTTACTGGGAAATAACAGTGCTGTCAAAGTAAAGCCAAATATCTTGTTTGTTATCAAGGAGCATCTGGCCCTACTCAGCTTTAAATCAAACGCTACTTATTTTAAATTCAATTAGTAATCTGTTTTGAAGACTTCTGGGGGGATGGTTCAGGGGTTTTTTAGTCCTCCCAAAACACAGTTTTAGCAGCTGTTGAGAGAGGGATTTTGCTGTGAACAAGTCAACACAGTTGAGGACAAATATGCAAGCAGGCTAACTTGCATGAGTACATATGCTTACTACTATACCTCTACCGTAAGTTCTTCATCAAGAATCAAAGGGCTTCAGATTCAAAGCCCTAATTACGTATTTATACATCTAAAGTGACCAAAAGATTAAACATTTTTCTGGAATCCATGAGAGAATGCAGAAGCAGCAATCACTTGGAATCTTGAGTGTTATATTCAGTCTCTCCTGCTGAAATCTGGCTGAGCCGTTTGCTTGATCCCCACAGCTTTCGGGAAAGCTGACCTGAGCGCATCTGTTTGAAAGTAATTCAGAGAAACAAAAGGAGGGGGAAGGGATAAGGTGGATAAATTAAAAAAGAATTCAGACACTGAATCTGGTGAAATGCAGACACTACAATGTACTGCACAAACAAAATATACCAACAAAAATTCTTTGAAAATAAACTAAAAGTTACACTTAGGGATTATTCTTGGGACTGACAAAAAAACAAGACACAAAACACTAACCACAGTCTTCTCTGAATTTGAACAGTTAAAGGAGTATTACCCACTAATGTGTACTTATATGCTTAACCTACTTCAAACAGCTTAGAGTGTTTAGATTGCTATTTTGATAAGAAGAGAAAAGAAGAGGTGAATGCCAAGCAAAAATGAACTAAATGAGAAGAAAGGACATTTTATTTTAGAGATTTCAAACAGAAATTGCCAGAAGTGGAAAAAAATAGCCAAGATGCAGGACAGTGATAGCAGAATAAAGGAAAAAGGGAAAGGTTATCTCCTGGTAGCAAATTTATACAGTCTTCCAAAGATCCTGGGTGAAGTGCTCAGAGGAATGTTTAAAGCAGAAGTAATTCATAGAGAGTATTCCACAGGATAAGATGGATAACAAGCAACCAGAGGCCATATTAAATCCAGCATCTGGTAGGTCTACAATCTGACAACATTTTGTAAGAAACTCTTCATTACCTAAGCACAAGGTTGATGATTGGCCCATAGTGATCAGCCTGGCAGCTGATTATGTTCTGAAAATCCTCACAGTTCAATAACTAAGATCCATGCCTTTACAAGTTTGAGAACAGTTCCTCACAGTTATTACTACAAATGTTACCTGCTTCTGAGCTGTATCAGCAGAGCAGCAGTGTTCTAGAAAAGGCACAGCACTGACCAGGATTAACACTAACAAGTGATAATTGCCCAGACTTCTGTAACATCCAAAACAGCTAAGTAATTGTTAAAAATACAAAAGCATCTCTTATACTCCATATTAGAAACTGTCAGTGCAGAAACACTAAGGGCCAATCTTGACAGCAAGCATCATTTCACTTTTTGCACATTAAAGCAAGTCTGTGCCAAGGATCCAATCCTCTGTCCTAAGGATCAATATCACCACTGAAAGCCAGAACTACAACACTGTCTTTGCATATAGATAAAGTTCCAGGAATTAACACATTCCTTCCAAAATAAGTCATTCAACAAATGAACACCACACATACACACACTTTTTAAATATATTGATTGATGCCATTATAGAAAACTAGAAAATCTGGGACATAATGTTGTTCCTTATATGTTTGTGTTAAAAAAAAAACCATATTTACACAGATATTAAGCTTGCATATCATCTGAACTGTAAACAGAAAATCCTGGGAAAAAAGTCACTGGAAAGCCTCTATAACCATAAAAGGAATCCAGTCTTTGAAACAACACTTTCTGCATAGTTAGAAAAATAGATGTGATTAAAAAATGAAAATAAGAAAACAAAAAGCCTTAAGTCTAATGATACGCACAAATTTCAGCCTACAAAAGATCTTTTCTATGGGATAGGAAGCTTAGAAATGACAGTGGCTTTAAAACTGCTGTTACAACCATATGTTTAACCACATAATAATAATCTCTTTTTCAATTCTACAATAGAAAACTGATAATCAGTGGAAATGTCCCCTCCACATCCAGTGCAAGCAAAATCAGACTACAGTTGTATGAATATTTTTCCAATATTAAACTATGTATATCCTAGCAAGAAAAGTTAAAAATACTGACAAATAAAGTTGCTCTGTTTTCACATTTAGAATATAAAATAGAATTAATACTCACTTTTCCAGCATGTACTTAAGATCATGCAAAAGTGATAATCACATTTTCAAATAAATACATAGCAGCACAACAGAGATTGAGTTATAAAGATAATAAGCAGTTTAAGGTTAACTCAAGTAATTTGAAAGTCATTACAAGAAGTAATTAAAGCAAAAACTATGGTTTTGCACAAGAAAAATTGGGCATATCTATTTGAGAGATGGATGCTCTGTAATTGATATTGCATATGCAGGATCAACAAGTTTCTATTCACCATATGGAGCACAAGCATACTGGGAACCTACAGAAGTGATTCCCTGTGCATTGCCATTAGAGATCTCAACAGATGGAAGTAATACCTTTTTCCCCAATGTCAGTCAATGTGTATTAAAAGATATCTGATAGAAACCATAAAAAAAAATAAAGGAAGTAACTTGCTCTCTTTCATTTCCAAATTTCTTCTGGAAAAAAATTTCATCAAGAAGAAGCTGACAACACTATCCCATTCAGAAAAGGTTAGCTATTATGACTTTGCTTATTCAGATGTGAGTGATTAAGTCTGGAAGTTAGTCCAGCTGAGCTTCCCATCTGCGATCCCTATACACATCTGATTCTTAATCAGAACTTTCAGTAGAGCAGTCTCAAAAGTTATTTGTTTCCCACTGAAAACTGAAACTTGCTCTTAAATTTACCCTGCCAAAGAGGAGACCTCTTGCTCAACTGGAAAGCAGAAATAAGTGAACTTCCCACAGTTCGGTAGAAAAAGTTCTTGATGGTGGGTTTTACCTCTGCTGGCTTGCCAACACCAACGATAATCAACTTGCCGTCCTCCAGGCCAACAAGGATGTGGCTGTACTCTTTGGTGACAGAAATGCAATGGATTGGCAGTCTCATGGCTAAGGGAGAGATGCTCAGACTCAGGCTGGAAGGAACAAAAACCACAGAGAGAAAGTAAATCATGTATTTGCTTGCACATACTGCAAAGAATCACATGCAAGTGAAATTGCTGTCCAAGAGATGCACTACAAAACACAGTTTCTCAAGGATAAAATTTGCAGTTTCAATTATCTAACTGTATCCTAAGAATCTAATTTTATCTCAAAATAGAGCTTCAATAACAAAAACAGATGTGGATAGTTTAAGTCAGTAAGCGAAGACATTTTCACTGAAAAACCATGACATTAGTCCCACAGCTGCCTAAGTGACAAACATCCCTCCCATTCCGTGGAGCAATGGAGGGATGTTTGTTTTATTTAAGTGGAGCTTAAAACTCGGTGTAGAACTATGTGGGGCTTGATCCTGCAAGTGCTGAGCTCCCTGTGACTAATCACAGCAGTTTGCAAACTGACAGCTCCTCCTGTCAGTTCTAGGTGTTTAATTGGAATAAACGTCTGGCAAGAAAGAGATCTGCTACAACCTCTCATTTTATTTTTCTGTACATCTTAGTTCCATCAAAACTTTTTTTTTTTTGGGAACACAGAAAAAGCAACAGCTATCACCTATAGCACCAAGCAAAGTTTATTACACAGCCATTTCTCTCTAAGGCTCCATATTTGTATCTCAGTACAAATGCTGGTACATTACCTGTAGAGATCCCGTATGGAAAGAAATCCCTGCAAGCTGCCCATGACGATATATTCGCCGGTTACACACAGATCAGACACTTCCTCCTTCAGAGTCTCAGAACCCAGATACTTCCCATTGACAGAATAGAGATGTAATGCATTCTTATCCTGAAGAGATCAAAAATAAATATGTCACAGAGGACTGACAGGATGAAGAGTGTTGTACTTGTATCTTTTGCTCATTAAAAGGCACTAATTTGGCAACAACCCACAGGTGACAATGCTGACAACAGCCTCCCTGTTGAATGATGCAAGAATAGTGAGCCTATACTCAATGTGTGTGGAGGGAAGGTCCTGTATCGAAGTTTTTGAAGCCACCTCTTGATGTAACATTGTAGTCCATTCAATCAATTCTAAATTTCCCGGAAACATCCGTGGATTTAATAGACAGGTCCCTATTTTTTTGTTAAGAAAAAAGAAAGCAAGATTGCACTTATCTCAGCCTTGCTACCACCCCCCTTACTCTCTTGCCCTCCCAAATCCAAAAGCAGAAGGAAAAAAGCATATTTCCATAGAGCTAGATCCAGCAGCATTTTCTAGACAAGCCAATGACTTCTTGCTGCATTACAGATGCAAATAACAAAACCATCTTAAGTTCTTCCAGCCTGGCATTACCTTGAATCTCTTCTCTCCCCGTCTTCCTAATGTAGTTAGTATGCCTACATCAGAGATTTGTTTTCCAAGATATCTCCCATGTTTAAAGAAATCACAACACCTCTACCATTATTAAAGCAACTACACTGCTCAACAGACACAACTTTATAGCTGTATCTCCAATCCCAAACTAAGAAACTCTGTGGGCATTGAGCATCTTGCACCAAGAACTTGCTGCTCTCCTTATAAGCCTCTGTTTCTGAGCACAGTGGAACTTGTTCCCCCTAGTTTTCCAGTCCAAAGTGGCTCTCCCAGGAAGACACACTAATGCATGCTTGAGCATCTTGCAGATGTTTGGAGATTTTTATGAAACTCAAAGGAGCACAATATTCATTTACCTTTAACCAAGTTTCACTTGAATTGGCCAGCAAAATTTAAAAAAAAATATGGAAACTGACACTGCATGCTCAAAAAGCCTCATTACTACAGGAAATGAGATAAAGTTAGATACACTTATGATTAAAATCTTCAGTGACAGAAACAGAGGTTTTCCATAAACTTAAGTACCTTGAGAGTAGTCTTTCCTTCCACGCTGGTGTGGACAACTATATGGCCTTCCCAGGACACAGCCAGATTGGGAACAGTCAGCAGGAGAGAACTCTCACACGGGGGCCGCAGAGTCCTCACGTACTGACCCTTCCGAATGGTGCGCACAATGACGGTGCCATCCTGCAGCAGGCACATCGAGGGCAGTGGACATTCAGCAGGACAGTTATCACAACACTCAGAATTTACATACACAGGACACAGGGAATACTCTGAATGCACTTCAATCCTTAGTGGGAGATAAGGACTACTAAGCATTAGGAACTCTGCACAAAGAAGCCTTCCCCTCAAGACCAGGTACTATAGGCATATGAAAAAAAACAAATACAAGTTGGGCAAGAGGGAGGACAGGCAGCAAATCAGCTACTTCACAGGTCACATTTATGAGTAGGCATGACATGGAGTACAAAGCCAGAGTTCAGCAGCCTGCCTGTGCAGTATAGCAAGGCACAACATGAGCAAGTGGCACAGAACCTTCAGGGTTAACACAGCAGGGAAGAAACAATCAGAACACTGTTGCTATGAGAAGCTTAAAATCTCCAAGAAAATCCACACATATTAAAGCTCATCTGTGCAGAATAACACCACATAGTAGGTGAGGTCTATGCTCTGCACTGCAGTTTGAGACAGTCTGATTGAAGCAGACAGCAAAAGGGATGGCAAATATCTTCTTGATAAGGAAGGCTTAAGAAAAACATTGTGAAATAGTGACTTTTTTTCTATTATTCTTAATCAACTTCAAACACCTTATATGGTTTGAGTTTGCTTGAGAAGAGGCAAAAAAATAGACAAGTAGGAAGGTGCTTACCCTGGATCCTGACACTGCCATGTCCAGTTCAGTGCTGATGCCAACACTCGAAACTTCATCTGTGTGCCCATAAAGGATCTGTAATGGCTTAGGTGCCAGGCCTACAGGCACTCCTCCCTGAGAGTAACAAAAAGTGCAATGACAAATTCTCTTGCAGCTGAAGGACAAACAAAAAATGAACTTCTGGTATCTTCATCACCAGTTGTGTGAGGTGTATATTTGACAGAGGTCAAAGCCAAAGGCATAACTCACCACTCCAGTATCAATGTATTACCCTCTGTCAGCACCTCACTTTCTGAAATCCCAAGAATGAATGAACATGTAGTTACTGGAGTGGGTGTGAGAGACAAGGTTACTTGGCTGACTCCCTCCTCCCCCTGCAGGTGTCCAGGAGTGTAAGGACATCAGTGAGCTGGCCTAACAAGAGTTGTTCATATACCCCATCCACACACTCATTCTTCACCTGTGTATCTGGGCTTGTCCAGTTCTTAAGAGTTTACCCTGGAATCAAGCACTACCCTGGAATCAAGCACTATCTTCACAATCAAGCTTAAAAAAAGCTGAAATTGACTTTTATTTTACTTAAAGTAACAGCAACTCTTTTCATTTTTCAAGGAAAAGGAAGCAAATAGTACTTCTCAGTGACTACCAGTAGTACAATACACAAAGGAAATCTTGGAATAATGCTCATTAAAAATAGCAATGTCCCCACATAACTCCAGGTATCACAGCTTTTGTCCCAGTGAGTGCACTCTCAGCATATACAGACTAATTCTTAAACCAGTTCTAAGGAAAGAATGGTCCTTAGAAAGAAGATACTGTAAATAGTTCTACAGAGAACTATTTATTTTAATTTCTGGGATAAAAATTTGTTTGCCAATTAGGCCCTGAAAGCCTGAAGCATGCAGGAATACAGAACAAGTATCAAAATACAGAAGGTGTCACTGCAGAGAAGACAAGTAGAATGGAAATGCCAGTACGCAGTCCATTGCTGCCACTTTGTAAAGACCAAGATAAAAGTCTCACAAGAAATATTTACTCTGCATAAAATAGGATTTATATATCTTTAAACAAAAAATACATTTAAAATCTTCAGAAAAAGCACTTCTAAATAAAGATCATTTCCAGAGTGTGAGTTAACTCACCATGAAAAGATAAACAAAAAAAAATCTCCAACATTTATCCTCACTTGAGACAAAAAGCAACTCGTATGAGCACTAAAGTCTTACGTTTTTTGACCAGGCACTGTTACTACAAAAATTATAAATACCCCAACCATAAAGACAGCTTCCACAAAAGCACATGCAATTATTCATCACTCTACTGCTGACTTCAGTTCCATGATAAGCACAAGGTGACTAGATGAAATCTACTGTCCAAAACATGACAGCTTCCCCCAGCAAGTAATCCTACTTGTATATCTTAAATGCAGCAATCAGAAATCAGCATTTAAATGCTTAATGATGGAAATCATGATTGAGTGTAAGTACACATGTGGATCACACAACTACATTCACTGTGTGAAAGCATGAGACCAATATTAAAGAATTCTCAAAAGCCAGTGCAAACACATGTAATACACAGCACTATCTTTGCTGTAGTTATCAATACCCACCAGAGAAAAGGCAGTGCTAAAATGCAACTACTAGGAGTTGAAGAAGAACTGCCTAAAATTCTTATTTGCCTGCCCTGAAAATAATCTCTGAAATCTTTAAAAGATCCTCTAAAATAGCGCACTTCAACTATATAGCAACTAATATGTATAGTACTTCAGAGAAGACAACAGGAGTAAAATTACTAAGCTAATTGATTTTAGTGCACTATCTTCCTTACAAACCTGAAAAGAAATCAATAAAACATAATAGCAAAACAGAGGAAAAAAATACATCCAGAAACTGCTTCTGAGTATGCCTCAATAACCCACCTGGTGAACAATCTGCCATATCATACAGGTAGTATCTCTGGAGCCTGAAATTAAATGAATTCCACAGTGGTCTATTGCCAAGCAGGTCACAATGTCTAGATAAAGAAAAGAAGACAAAGCTGTCACATGGGTAATTAAGACTAATTTCCCTCAGACTGACAATGTGGATACAATTTGTCACACTGTATCCTGATTTGCAGTCAGCATGAAATACTCTACTGCGATAAGGGCTGGTGACATTACTAAACAATGACATCATCATACAGCCAAATGTACCCACTGGACACATTCAGCTTTGCTACCTAAAAATAGCAGGCAAGCCTTATTTTGAAACTACATGAAAGCACCAGTCCAATGACTGAAAAGCCATGCTCAAGTATTTATGTATAATCCCAATTCAAGCATTCCTCTGCTTTCATGCTGTTATTCCTTTACAGCTGCTACACTTGAGTGCCCAGGGGACATGGATATATTCTGGGACCACCAAATAACACACATAACCCTTTCCATTTCCCAACACAGTGTGACTGACCCATGTGCCTGATGTGCTGTCCCATCAGTTTGCCTTTGGTAAGGGATGTCACTCGGATGCTGTTGTCCCAGTGTCCGCCACTGAAGAGCAGCTTTGCGTCATGGGACACTGCGAACAGCTTGGAGGTGATCTCCAGCCCTGGGGCAAAAGGGCCACTCATGCTGCGCTGTGTTCTGCAGGCAAACGACAGCAGTTAGCAGCAACCTTGGTTCACATCCACATACTTTGCACTTCCTCTGTCTTTAAACATCACTAATGAATTCCAGCTATAGAAGAGGCTACATCCATGGTAAAACTTGCACTGCCACCAGTGACTGGAAGCAAGATTTCAACTTAGGTTTTTTTCAGCCTTTTACACAATTGGATAACTCATGTCCCTACTAAGCATTATAACATTAAAGAGAAAAAAGGAATTTTCTAAAACAAAAAAATCCAAATATGCCATATATGCTTATGTATTACTACAGCATAAGAATGTATGAAGACTATCTCAGATTACACAATGTTTTTGTGATTGATAATTAGAAAAAAATTAGAAGTAGCTCTAAGAATGAAGCCTGAAATACCACTTACATAACTGTACTAGAATGCTATTATAGATTAGAGATAATATTGCTGAATACCAGAAGATGCATTCTTTGGTGAGAACAGTATTTTCACTGATTTTCAACAATTATTGTATTTCCTTATTTTAAATGCATTCATCTGTACCCCCCCTCAAAATTTGCTTACTTGGGATTTGTCACTGTTGTATCTTTGATGAATGTAAAATAGTTGGAAATATTTTTGTCATAAGGCAGCCAACCATGAGTTCCAATAACACAGTTCAGACTTGTTGTTACCTAAAAAAGTTTAATGAAAAAGTTGATGAAACGCAGAGGTTTGCTTTCTGCTTGCCTCAATGCTAATGGAGCTTGCATAAAGTCCAGCAGAGGCTTCTTGAAAACCTACCACAAAGGAAAAAGCACAGGCACCTCTCCCTGAACAAATAAATCAATAAAAAAATCCCACTAAGATGAGTTAATCCACATGTGGTACACAGAACCATATTAGAATAGTACATGTTCTACATAGGTCAGAGAAGTTGGGGTAGGAAGGATGGGAGGAGACAAACACTAAAAACCCCAGTCAACCAACCCCTCTCAAATATTTAATTACAAATCAGTCATTAAGTTTAAGCTGCTGTTTCTTCTCTTCTCTGAATACTAACTGTTAATAGTAAACATATTAACACAAGAAGTTTAACAAACATTGTACTACAGTTTCATTTCTGAGGAAGTAACAAAGGAATCTAAATACTCAAGGTTACTTTGATTAGATATGTTTTCCATATCTAATCAAAGGAGAATTTTAGATGTGCTCAAATAACCTATGAATGTAGCACAATTAAGCCAAGACAATAACTCTGACATACAAAATAGAAATATTGGAATATTCTTTCCTGCAAAACAGAGGTATTATTGCACTGGGGCCAGTGTCTAGGCCATATATACAGATGCAGATACAAAACCACTGTTCTCCTTTCATTATTTGGTATCTGCCATAGTACAAGAATGTGTGTTAGTGCAAGAGCTAGTTTTAGAAACAGTGCAGGCCTTTGGAATGTGCATGCACCAGATATGGTATAGCTTAACATATGGGTTGGAAAGCAATGACAAACAATGACACCATTAATAACTCAATGCTGTAATTTAAATCTGGGCTGCATTGCATTAACAAATTGGTTGTTGCAGGGAAGTTGATCAAGTGTCAACTCACAATATGCCTCACTATAATTTACAGTCATATCTCATCAGCTCTTAAATGCCATTCAACAAATCAGCCTGGCTTCTCCTTGGAAGATAAATATTTAACTTAACTGAAAGTTGCTTCAGGTTAAAGGAACACATTTGAAGAGGAACAGTTAAGAAATATTTCTCTACAAGCTGCATAAAAAAATACAGCCATTTGACTATCTCTAGTTTAAGAACAGTATTGACACATGCAACTCACCAAGATCTCTGGGCTTCCCTGAGAAATAAAGGAGCGTGACTGATTCCTGGGGACAACAGCTTTGACAATGGGCACACCATCACTAATTCCCTAAGAGAAAGGACATGGGTTTGATCTGATTATATCCAAAAGCTACAGGATAAATCTAGAACCTGTAAAGAGTAAGAGGCAAAGCTCTGGAATCAGTGTCAGACGTGTAGAGCACCTAAGGGACTGACCCACACCCATTCAGTTTGTGCAGGTAAGCTTCATCACAAACACTGCAAATGAAACCCTGACCCCAGTCAGGGACTTTAGCTACCAAGTTCAGTGATTCCTCACACACCACCAGTGAGGCTTGCAGCTTTCTTGGTGTGGCGACTAGTTTAATACTCAACACCCACACAAGCAGCCAGCAGATTATGGGATTCAACATCTAGGAAGCCAACTTAAAAGACAGAGCTCATTCAATACACATTGCATTGTAAAATATCCTTTCTAAATAGGAAGCAAGTTTATTTTCATCCAGGTTGTGACCTTTTGTTCCAAGTACATCAAATTTCAGGTTAGACTTCAAACAATTTCAAGTAACATCTACCTCTATGAAGAATGACTTCAGCTCAGTGAGGTGTTGGAAGAGATTCAGAGTAGAGGAATCACTTTTAGTTATTCTTTGTACTACCTCTTCTGCTGACAGCCTTTGTGGATGGGGCTCCTAGGAGGCAATATTTGAAGGAGTAACAAATTAGACTAGTTTATCAATTTGTTCAATGCACATGAGATACTCAAACTCTTAATGGGAAAACAGTCTTAAAAACCTAATATCCCTTCTTGAAGTAAATTTATTTATTTTGAAAATGGATTCTTTAGTAATGTGACAAAGATTTAATGTTGCTAAAATTACAAACCATTACCTTAAAAACCCCTTTTTTTTTCAGAAGTCTCTGTAACTCAGTTGTATTTAACCACAAAGGTCTGGTTGAGAGAGAGCAAAAGAACAGTACCTTTAACAGCTGACAGGGAGTTTGCCCAAAATTGTTTATCATCCCTTCTAAAGCCTTCCTTTCTTTCTCATCTGTTAAAGCATCCAAATCCACAGCCCCTGGATCACAATCAGAATGATGAAGGATAGGAAAAAAAAAAGAGAACACAATCCAAACAACTTATTAAGAACCAATATGGTCAACTTAATTTACTTGCAGCATTATGACCCTTTACCCCCAGAAAAGCCCCAGACAATGCCTCCATTTAAAACACAATCTGAAAACTCCACTCTGCATGTGGAATTTTAAGTGTATCTGTCAGAGCAATTTGTCTTATCAAATGAATTTCATTTACCTCATTGCAAGCAACAAGTAACACACAAAAAACACCCAAAATTTACCTTTGAAATTAACAGATTAAATTTATCTGTAATATTAATTGCTTTCAATCAATGTGCCTGAACTCTAAACCACAAGAAATCTCCTCCCACATATGCATTTAAGCAAGTAAATATGTGGCAAGAAAACCCAGTAACTTTTAGAAAAAAAAGACAAAAAAATCATAACAGTTCTCCTTTTAAAAAACTATACTTTTTTTTTTTTGATGACACATTACAAGGTTTGCTGCCATATTTCATCTATAGATCTGCTGTCTTACCATATGCTACTGAATGGTATACTCACAAATCAAGTGTGTACTGTCTAATAATGAAAACTCACAAGCCTGATGACAATGACAAGAGAACATGCTTTGTACCTTCATAAGTACAATAATAGAACACATTAAGCGCCTCCACTGCAGCTGGTCCCCTCTGCTTGTAGCCAAAAATCAAATCTATCCATTCATGAAGATGAGCAGAAACATACTCAGATTCCTAGAAGGTAAAAAGTGCTCTTGTAAGAATAAGAGAAAAACTGCTCCCTCTTGAAGTTTTTACTATTCTCTACGGAAAAGATTCAATTCCTAAATTAACAGTATCCACAAATTAGGTATTTAGCAATACATAGGGCAGAGGCATAAGAATCTTTTGGCTATGGACAGTAACTGCCAGGTAAGAGGGAAAATCAATACAGTGACACAAAAGGTATGGACTTTTGAAATGCACCTGTGCAAGGGAAGGTAACCTGCCAGCTCCCTAACACCAGACAGAGTCATCTTTAAATAGCAAAGGAAGCCTACTCACCTACCTCTGCATTTTATCTCCTAGGACAGCAAATGCCCAAATCATTAGTGCCCAAAATGCCCACGAGATTAAATGCTCTTTTCAGCATTTTATCAATGTGCACAGAGCTTTTAACTGGAAGTTCTAATGGCACTTGTAATGTCAAATGTAACCCCAACTGTAGTTTGAATGCCATCCCACTAGTTTTACATTTAAGCCATAGTAACAATCTGTAAGTGTACTTCCTTTATGATTATGTTACACAAACAAACAGCATCTTACCAGAGCCTTCCTGTGTTTATAAATAAAGTCTTCTGGGGAGTGGGCCCACTTAGGCAGAACAACATCGTTTACCACCTCTTTGGACATTTGAAGCTGGCCTAAGTTAAAACCTGGTGAATAATTCAGAAAAAAAGTTTCAGAGTTGCTACAAAATATTTCAAGTACCTTGATTTCTCAATAAAGATTAAAAATCATTATTTTCGCAGTGCAACAGAAGGATATTGAAAAGTTATCCGTGTAAATCCCTAATAACTCTACCACTGACATAGGAGGCTAAGTTCTGTTCTGCATGTTTATGATTTTAAATGATAATGGATAACAATTATCCAAAACATCTAATTGATTTTGAAGCTAAGTCCCAACCACAGAAGTAGTATTAATCTTTTACACATCTATCTGTAAACATATCTGCATTTGCTTTGCCAGGATTAAGAGTCCAAAACACTCCCATAAGGTAATTCATAAGAAGGGAGTTACTTAGAAGTTTAAATGGTTGTAAAATCAAGGCTCTTAAGAAGTCTGAAATTTCACCAGCTATCATTAAAACAACTCTACACACTTAAATTACTTGAAAGTGTGACTTGGGAATTTAGAACTCCAGTAGATTGTAGCAGCAAAACATACAAATCCATTTTCAAATTGTGTAAAGACAGAGAATCAAATCACTAAACAATAAATGTGAATTTAAAAAGGAGTCTAATGTCAGAATGCAGGATACTGTCTTTTTAATCAGCATTATAATAATTATAATTAATATCTTTTAACTTTTTCTATGTATTTAATCAGTATTAACTATTACTAACTTTTTCAAAAATCCCAGTGAGCATCTCTGACACTCTCCATTGGGTAAACAACACTATTTTTAGCCATCCTTAAACCCATAGCCTGAATTTTAAAACTATGTTTAGGCTGCTGCTTAACACAACTGGCATCTTCACTGAACAGTTTAGGCCAGCATCATGATTAATGTCCACAATCACACAATAAGGTTTAAATAGTAAGTGTTCCTCAGCATTCACAAATGGCTGTAACAATTCTTTTCTGAAGAATACAGAGACAGTTTCTTGTGAGAATAGTCTTGGCAGTCAGCTTACCATTCTGATTCTCCAGGAACTCTGGAAAGTAGAAGAACTCTGGGATAAGTTCTTTGACATCATTGGGGTTGTCCATGAGTGCCTGCCAGGTAGCAGGAATAGAGTGGAACTGTCTGTCAGCACAGTCAAATCTGTGGATCAGAAAATCCAGGTTAGACTTTGACAATTCCCTCAGTAAAATGACAAGGAAGAAGCAGGAGGGGGCTGCTTGTCTGCCCAGCATACCTGCCACTCTGAAGCTGGATATGGAGTGTTGTGAAAGGCTCCACCCGAATGAGGTAATGCATGACACCAGCAGCATTTGAGTAGTGTGTCCCATAGTGAAACTTGTCAATCATCCCAAGAGGATCCTCAAAATTCTCATATCTGACAAAAGACATGCTTATAAATACAACTGAGCATTATGGTTGATTACATGTGGATTATGCTTATTCCAGGCAAAGATTCAAAAGAAATTACCACAGCAATCTATGAGAGGAAAAATACATTGAGTGCCATCAAACATGAAGATTCTAAATCTTACTTAGCAAGTCCCTAAGAAAAGACTGCTGAAAGATAAAAATGTACACCAGATGAAGCCTTTACATGCCTGTTATACTCTTCCCTAAGTATTTGCTATCAGCTGTCAGAAACCAATCAAAGGGCAGACAAGACTGATGACTTTATACAACAAACCAACACACCCCCCACCACTAAAATGAATATTTACTAGTGAATAGACTTGTGATGGCTTCCTGCAAGATTTGACTGTGCAGGAGAGAGATCTTTTTCACACTCATGCCCATTTCCTTTTCTACTGGCAAACTCACTCTACCATGCCACCATCTGGCTGATACATTCCTCAGCCTCACAAGGCTGGTGTGAGAAATTCTAGTTGAACACACTTCTACAGAACCCACTTCATTACAATCAGGACAGAAGCCAGTAATCCAAAGGAAATTCTCCATGTTCCAAGTTTTCAGAAGATTCTGGAAGACACCTGGCTGCAGTCTGGTATGACAGCACACTCACTCTCCAGACTAACAAACAAGGGGAAAACCACTATACTGCTGTGTGGGTGTAAGTACCTGTCATTGGCACCTACAGAGGACTTGCTGAAAGTCACTTGAGACCTATTTTATTTTGAAGATAATAATCTATGCTTGAAAAAAAGAGGAAGCACAGATTTAGGCTCAATGCTACCTCTTAGGCAGCTCAACTCAGCAGTATGATTTCACATTCCCTATCTTGTAGCAGATATGGGACACATTATGTCTTTTCAAGCCATTAAATTGTTTCTACAATCTTTCAGTTTTTCATCTTCACAACTGAGAAACAACTGAAAATTTATAACAGTAAGTTTTGTCCTCTCACTGCCATATAACTGAGTGCTATATAATATAGTCTGAATGCAGCAGGAGCAACCAACCAATCACATTTGCAAGTACATCTGTTATGTCATAAAACCAGCTTCAAAAATTTCACTGTCACTATTTTATTTTCTAAATGTGTTATTAGCCTGGAGGCTCAGAAAAGACAAAGAAATATAAGCAAGTGTTCAAATACATACTTCTCTTTCACAGTCTTAGCATTCTTCTCATTAACCACACCTATAGGCTTGGACAGGTCCCTAAATACTGCAGGATTATTCAGGTCCAGTTCTTCTGAGGTGTAATCTCGTAAAATCCAGGGAAACTAAAAAAAGAAATTAAGTCAAATATCAGACAGAGATTAAAAATACATCTTTCAAACCAGAAGAAACACATACCCTTGGCAAAAATTTAAAAATTAAATTTTTAATTACCACAGGATATTGAGCAAGGTCATTGTAAGTTCGTCCAGCCATAGTGTTTAGCTGAATAAGGTAGTCAAAGTTGGATATTTCTCTATTCACCCATTTCTGAAAGACAAAGAAAGATTAAATGGAATTCACTATATCAAAAATATATTTATTGCAAATTACACATCTTGTCGGTAGCAACATGCCAGAGGATAGCACGGGCAAGTGAAAAGTACAAGACCACAAAAATTGTATGCAAGTCCAGATACAATTTCCCATAATGAAGTTTATTTTCCCTTTGATTCAGTGATTGTGCTATCTATATTTCATTGAAATCAGGTCCTGATTGGTGACAGTACTGTTTCAAATATAGAGCAGCAGACAATTAGCAACCTTGCTAAAAAGAAAAAGAAAAATAGGAAGTAAGAAAAACAAAAAGAAGGCAAGTATGCAGGTACTGATAAAAAGGAGAACTTTGAAATCCATCTGAGTGCTAAGATCAAGATTTATTTATAAATTATTCTCCCACTGGTTAACAGTACAGGTTAACAATTTGTAAACCAAATTGTCTGTGCACCTTTGTTTGCTCCATTATTATATTCTAAACCAAAGAACAGACAGAGCTGAAGTATTTGTCTGTAGAGTGATGGAGATGTGTCATGACAGATTATATATTTTCTGTGTAAATATAAAACTCAATAGTTTTTATTGTCAAGAAAACAAAGAACAATCAAAGTATTTCCAATAAGTTAAACTTATTTGTAAAGCTTCCTCTCTCAGAGAAAACAATTTTGGCATAAAGAGATGGAAGATAAAAATACATTTACTATATTAAAAAATTCATCTGTGTTTACGGTTATACAGACATTACGACATTTTCCTTTTTTACCAATATTAATAATTCCCACTTAATCTTCATGTGAGTTTTGTTGAAAGCTCCATCATGAAAAGATAGCAGGGAAAATTATTTGTACATCCAGTGAAAGAAGTTTCAAAACAGCACTCAAGATCATAGACTAAAACCAGAAGTCAATCTGCCACATTTTAGGTTCATGTTAAAATGCCTGTCAATCACATCACCAGAGCTGGCTATAATAATTTACCTGACTGTAAACACAAACCAAACCATCCTAAAATTATGCACGTGGAAGTTCAGGGGCCAGGCTGAGGGTAGAAATTGGCAGCTGCCATCTAAACACTGAGGGTGTCCTTCAAAAAGCAGAGGAACTCTTTAGACCATTGAGCTGAGGTCTCATACCTGCATCAAACCTGATGCTTTGAAAAGCTCCTGTGGAGATCTGGTCCCAGAAATGTTTGGAGAGCGCAGCGACAGTATGCGACTATACACTTTGTTTCGTACCTGTCAGAAACAGCACTAATAAAAGAATATTCTGGACACTGAAGCTGACAATCAAGCAATTTGTCTCCTAATTAAAATATGAAATAATTAGGACACAGTTACACTTTCAAGTCCTTCGATCTCCTGCTGTTTAAAACGTTTGGACATGGATGCATGTGACATCCTTCACATCAAAACCAAACCACACAACATTTTCTAAGAGCTGACCTACTAGTACACTGACCTACCAGTACGTAACTCACCCTAAAGTCTGAAATTTATCATAGTTCCTCATAAAAAGGATCATTGATATTACCCAGAGGGCAGAAAAGTTCATTACTCTTTAACCACTGAATATCAATGATTTCTAATGTTGTAGTTAAAAATAAAGTCTCCTTTCATTTGCAATTAATTTGTTCAATCTTTAAAAAGATGGGCTTCAAGACATTTAGATTACTATTGATGTGATTTTAGTTAAATAATCATTTTGTATAACAGAGAGAGAGAGAAAGAAAAAAGGAGAATCTTGTTTTATCTTTTCACAATTAATCAGTTTCTAGGTGCCAGCCTGCAATGTAGTTTTCCATGATGACTATGTAAAGCAAACAGTTTGCTATTAGTGTTACGGTATTAAGAAAGGCACCAGACTCAAATTCAATCACTGATCTTAAACCTAACCTTTTGCTTCTTACAGACATTTAGGAAAGCCATACCTCCTTATTGAAGTTGAGGAAGTAGTTGGTTTGATCCGTAAGGAAGATCTCCAAAGCTGACCTCCTCAGGTTGTACCGGCGCAAATGGATCTCTCGAATTTGAGAAAGGTGCCATTTGAAATCAAAACCTACCCCTAGGAGGAACACTCTGTTTACTGAGTTGGAATATACACGAAAAAAACCCTTTTTATCCAGACACAGTGCAGAACCAGCTTCAATCACCTCAGAGTTATTCCTAGAAAAGGAAAGTCTTGTAGCTGATGTGATTAACCATTTTGCTAGGAAAATATTAACTTCAGATATTGTTGTGCTGAAAGAAATGAAGCAAGAAATACCTGATGGAATGTAGAATACATTTGCTTTCTGATTAAAGACATATTATAAATGTATTCTGCTGACAAAAAGTATGAACCAACCCCTTTGCTTTCTTCAACAGGCTCAAACAAAGGCTGAATGTTTCGGTATACTGATTTGGAAAATTTTACTATTGTTTGTCCAACATTTTACTCCCGTGTTTTCACAGCCAGATGTGTATATTCTATTAAAGTTCCCTAAATTAATATGCATGATTAATGCTTACATATTACTGCTTTTTAATCAATGCATGAGTACAACAATATTTGTTGTAGAAAGAGAACAGAGAGGTGCCATTTACAAAGCAAATTAGAGGTACTAACTTTTTTTTAGTACGTTATTTTTAAGAAATATTAAGAATAGTTAATCAATTTACCAGCTCAGAAATTACAGTTCTTGATTCTTGATTCTGAAGGGATCAGTCAGCCACTAACCATCAAGTGCAATATTAATTTTAAGTACAGACCAACAACTTGTCTCTTTACAATTACTTTGACATTCATTTTCAAAACAAACTCAGCCTATGAAAAGCAGTATGCTGAACTACACTGAAAATAAAGAGATATTGGTCATGCTTACCTTCCTCTTTCTCAATGCTGCCATCAAAGAAATAGATGTGCTGGGTAGTGACCTCCAGCCTGCCCGGTATCACATCAATTACTGTAATGAGTTCACAGTCTTCAGACAATATCAGCTTCTCTTTCTGACTTTCCTCATCCTTCTCATCCCTGCAAAAACACCACTAAGTGTTACAGGGTTGGGTAGATTATACTGTTGCTTAGATCCTTGGTAAAAGCACAGCTCAGAAAATAATCAAATTTAAATGGCATTAAAACTGCAGCATAAACAATTCTATAAAGCTGCTTTTATCAGCAGTCATGGGTGTTTCACACTAGACCACAAACAGCATTTCACAGCATCAGTCTTCAGTCTTGATATTTTGGTCTTGGGCACAGTGGACTTGACTTCATGTGAAGTACAAAAACATCAGGCTGCATTTCCCTACTTTATTTAATTGTTAGGGGCTTAAGCTCTCTGGCCCAGAGCAGAGCTGAGTTCCAGTTCATGTGACTGAAGTTATCTCCAGGGTTATTTTGCTATAATCTACAGCAAGTATTTAATAACCTTTAAAGTACAAAATGTATCAGTACCACTCAGAGTGCCAACTACCTACTGGACTTAATAGCACAAACACAGATGCATGCACAACATGACATGTCCAATTACTGAAGCACTTGCTATCCTCCCTCAACTCCCCTTTCCCTGCTCTCTCTCTCCTGCCTTTATTTTGGTTGCAGTCACACAAGTGACATGAAGGAAGCACAGCCTTCCCTCTGGAATGCTGTTAAACACAAGGCACTCCAGCACTTAAATGCCAACCACACCAATTTTCATGTTATGCAGCTGACAATGGAGTGAACGACATAGCAACTATGGACAAGAGGCAGTTCCAGTCTGGTCCATGTCCTAACACAGCAGACTGCCTCCTGAGAATTACAGCCAATATACACAGTAGAAAAGCATTAACAATTCTGTAGCTTCAGCCCACCTGTGAGCAGTGAATCACTAATGGATTCTCATAAACATCTGCTCTGCCTCCTTTTCCCTGGGGCTTTTCTTGTCTTAGTGGTAACAAGGATAAATCCAACAGTCCAACAGTAACTTTGCTGATCAAAACTGCCCTGGATTGAATTGTTAAGGCCAGACAAAGAAAGAGGGAAACTGGATGCTATTCAACTCCCAAAGTTGTTTCTTGTTCCCTATCCCTAGCACAGAAACAAATTATAACTGTTTATCCTGTTCTACTTACAAATTGGAACTGGCTGTTGTGTCTTCTTCTGGTAGTTCCAGAACATCATCTTCCAAGTCACTCACTTTCACCTGCTTCACCACCTCCAGAAGCAGAGACTCACTAGAGGGCTGTGTCTGGTGCACACCTAGCACAAATAGACAAAACAGTTCATAACTTTTTCTGCTACAATGCTTTTGGAAATCTAACCTACTAAATCTGTCTTCTACAGTTGAATTTTGGTTGTAGCCAAGTAAGAAGCAAGCAGGTTTCTTATATATTTTTGTGGTTAAGCAGAACACTACAAACAGTCCTTGAGCTACACTGAAAATTATGACAACAAAAATTTAACTTGAATTCTGATGTAGAAACTTACAATAAAATATTTTGCAATGTTTTTCCAGACATTGCTAAAGCATGCAGATTTAGTAGAAATGCACTGCATTTGTTTTTTGGTTACGTGGGTTTACAAGAGTGTTTTGTGGAGGTTTTTTTGCTTGAGCCTTGATATCCAATACATCAAACTTAACAGTTACACCCCTAACTGTTACACCTAACTCAGCTGTTTGGCACACTTCTGAAGCAAAGCACTTCCAATCTACACATTTTAGCCAAAAATTCTAAAAGACTTTGAACAAACACTGCTTACTGTGATCTTTTTGTTTCTTTCTTGAAGAAATAATCTCATACAAGAAAGTTGTATGACTTCTTATTTTAAAACAAAGGAGTTGACTTTTATTTATTGCTCAACAAAACCCCACATTTCAATGAACCAGGGCAAAAGAATTCTACTCAGTAGGAAAATGTTGTATAAGGTCAAAGAATCACTCTCGTAATATAGATTTTACTACACATGAACTAAAGAAAAATCAAGACTTAAGTACATAAGCATATACTGCTTATTAAACACAAAGAGGAAAGTGAGTATCTTTCCTTGGTAAGAACTCAAGTGAGATAGCAAAATACAACTTTATACCTAAATTATCTCTCAGGTCACTAGCATCCTGATGAGAGTTGAAGTTGTAATTCTGCACTAGTTTTAGTCTCATACGTGAAAAATTTTCCACATTTGAAAGTTTCCAGTGAACAGGACGCTGTTTCCTAGGAAAACAAGAAAATTCATTAAAAAATCTGAATAAAGACCTACAGGAAAGAACTGATTACAAAAGAGTGCATATTTAGAAAAATACTGGTCAGTAACTTGTACATTGTAAAAAATAAAAGGTTAAAATGCAGTTTATTGCTTTTGTTTCACATTGCAGTGCTGACCATCACTCTTTATTTTGTAAACAGTATTTATTTTCACAGAATTAGCAAGGTTGGAAGAGATGCTCAAGAGCTTTAAGTCCAACTGACAAACTACCATCACTGCAATCACCCCAAAATTACTTTCTGGTAAGAACATTTCCTGGCACGACTGGAGGCATTTCTCCTTGTCCTGTCACTCAAGACTCTACACCTCAAGCACGATTACTGCAGTCAATCTGACCTGGTTTTAACCACACGAAACAGTGAGCAAATCCCTTTTAAGAATGATACCCAGTTTAGGAAGCCCAGTCTCACCTTTCAGCCCAAGGCCCACGCTCAGAGAACAAGTACAGCTGGGCTGCTCTCCACTGCCTCAGCGTGGCTGTGTGCTGGCTGCTCAGCTGTTTGAGCATGCTGTTGTAGCGCAGGTTCTCCTGCCGAGCCTTCCTGCTGAACGGCTCCACAAAGTGCTCCTGAAACACCAGTGCAAATAGATCCAGCACTCAGTTACCTCTGACCTTGGAAAACAGCTTCCCAAGAATTCTCAGAAAACAAGAAGTGGAAAAAGTTTAGCAATAAAACATTCCAAAATTTTAAGGTAATAAAATACTTAGGAGAGAAATTTTTAAAAGCTTAGACCTAGAAGAAATAGTGCCAGACTTTAAAGATCATTATCAATGCTGAATCCACCATAAAGTAATTTTTCATCATCAGAAAAGCAGTCAGTATTAGAAACCCTACTATAATAGGTAGGATTTTTCCTAAATTCTGGCATTCTTGAATGTGACTTGCATTGCATTTTTCCTTTAGCTATTTGAATAAAATAGACCTACAAGTTTTGTTATTAAAAAAGAGATATATAACTTCACTACGGTATTGCCTGTAATTACCTGTTAACTCTAATGCTAAAACTCAATCTGGACCTTATACAGGAAAGCAATTTTCCCACATTAAAGAAGAATCGTTCACTGTTGCAAATGCTTTAACTGTATTGAAATAGGGTTTAAAAAATAATCCAAAAACCAGCTCATAATGGAAATCAGGTTTTAATAATTCAAAACACAAATCAAAGAGGATGCAGCTTATGGGTGAGCATATTTCTACCTTGCTGATGAAAAGGAAGGCCTACTGTACTGACATGACTGATTGCACGTAAGACTGTTAATAGACAGAGCAGAATTAGTAAGTATATCCTAGAAGGGCATATAGTTCCACTGCCCATCAAATCTTAATTAAATTAACCTGTTTACAGTTACTTCAACTGGATCATCCTGAAATTCGTTTTCTCCATCTTTTAGAAGGCAGCTCTCAAGAGAGTTCTTTTAAGAGAATCTCACACTCACTGAAAACCTTACCTGAAATTTAAGCTTACTTTCTCCTCTTTCCCGGTCTCGCTTGTGCATGTTCACCATAAAAGCTTCATAACAATCTTTCCAATAAAGTGCCATTTGCTCATTATCATGTCTGAATGAATTCTCTTCATATTGCTTCATATTTGGAATAATCTGGTTCCATCAAAACAAAATAAAAAGTACCATGTGATTTCTGAATGGGTTCCTCTGCTTTCATGGCTGAAAAGAGGGAGGAAATGATGCAAAAAGAATTTACTACTTACATATTTGTCAATATAAACTTGCCACTCATCAGATCTGCAGTATTCTTGAAAGTCCTCAAAGAAAGATGGGCTGCCATTGGTAGGAGGCAGTGAAGGAAGGTGCAGGTTCATAAAGAGAAGTTCATAAACCTTGGATACCAATGTCCGAACAAGGGGAATCAAAAACGAATATGTTTCTGTCTTTTCTTCAATTGACCTACTCAAAATGCCTTCCAACTTCCCCAGGAGGTAGCATGCCTCAGGCTGGCTCTCAATTACTTTGGTCTGAAGGAGGGTGTTTAGTTTGGCTGCTGCCATAGCACAGACCTACAAAAACAAACAGCAAAAAATGAATGTGATCTTCCTTGAGCACCCATCTTTTTCCTGCCACTCCTGCCTGCATATTCCCATCCTCAAACAGAAGCCCTCTACCTCTTCCTTGTGCTCCACAGGTGCACACTGACAGGACTGCAGAGTAAACTTGCAAAAGCTAAGAGCCAATAAAACATCTTCCCAAGAGAAGGATGAGGGACTGCCACAGGTCTGCTCTCTGGTGTGAGCAGCACTCCCAAAAATCACAACAGTTACATCAAATGTGCCCTTAAAACTCAAGCACCACTTGCAAGAATTTGCAACAAACCTGTAAGTTGTCTTGTGCAATAAATCCAAGGAGCAGCTGGACTTGCACCTGTGAAAGCCTAATTGACTCTAAGCCAGCAGAGTACCAGACTGACAGACTATCCATGAGAGTCACTAGTTCTTCCAAGAGCTATTACAGAAACAGAAAACAAGCATAACATTAAAATAAATAAAATAAACTGGAATAAAAGTAACAATAATTACTCTAGCTGGAGACATAGTAATTTCCAACAGCTGAAGAAGAGGCTGTGTTTATTTGTAACTTAACCAAACCCAGAAAATCATCCAAGAACACTGCAGTTAAACCAGTAATTTAAAGAAATTCCTGGCAACAAAAAACTACCTAGCCCAGTACATTAAGTCAAGTATTTCCCCTAAATAAAGTGCATACATATATATATATATAAAATCTGTGTGTGTGTGTACAGGGAGTGAGAGTATATATATGCTTATTGCTTTTCCTATAAATTAACTCCAGTAAATGCCATATCCTTAGAAAATTTAGAAGACCCCACTTTAGGAGGCACTTCCTTCTGTCAGTATTTAGATAGCAAAAGTGACACAAGCCTTGTGAAAGGTGGGTACTCCCAAGGCAAATGGCATATTTCACTATCCAGATGTGTTTGTTTAAAACTAATACACCTTGATATACTCTCTAACACAGCACTGGAATTGTGTGTTAATGGCTCTTGACATTTTACTTGTTTCTTAAAGAAAGTAGTCTTACAAAATATTTTTCAAGGATTTCTAGAGAAACAATGATGGTTTCCAGATAATCTCTCTTTTTTTGCTTAGAAAAACTGAAAAGCAATGACAACTCAGACTGTGAAGGAAGCATGACCAGTGCCAGAGATTACATAAATGCTGAGATATAATTTATCTGTTGAAACTACAATATGGGTCAAAACCCAGAAGTGACATTTCCCAACTTGCAACCAAAAGCAGAATTTTAGCTGGTCTTTCATTCAGGATGCTCAGAGAGTCATAAATGCTGATAAACAGTGCAAAATCTGCTTAGGCTACAACTGCTGCTATTCCACTAGCTTTTACATTTTCCAAATATTTCTCCAGTCTGAAGAAACCTGGATTCTCAGTAAAGAGTACTACTTACATGCCTACTTAATTTGCATAATTTACTATATTCCCTGTGGTAAATATTCACATTTTTTATTCATGAAGGGGCACTCTAATCCATTCTACTATAAATCCTTACTCTGTAATATCTATGGTTTAATATGACTAGAAGGGTGACAGTATCCAAACCAACAACTTTCTTGTTACCATTTCAGCCCATATACAGCCCATACTTCCATTATGCAGTTACTGTACCTTTTCTGTCCATAAATTTGAATTAATTAGTCCTTCTGCCTGCAGGAAACCTTGTACAATTAGCAAGAGCTTGAAGGCATTTTCAGCATGTGTAGGGAGAGCTTTTGAATCTCTGTTATCAGTGACTGACCATTCTAACATCTTCTCCAGCAAGCTGCATGGAAAACAAAATCCCCAAGTAAGTATTACATGTTCTGAGTGTAAGTGGCTTTAAAAAAAATCCAATTAAGTATTTAATTGAATCTCTTAGTCTGCAGTTACATAACTGCCATCTTCTTGATAAGCCAATGAGATAAAAGCGATTGAGAGACTCATGAAAACAGTGATAGTTTTAAAACCTTCTGGCCCCAAGACCCACCTCCTAAACAGGTCCAGGAATATATTTCTGACAGTATGTGAAGAGACAGCAGAGAAAAGTATATCTTGTTGGGAACCATCCACCCCTTCCCAGCTTCACTCATGCCCCTCACATCTGTTTATCCTCAGAAGGGATGAACTGTACTCACTTGAGTTTTATTTCATCAGAAGGCCGCAGCAACTCGTTAGACATCCCCAGTTTGGTGAGAGCAGAGAACACCTGTCCTCTCTCAATCCAAGCATCATCATCAGATTTTTCAATACCTTTCCACATTATACACAGTAGGATGTCTGTGAGTAACTGTATGAGTTCATTATCACTCCCCTACAAAAGAAGTGAAATATTTAAAGCCCTTCTAGTACAGAAAACCTTCAAAACATTTCTTATTCATCACAGCCGTTATGCTTTCATGTTTCAACATTTGAAACTCTGCAGTCTTCAAATGGACTCTAAATTCCAATTGAAAAGCTCAGGAAAACACAAATATAAGAGACTGTAGCTAGCTTCTATGATGTAAAACAAGCTGCCTTTTAGCCACCCTAGATTTTTTCACAGCAAGTCTGCTGCACACCTCCTCTGGATGATAAAGGATGTTTAAATATAGAGGGAGTAGAGTTTGCAGGGATTTTTTTCAGTTTCTTGTGGTTGGGAGGTCGGCCTTATTTATTTGCTTTTTTGTTCTTTTTTTTTTTTTTAAAACACCAAAGCTACCCCAAGTGAACACTCAAAAAAAAAAGACACATTACAAAAGGAAGTACTCCTATTCACTATAAAAGAGGCATTTTGTTCACTTTCCTGTTGGATGATAGGAGGGACAAAAAAAAGTAATAATGATTCATTAGGGAGATTGAAAGAACAAAATGAAATTTTCAGGAGTTGGAGAAACCAGTCCCATAGGTACTTACTCCTTGGTTTTCAAAGAGAGAAAGCTCAGCAGCGAAGCCCACATCATTTGTAACACCCAGCTCTCTGTCAGGCTGCCCAGAGAAGGGCTTTGTGCTCTCTGTGGGTGAGGGAGTGCTGGGCTGGCTGTCTGTCATCTGATTCCCAATATCAGCCAGTTCATAAGAGTCAACACTGGACAAATCCAAACTCAAATGTGAAGGATTACTGTGCCACAGCCCTTCTCGGCCCTCTGAACCAAAAGACATCTCTGCTGTGGATGCATCTTCCAGTGGCATAACAGAGAAATGGGAAGGGGCATCCAGGGATTTGTTGTCTTCTAAACTCCACTGATCAAAGAGACCATTAACTGATGCAAAGCTGCCAGCTTTATCTCTCTCAGTTTTATCAGCTTGATGTTTCTGTAGCTCTTCAGTAGGAGGCTTTTTATCCTCTTCCCTGGAGGAATCAGTCCTGTTCTCCTTAAAGCCAATCCGGACATCTGAGTTCTCCTTCAGGAACAGTCTAACCAAAGTGTCCTGCCAGCCCAGCTGCTGAGAGATCTGTTGTGCTGCATCCAATTGGGAATGCAAAAGGTGCAAAATCTAAGGAACAGAAGATATCCCATATCTACACATTAATTTTAGCTTGTAACTGCATCCATCTGGCTTTTCAATTAAACATTTTACAATCTTTAAATTTCTTTACTTTTCTTACAACCTTATATAAAGTCATAATAAGCTAATAATAAGCAAACCAGCCACAAAGTAATTTTTTCTCATAAAAAAATATTGTTGATAAAAAAGAAAAAAAAAAGTAAAACATTCTCAAGAGAAAAGCTATAAAACCATATTGGTAAGTTGCCATATTTTAGCAACTCTTCTGCAACAATTCTTCCAAAAGCCAGTTATCTCAATAAATAATTCCATTCCCCCATAGTCTAAAAAAAATTCTCTAATAGAAAATATGCTTGATTAGGAACTATTAATAAAATTACAGTATTAATAGCTTATTAATAGCATACATTATAGTTTCACTTCTTCATTCTGGGAAACCTTAACAGACTATATGATGTCTCACAGCTACCATTCAGTACTAATTCCAGTGATACAAGCTTTGAGAAAACTCAGTAATTCAAGAAGCCTACTACCTCAAACCTGTAGAAAATACAAGCTATTTGAGAACCATGATAGAGGCTTCACTTTTTGTTTTGGCTTTTTAAAGTACTTGAGTACACAAAATACAACAGTAAGTGACAGATGGGTCTAATTTTTAAAATAAATCATTGCTAAAAAAACCAGTAACAACAAATACTGCCACTGTGTTTTAAAGAAATAATTTAGTTATTACACTGTACAGTTTATTGGTTTGAAGGACAGTACTCCAGTTCTAAAGAAGACAACTAACCTTTCTACAGATAATCACTCTCATGTTTATATCTGATCTATGAGCCAGATACACTACAGCTAGGAGATCTTTATAATTCACAGCAGGATCTGTAGGGAAGAAAGAAAAAAGCCACCATAAGCAATATCACACAAGAGAATGTAACAAATAAATATTTATAAATTGCCTTGGAAGTTATGACTGCATCCAAGGATAGTAAAAGGAACAAACTTCAGGGAACTAAGAAAATGTCAGCTGAGACTAATGGGAACTTGGAACAGAACAGCTCTATAAGCAACACCTCTGGCACTCCTCAACAAAAACCAGGGATGCTAGCCTCTGAGCAGCAGAAGAGTACTAATGTCAGATATAGCCCTTGCCAATTACCTGCATAGAGAACTTGGTTAAGAAGGTTTTTAATAAGAGAAACAGTAACATGGGATTCATTCAGGAGGAGTCCCAGCCCAGAGTACCCCACTTCTCTGAGCCTCATCCGGTGCTTGCTCCGCTCATAAACTTTGGTACATTTCAGCATCTCTTCCACAATCTGTAAGGAAAAGTAGACACAAATGCAAATTGAGCACAGAAAAGCAATCTTATCTCTCCAACTTGTGTATACTATAACATGCTGGTCCACAATTTTTAAAATTTATTTTACAAACTAACTAAAACAACATGGAGAGATTTTTAAAGATTCCAACACTATTTTAAGAGAACACATTCCTTTGTGACAACGCCATCTAGCTAACATAAGAGAAAAGAAAAAAGCAAACTTGGATGATCAGTATCTTTGTAATTACATACACTTCTGCCAGACCAAAGGAAATGCTCAAATTGATTTGAATGAATTTATGCTCAATTGATTAATTTAGGAACATATCATTCAATTAATTACCTTGAACACAAGTTCTCTAAGCCTGTCAGAGTATCTTTGATGCAATAACAGAGCATAAAGAATATCAGCATTCCCTGGTTCAAAGAGCAATAAAAAAAGCTGGTCTGGGGTTGGACTGGAATGAAGTAGGCTGAAGAGAACATCCAGAATTCCGCAGAGCTACAAAATGAAGACAAGAAAATTAATACACAGTTCATTTAGATTTCATGCTTTGTTTTAGGAAAATGTTCTTGGCTTTTAAGTTTTACCTTTGCTGGTTAATAGACATTCTGTGGCTCAGTATTAGTGCCTTTAAACAACTTGTAATACATTTTCTTCTCTCTATAGAATACCTTATCTCATTAAGCACGGACACAAAGCAAGATCAAGTGCTGCTGATGCCATAAAACAGAAACTATGTCATCCCAACTCCAGGTTGAAAACCAATTCATTTGGTTTTGTAAAGTAAGATAACTTTTCTAATGGCACATCCTTATCTTACCTACATCTAAACAGAACCACACATCAGCTAATACTTTGCTTGTGGTCATTTTCTTCTTCATTCACCCTTCTTTTAAGTACACAAGGCAAGATTTCTAAATGCCAAGATGCCAAACCAAATCATGTCCAGTTCAAACTGTTAATTTATGCCATGTTGCATACCTGCTCCTCGTCACTGGTGGCAGCTATGTATCCTACAATGCTCTGAATTTCTTCATGTGTTCCACCTTTGCTCAGGAAATATTTGATCAGTCCATACAGGGACGTCCGTATTGTCCTCAGGTCATCAGGAGCCAAATCACCATCTTTACAGCCAGTCCTGCTTACCAGCAGACCAAAAAGACAACCTAAGGAAGCTCTTCTTGGCTCATTAATAGCAATTTGATGGTGCCAGTTTGGAAATTTTTCATCTACCCAGGCATCGTGCACAAGCGTTCAATTTTTACTGAACTCAAGCAACTGAACAGAAATAATCAGATCAGGCTTTGCAAGTCTATCAAAGCCCTGAAATGCAGACTTGTACTGATCTGGATACAGGTCAGCATTGCAGGTTCCCACCTCCCACAGGAAACAGCAAAGTCTCTTGCCAGTTTTCCTCAAACACATAATTATATTCATAAGCAGATAAAAATCATCAGCACTGAAAGGTTAAAATTTTTAATTTCTAAAGAAGTCTTACTTCAAAATTCTACAAGCATTTAAAAAAACTTAAAATGCTAAACTTTTTATAATGGTAATGATCTATGACTTAATTTGCATTGTTTAACTACAATTTTGTAGTTTTAATTACTTCGACAGGCACTCCTAGTGTCACTGACAAACTTTACATAATCTTAGCATAAAAATTCAAGGCAAGGCAAAGTAGTAAATCAAATGGGAAAAAAAAATTAATGCAATTTTGTAAACAAAATCAACCAACAAAATTCAACCTGTGGTTTTATTTATTGATTTTAGAATGATGGCAAAAAACTCCAAGAGCCACACAAAATAAATGAGGAGTCAGAAGTAGTAAAACTCATACCCATAATAAATCCTGAGTGTGTCTAGAAGAAACTGCACACCATACTTCTTTCTGAAGAGCCTTCTACTGTCCTTGATGATTGTAGAAAGATACTGTATATGTCCTACAACATAAAGGTTTCTTTTAGAACCAAGATAAGGATTTGTGTCATGTGAAGAGTCCTGTGCCTTCTCACAGCTGCCTGAGGCCAAGAGCTCACCAATTCTGAAGGGAAAGTCACCACTGTTCCAGATGCTGAAGTCAAAAAGCAAGTGGTGATACATCTGTTGCAAAAGCTGCATGTTCTTTTCTACCGAGACTTGTTCTATCAGCAACTGTACAGCCATCAGGACATTCACATCCATTAAGATGCTTGGCACCTTGCAAAATAAAAACAGGTGTCAGCACTCACAATACTGAATGTTCTAATAAAATTTTATTTTAAAAAATGGAAGTTTAAGTTTCTTTTATCTTCTACAGCAATGTCTGCTTCATTAAAGCAATAAAATAAACACAAAAGTAGTCTAATTTGAATAACCAAACAACACAATATCTATATCAAAAAACCAGAACATTACAGAAAATGAAACATTGTATTTCATTTTGCAGATAAATACCAACTTCTCACACCTTTTTGCTTTTAGAAACACAAGAAATAAAATTCTTACTAAGGAGGCCTTTAAAGACTGTGGCAATCTGGCTATGCTTCAAAATCAGAACCTCATCCACAAAATTCATTACTAAATGATGTTTCTCAAGTTTGCTCACCTTCTGTAACAAGGCTCCTAGGGTGGCAACTCCATGGGAGTGAATGAGATTTTCTTGATTAACATGATGTCCCTGAATAAAGTGTTTTATCATCAAAATGAAAGTTGCAACTATGTTCTTCTCCAGACGTGCTTCTGCAGAACAGAACAACAGTAGCAAAAGTCTTATGGTTTATCATTGGATCACTGCATAAAAATAGAGGGGAAAAAGTAAAATCAACTGTTTATATTCCTCACTACTTCCTGAACTTCTCAGCTCCTGTTCCTCAGCTGTAGCCTGTCTTTAGATTTTTTCCTGCGCAGAATCATAGCCATTCTACGCCTCTCCAGAGCAAAGTGATCCCAGTCCTGACTTCAGTTGCTTCATCCACGACTGTAGGTTACAAACTTTGTTACAATCTTTTGCAAATGCTGTTATTTTCCCTCTGTAGCTGCAAACTGACACTTCCTAGCCATGGTATGCAAAAAATTAGAGACAGAGAAGACCTATTTTTTTCACTCTTCCCCATCATTTCATCTGTGTAAAAGAGTAGTGTTCTGCCTTGCAAGGTTTGCTTTCTCAGTAGTTTTTGTTAAGGTCAAAGTTAATTCTCAATATTAGCAAAGCTTTAAAAAAATCTATTCTTAAATATGTGACTATGTGTGGAAGAGGCAGGAGCCTGAATATTTCATTAAGAAAATATAAGTTTGGCTAAAGGCTAAATAGTGCAGTTCTGATGCTGCTGTCCCCACATGCCTGTGTGACCCAGCTCTCAAGCTGTAGGAAAGCTTCTCCTGTTGATATTATTAAGTTTTACATCAAACAATTTCTCAAAATAATCAGAATAGAAATTAAAACAATGTCATACCTTGGCACCTCTAACAGTAAATTATGAAAAGAAAAATAATGTTATTAAATATATCTATACTTGAAATATGTTATATTATTTTTTTATATAGTGCTGAACTCCTGGTATTCAGTATCCATGTCAGGTATCTAGAAACAGAAAGAGCCTTTCAGCTTTACACAGATGCTCTGGAAAATTCAGCACATAATAAACAGACTTCTGTCATTCAAAAAAAGGACTTGTAAAATCAAGCTCAAAAATTAGGTCACTTCAACTTCACTTTCCTACCTGATGCCTTTGGGGATGAAAAGACCACCCAGTCACCCTCTACAGGAGTTACAAGTTCTGGAGGCAGAACTTCTCCATCAGACTTCTCAGGCATCTGTGCACCAAGAAAGCTGATCTGCTCCAGCAATGGAAACAGCACATTCATCCCACCAATACAGTTGATCATATCCTGAATCAAGAGAAAAGGCAGGATAAACATCACCATAAATAAAACCCCTTCCATTATAACAAAAATTTACTCTGCATACAAGAGTACTCACAAACCAATCAGAATGTCTCACAGGCCACTTACACATGGGCCATCCTCTCAGCTCTTGTTCTGAAAGTACATTTTGTACATTTCCTTCCTCCACCCCCCATATAAATACTGAAAACTGAAGGACACAAAATCTGCTGAATATATTTTAAAAACCAGAAAAAACATCTCTGTGATTTCTAAGTTACTTGCAGCAAGCAGCAAGAGAAGACTATAAGATTGTACACATCTCTGTTTTAATCATCTTCATGCAACATTTCAACTTCAGGCAATTAAATAATACAATTTTTTTAAAATAACTCTACACATACATCAATTCTAAGCCTCTCCTTAAAATTCAAGTCTCCTAAGTCCCCTTTTATCCCCTTCTTCTCACAAGTGGAGATAGCACAAGACAGTCCCTGGAGGTGCTTAAGGACAGACTGGATTTGGCACTTAGTGCCACAGTCTGGTTAACAAGATGGTGTTTGGTCACAGGTTGGACTTGATGACCTCAGAGGATGTTTCCAATTTAATTGATTCTGGATTCTGTTGTTCAAACAATGCTTCTTGTGGTAAGGTATAATATATTCCAAACACAAGATTTCACAACCACTTCAAATCATTTCAAAATCAGGGTTTTAGCAAGCTAGTCAGAGACACCCACTCATTTCCCCAGCTTGGTCCAGAGACAAATACTGTGGAACCCATTAATGGGCAAAGAGGACAAATCAAAGTATTAGAACTATTCACATCATAGCAAATTAACTAACGAGTGTCTGAATTTTCTTAACATTAGTGTCAGCAAGTGGCTCTAGAGATATGCACAGTGTATATATACAGTGAGATACATGCACACTGGACATGTAGTGTGCAGCTCCAACAGTATTACCTTATTAATCAGTTTGCTAGTACAGTCAATTGTTCACAGTTCTTGGAAAAAAAGGCAGATCTTATTTATAGTGCATATATTTTCCTCAAGATGAAAAAATGTGGTATTCTACTGACAAGTCCCAAGTGTTAACCAAACCCTAGTAATCTTCATCTAACTCAAAGTTTATGACAAAGAAAACCATGACAGAATTCCCTAGAGATGACAAAATGCTCTTGATACACAACGTGCATTCAACATTATTATGAAGAATTGTCAGCTACCACAAAATATCTTCATGTACTGTGACAGTAAAAGCAGTGGCACTCATAAGTTCTCAATAAATGTAATGTAAAGGCAACACTACTCCACCTACAGCATTAGCCCATGAATTCTCAGTATAAAAACATGGTGTATCATATATAATTTGCATTATGATAATAACTTCCGGCATTCCAAAAGTTAGAGGAACACACACAGCCACTGTCAGTTTTACATCAGGTTCTGCCTCTTTACAACACATTTACCTTGATGTCCCAATTCACTACTTTGTTTCCAGTTAGTCTTCCATGTAAAAGATTTGCAGACAGGTCAAGGCAAATTGGGTTTCTGCAGGCCTGTTAAACAAATAAAGAAGACATGATGTCATCAAGCATCTACAGATGCTTGAACACAAGATTTTCTGCCAATGTGTTGATATTAAAGTATTTAAACAACGTGAAACCCTTAGAATAAAACATATGCCATTTTAGATTTGACATTCTCTATTGTACAAGATAATTCCATCCTTTTGCCAAACCTACTATGTCTGCACAAGACTACAGTTTAAGAAAGCTCTCACTGCTCCTTATCTTCCCATAAAAGCCACAGTGCAAACACTGAAAGCAATGCACATTGTGTAGTCAAACAGAAATTATGTCCTGTTTCATACCTTTGGTGTATAATGAAGCAGCACCTTACTGGGGAGGTCTGCTACTTCAGCTTCTTGAGACTTCCATGGAGTTAAACAGTTTGGACCTATTAAAAAAAGGTATATAAAATCATAACATATTTTAAGAGTCCAGTGGTTAATAATGTTGCCCTTTACAAATGTTATAATACCAAACATGTAGGAAGAACAAATGGGACAGTCCGAACCGTATCTATTTCAGACATGCTTCGAAGTAGAGTTTCTATGATTTAAATCATGTTTCAGAGGGTATGCTTAAAAAGGAACACATTCTACATGAAATGCTAAACTGCACAAAGAAGAGGTGTTTTTATACCTTCAAGCAGCTCTCATGTTTGTCTGTACAAACACCTATCTCATATTTGTCACTAATCTCTGTCATCAAGCCTAAACGCCCACAAAATTAGCAAGCTTTAAGATAGTTTTGTTTAGCAATACAAAATATTTCCTTTAAATGATGCAAGTGTTTTAATACCAATCTATAACAACCTTGAGTTATTATGCAACTTAATACCTTTCACACTTTGAACTGTACAACATAGCTTTCAGAGTATTTTCTTCAAAATGACCACTTAATTATTTATTCTGATGGGAAAATCCTCAAGCATATATCACCTTTAAGTGGCCTAATAAATAAGGGCAATACTTTCAAAGAGTCTCAACTGTAACCACGTGTAGGCAAAGGGTAGCAAAAATTCAGAAATTTACAAGTGAAATTATTACCTAATGTTTTAATTTTGCAGGTCTGCTCATATGATAAACAGATGAGCTTAAGCAAATATAACATTTTAAAATCAAACCTCATAACATACTTATTAAATGTTACACTTATTTGCTTTAAAGCCCTCTCACTTAGGTCAGCTCTGCAGTTCTTCTGGATTGTAAGTTCTTCATTATGTGTCTGTGTAGAGCAAAGCTTAATGGGGTCTAGTTCATAACTCATTCCTTTTACTTTGCTAAAACCAGAACAATCACCACTTACCTGCTAAATATAAAGCTTTCACCTGAGAAGGTTGCAGGGCTTCATGAAAGACAATAACTGATCCAAGTTGGCCCTCCAAAGACGTTGGACACCCCCATTCACTGTCCTGAGTCCCTGCTGAGATCATTTTGGTGATGAACTCTGGTTTTCCAAGCACCCCACCCCAAGCTCCTGGAGCGAGAATGCCCCCAAGGGACGTCCGGTGGGGCATGACTGGGGAGGAAAAAGGGGGATCTGGTATCTGAGAGGGAGGAGGAGTTGTTGTTCTTTGACCAGCTGAACCAATGCAGCAAGAAGTGAAAGACTGGAGAGTCATACATGGAAGAAAGAAAACAAAACAAATACTGTAAATCTACACTTGAATCTGAAGACTGCATCCAGCAAATCTGAACTAAATAAATGAAACCCCAAACAACAAGTTCTGTCAAGCCTTGAAGAGCAAGCAATCCATCACAGTAGGCCAAAAATCAGAGCATATACTTCTCATAATAGGAGAGAACACCCTTTCTCCAACTAAGAGCAATTTGGTTACCTCAAGTGCTGCATGACCTCTGGCAGGAGCACAGCAAGAAGGACAGTGCTCCTGATACCCTCTGTAAACACTCCTCTTCTGCATTATATTCCAAAATACTAGCCCAGCATGTCTGCTACTGCACATCTCATATCAGTTAGTCCATTCAAACAGATGCTCTCATGGTAAAATTACCTGCCCTACTTCTAATTACGTTGAGATTTACAATAGATAGGCCAAAACCCAGGGTTTTATCTTGAAATGAAAACTACACTTTCTCTCATTTTTAAGTAAGTTTTATATTGATTGTACCATTACAGCATGCAAGTTAACTGTTTTCTCAGCATACTTAACAAAATATCGAAATAGAACTTAGAAAAGAGGGAAGAATGTTGGGTATTATAGCCCAGTTTAATATAAATTTGTTTCCCAAAAGGAATGAACAAAGCTTACAGAGGAAATTAAACATGACATACATTCATTTTGATTGGTAGTGTATTGCTAAATGTGTATACATCCAAAATGGTTAGATTAACTGCACATAAAGTGCTTATTCAGTTACTAAAGGAATGAGGAATAGCATACTAAGGAAACACTCAAAAAAACCCCAGTAAAAATACATGAAAATAACGGGGAATATTCCCCATTGAGTACTGTTACATCAATCCTACTGGTAGAGCTGCCAGTTATTATGATGTCATCATAAATTATGTCAATATGCTCAGGCAATTATTTTGAGGATAACCCCACTACTTAATGTCACCTAGTAGACTTTTTTGTTTTTAAACAGAGATGACTAAACAAAAATTACTTAATGGTTAGTTATACTCCAAAAGGATAATTCTGGACAGTATCCATGGCTGAACATTACTAGCAGCAGTCTGCAGAATCACTGCTGTATGAGAGCTCATCCCACCAGGCAATGGCTCAGAAGGGAACTTACTTCATTCATAGCAGGGAATCGAAGTGGGGCAGAGACCTTCTGCTGTCCATTGACATAGATATACACAAGGCTCTGACCAAAGGGCCTCTTTCCAGGCACATGGACAATAGTTATGTTGTGCTGGTTAAGCAATAAAAAATAATTAAGTCATTATTAAGAGCAGTGAAATTACTATATGAAGCTATTTAACTTTATCTCTACTAAGCTGGTGAGGAAAGCACGTAAGAAAGTAAATCCAAAGCATCAAAAAGAATATAACAAGAACATCTGCTCATTCTCTTTCAAAGGAGTGAATGTAATGTTTACATATAAACAGGTTTTGGAAGAGAAAGATACAGCTCTTTCATAGTAATGCACATCAGTTCTTAAGTATAGGAATAGAAAAGGGTAATGCAGAGACAGCACCACAGCCACTTATGCCTGTTTTAATTTAATATCAAAACCTCTAATGCTGCAACAAACTTAATCAACAAAAATGCCTAACATACATGCATAAGTTAGCTCAATCAACAACTAATCTATGTGAAAATTGCTTGTATTATTTGAGATTAAAACTGCTCTTATGCGATGAATTACCGCAATATTATAAAACAGACTATTTGTTAAATGATCAAAAAAACATAATTTTGACTTCTGAGCTAACAATACTGTCCTAAACAAAGTGTTTGTCAGTATCAAATCTTACCCAGAGAGAGTCAAAAAAACAATGGTCAGGCAGCATCACTGTTGCATATTCCCTCTTTGTGCACACTGCAACCACCAATACCCCTGAGCACGTAATAAAGGCTTCAAACCCCATACCACTTCCTGTAAAAAAGCTACAAGAGACACACAATCAAGGACTTGCTTCATCAAAACTACCACCTAACAATACACTCATTAAGAAGAAAATCCACTCAAGTTGTTTGGTGGTGGTGCAATATTTACTATGTGACTGCTACTTATCTTATTAAAAGAAAAAAAAAGACCAAAAAGACATTTTGTTTGCTTCTATTAGTACCTAAGAAGTTAAATTACATCAAGAAACATTCATGTTAATATGCACTATTTAAGCAGCATGAAGGTGCCTTCTCACTTGTGCACTTATACAAATCCAGAGTTCATTACATTTGCAACAAACCGTGTGAAAGTTTATCCTGGTGAACCTTCCCGCAATTTGAGGTTATGGATGTTGAAACTGCAGATGACAAGACATTACAACAGAGGAACTACACTAAAGTTCTGTAACAGAACTTGGCTGTGTTGACAGCTGAAAGCTCTCCCTCTCCCAGAGCAGCATTAAGTATTGCCTTTGATGAAGATAAGCAGAAGCAGCACATGCCACGGTACCAAAGCCACAGGGCACAGATGGCCCAGCCCTGCAGGCTGTAGCATAGCTGTACCTGTAGAGCTGCTTCCTCTTGCCGCTTTTGCCCATCGAGCCGGGCTCCACCCGGTCCTGGTCGAGGCAGAGCCAGGCGTTGAAGGAGAAGGCGGAGCCCGGCCACCGGTGGATGGCGGGCAGGGCGATGCCGGCCATGCTGTGGTGCAGGTCGAAGTACTGCAGGGCGCTGGTCAGGCCCTGCTTGCGCGCCATGGCCAGCAGCGCGCGCATCACCGGCACCACGTAGGGGTGCGCGCCCCGCGGCTCCTCCGGCCGCAGCAGCCGCACCAGCTGCAGCAGCTCTTCTGAGCCCATGGACTGGCTCCCCAAGGAGCCCAGCAGGGCAATCAGGTTCTCTGCGCAGGTGCAGTGCAGCACCGAGTGGGAATTGAGGGTCTCGATGATGCGGATGACCATGTTTGCGTTGACGCACGTGGCACGGCTCTGCCTGTCAATGCAGCAGATTCGCCTCAACCAATTGGAGATGAAAATCTGCAGCTCGTGGGATTCTAGCTCTGGAAGCCACTGGATGAGCAGCAATAAGGGCTGGACATTACTAATGCCTAGTATCCCAACAGCCATGTGGTCACCTTCAACAGCCTGAAAAACAGCAGGGAACTCAGACATGAAACACAATAAGACGGGGCCAGAAGTATTCTTGAAAGATGAAAGATTTCTGCTTCAAAGCAAGCACAGCTCACCATATTCATGAGTTCCTCCAGCAATTCCCGTGACGGCTGACCCAGTGATTTCAGTACCTCATATATGTGTGCATACCCAATCCTCTCCTTGAAGACCTCCTGAGGATAAAAATTCCCATCTCACTAACAAGTAAAATGGACAAAAACTGCTTGTCTACTGCAGCAGGTAGACAAGCAACTCTTAATTTTAATTTAGACAGTTTAATGCAATATTGGACACACAATAATTAGAATGTAATAATTACAGGTTAGAAATCTATTTTTGATAACCTGTTCAATCTACTGTCTCTAGAATGCTGCAGATGAGAAGCATTTCACTGTAGCACACAGATAAATAACAGCTCAAAGTTGTATTTTATTAATTACCTATAAAGAATATAACTACTTTGGTATAACCCAAATGTTAATAATATCACAATGAATAAAGAGCTTAGTTTTTCATCTTTTTAGTGCAAACTATAGCTTGAAATATTTGCACTGAAACACAGAAATATTCAAATATTAATCTTTCAATAAAAAACTTTCCTAAAGCAGATTAAAAACCACCTATCCTAAAAACTTTAAAAAATTAGAGAAGCATTCCACAGAAGTTTTACTGAAAACTAACGATTTTACAAGAAAAAAAATTAACCAGCAAAGCTCAAATGGTAGTATCCATTTATGGTTCAATTATTAAACAGCTAATACATCATATGGAATGGATACTCTTCTCCTGGCTCTAGTTTGTGTTGAAATGACTTTTTTTAAAAATAATAAATCTTTTAGCAGAAGTGAGGTGATTACTTAGGTAAACATGAAAAGAAAAAATACACATATTGCAGTAGAAGTACAATTGAAAACTCTGACTCTCTGTGAATTCCAGCTAGGCCCCATCTCCAACATACAACTCTTCCCAGGCTTTCCAGAGTCAGTGGAGAAATAAACACCTTCAGTAAAGCTCTGGAGGAGCATAATAGATCCTATTGTCTCTCCCTTAGGCTGTACTGCAAGTAGCAAAAAAATAAATGATTCCCACTCCTCCTTCATCCTCCACTGGACAGTCACATCCCTTTACCTGTGCCAAGTCCAGGGGATCATTCAGCCAAGGGTAGAATTGAATTAACTCAGCAACCCAGGAATAAATATACTGTTTTCCCATGGGTTCTGCTTCCAGACAGAATCACAAACTAACCACAACCTATCCATTTACCAAATCACAAGAATAACTACCAGGGAAGGGCACAGGGCAATAGCATGACCACCATCTGGACAGCAATACTGTCTTGGCTTGCTTTAAAGCCTTATAAAGCTACCACACAAACAGCTGCCTGAAAATTCCTCTAAATACCCACTAAGTCTACCCCATATATCCATGAGACAAGTAACAATGCCCTTTCTTTATAAAGGTTCCAACTGCCAGCATACTCAGATCTTCCAGTTTTGGTAGAAAGATGACTCAGTGTTCAGCCATCAGACACATATAAAGGGATAAGAAATGCTAATCAGCTATTCCTATCTGGCATGAATGTGTGAGCACAATCTGCTCATCTCCATTAGCAAGTTCCATCAAGGTACAACTGGAAACAGACGAAGAAGCTGCAAACTGCCCTGTGCATAGACACTGTTACCTTTGCAGCTGGAGACTTGTGCATTACTGCTGTGAGGGCTTGAATGGTTGACACTGCCAAGGAGTCCAGGTGTCCCTGAAACACCTGAAAGGAGCAGGTACAGAAGTCATATAACACATGCAAAGACAGTTCAGCTCCAACATATGCGCTTGCCCTCCTGCCAGGAGGGAAACCAAGAGTTTGCTAACATGCTTCAAAAATCATCTCCCCACCAGCCAAAATTTCAAACCCCACAGCCTACAAGGAGTTACATCACAGTAGACAACTAACCACAGACTTCAAGAGGAGAGAAGCATTCGCAACACAAACCGCACCTCAAATATTCTGATGGACAAACAAGTTTTCCTCATGCGTCTAATGGACAACCTCAAGAGGGAGGGAGGAAAACCATTAGAAATTTCTTGCAGTGTGTGTGCTGCTGGAAAATCAGCATCTGCAGTTCATATCAAGTGACTTATTCTCCATCCACGGCCCTGCAAACCAATGCAGCACAGACACATCCCCAGAATCTAAGAGATAAGTCACACCAGCACAGTTAGGTGGCTGCCTCACCCATAGCCTCATTGCATTGATTCAACAACTCTCTCTCCAATTTAAGTAATTTTTTGAGGTTTTTTTCTATAATTCTTGTTTATATTGATATTTCTATGATGGTTTTAAGAACAAAAATGTTGAAGCACTCTTTTGCATCCATCAGTAAACCTAATTAGCAACACTGTGCAAACAAACATACTGTTTCATCATCTCTGAAAAATGATGTGCACCTCAGACATATTTTGAAAGTGAAATGTCAAGAATTAAGTGAAATGTCAAGATTATTAGATGTGAAGAAACATTTACATATGGTTAAAGCGTTGTGCTGTGTCCAAAAGCCAAAGCTATTAGTTAAAAATCACAATTTGTAAATAACCATCCCTTGTATTCAGCTTTTTTTTACATTTTTAATCAGAACAAATAATTCTACTATAAAATTTATATAAAAGTTGGCATTTGTAACTTTCCACAGTATTTGGGAAAAGTGAAGCAACAGGCTATTCCTACCTCCCTGATTCAGCCTGTCCATTGTTTTGTGAACATCTGTTCTTGATGACAAGCTAAGAACCAGGACACCAAACACAACCATTGAGATTTCACAAACAAGGCCCCAGAATCCAAAACACCACAGTGCTGAGACAAAGATCAAAAAAGAGGAAAAGGAGGGGAAAAAGAATCACCATCAGGCCGAGAAAATTAATTTGGATCTCATTCATGTGCTTCACCTTTTCCTTAAAAGAAGCATAACTGATGTTCATTCTATTGCCAGTATCTGCAGTTTGAAGCAGATGAATAAAACATAGGCTGAATTCAATCTGTTATTCAGAAAAATAATTTTCTAGAGACAGGAACTGCTGATCTCTGCAGCATCAAAAGTTCATCTTGCTGCAGAAGGCTTAAGGAGGATGGTTAAGGTGAAGCACAGGAATCAATTTTCCTGTGATTGTGTCTTGACTTCAACTGAAGCAAAATACAGTTTAGGTAGGTACCTGGTCCTCATTCATTTCTGTCAGTAATTTGTTGGTAAGGTCTTTCTCACTCTTGTCTGCCACTTTATTGTTAGCATTTAAAAACAGCTGTTAGAAACAGAGACAAGAATAATGGAAATAATTGCATCAAACAGTTACCTGCAGCCAAATCTGTGGAGGCTGCCTTAAATTTGTATTTCACATACAAAAACAAAAATGGGGGAAAAAATACTGATGATTACATTGTATTTTTGCAAAAGAGTAATTACTTAAAAAAAAAAGAAAGAAAATATGTAAGCACTGAGACAAAGAGAGATTTATCTGGAATTTGTACTCATCTCTGGCTTAGCAACTGTGATTTCATTCACAATAAGCAACATGACAGAGCTGTAAGAAATTTACTTGTAAGAAATAAAGACAACAGTGGAGCATTAACAAGGAAATGGATACAAATGTTTCATCATTTTCCACTTATGTTTCAGTCTAGGTGAAAGCTGAAGATACCTAGACAGAATATGTTCATCTTCAAACAGCACAGTAGCAGAATTTCTGGGGCACACAGTCTTTGGGACAGGAAGAAGGGCAAAATATCTCTGCCATCATCCTAAGAAGCAGACAGGTTGCAAGTAGCTTCAAATCAAACATACACCTATACTGCATCTTTAGCTAAGGAACTGCTCTGTGTTCAGTAGCTAAATTCCTAGTCAGTACCTGAATTTGACAGTTTCAAACTCACCTAAATTCATAATCAATTGCAGACAATTTGTGTGCCAAATTTAGCTGTAACACAATCAGGACTAAGATTTACCTCCTTCTGTATTAAAAAAACCAAAAATCTCTGATCAAAATGTTTTAAAACTTGCTTTAAAAAATATAAACCCTTTCCTTCAGTGGGTAAACCCTAAGCATTTCTTTTCCCACAAACACACACACACGTTTTGCTCCATTATCTGCTAGCTCAGTCTCCCTGAAGAGGAACAACCTAAGAAATCAACTTCCATAAATTTGGCCAAAACAAAGGACAACATTGAAGATATTACTTTGACTTACATAGGTGTGAAAGCACATTGTTAGAAACACTTTGAAAGGTACATCACAGTCAAGAGCACTCAACAATGCAGAGTAACTATAATATGTCTCAGAGGACTATAACATTAGCAAGAATAAGAACATTAAACAAACGCAAACGGAGACAATGAAAAAATAAAGATGTCATCAAACTTTTGGTATGAGTTGCTTCATTTCTCATAAGGCATGTGAAAAGGAAAAATAGATTACTTTTTACAAGGTCTACAAGGTCTTAATTTTTCCATTTAAAAGCTGTTAAAAAACCACATTTTTTTCTTTTAATCAGACATACTGTCAGAGGTCATTGCGCTTTGCTCAAAGTCTGACCTCTGAGATAGTTAAACAGATGAGAAAAGATTCAGCACTGACAAACCAGATTGTTAAATGACTCTCAGTACAGAATAAGCACCTCCTGAAACCTCTAAATTACAGTCCCTCTTTATGGATATCACTGGCAAAAAGTGACATCCGGATCATCAAAACTTAACCAAGCAGTTTTGAAAAGCTTTTGTGCAGATCTCTAACCCTAAAGCATAGCTAAGGAAAGACAGTTGCCTATGAGCCTTAAAACCAGCAAACAAAATTAAAAAAAGGATTTACATCTCAGAAGATTGTAATACTGCAAATTATTAGGAAGTATGAGTAGAAATACAGCTTTAAACACCCCAAGTTCTTTGGGATATCTAGAGCAGAAATAGTGGCATGGATTTGCTTTACCCCTCCTTTCCATAGAAATTACTTGCATTTCAAGTTTGCAAGATCCAATCGCTTCCTGAGTTTCAGGTATGTGTATGGACTCTCATGCTCTCTGCAGAAATGCAGAACATGCTTTCCACACACAGTTTGCTTAGGAACCCAGTAGCAATTTTCACAAAAGAAGGAAAAAAATCTAGAACTAGGATCTCCACCCCCAGCTAATAAGGAGAAATGCTAATTCCAAAACTAACTCAACCTCTCCTATTTATTTTTGAAAAAGAATGGAGACACAGTATATTTGGAAGTACAAATATACTGCAACACCTGCCCTGCCTCTATCTCTCCCACTTCTCATCTGTGGGGGTATTTTGCCTGTGAAATGCTAAAAAAGTACACTGTGTACCAAATTGGCAGCACTCATCTCTAAACAACACAGTGATATGTGAGTCTGTACCCCTGGAAAAAACCTTAAAAGAACATATCTTGTAACATACAGACAGGCAGAATGAAAATAAAACCAGCAAGCTGCAAGAAAAAATAGATAGCTGTTCCTGCTTTCTTGAATTCCATCACTTGTTTATGAGTGCAGGAACACAGCAAAGAGTTTCCATGAAGAGGTAAACATCACCCTGCTGATGATTTTAGAAGAAACTATAAAAGGAGCTTCTTATCAAGTACAAGATTAGTACAAAAACAGGCAGATTCCAAAACACAGGAGAAGAATGGAAAGGTCAAACAATGTATTTTCAGAAGGAGATAATAAAGCTACAGACTATTTAAAACACTTCAAGTCAGTTGGCATTCTGCCTCTAATTATAATTACAATTAGGACATAATCCAAACACATTTATTTCTAATACATCATTGCACTGAAATACATTCTAATCCAAAATCTAAATGGATTAGAAACAAATTGCACAGTGTAGTTAGCATTAAATTATCTAACATCAGAAGAGCTCAAAACAGCTATGTCACTAACATATCACAGATCACAATAACATATCACAAAAAGAAATAGTGCAGAGTTACATAATTTCTGTGTTCTTTCACACAGGGAAAAATAAAATCAGTACAATCAGTGGAAGTTTGCAAATTATGACCATTTGCAGCTCAGATGAAAACCCTAGATCCTATGTAGAAAAGGAAAAATTGAGGAGCATTTTTAACAGCTTGAGCTCATGTTTTATGTCAGCCACACACAGGATTCAAATATTCTGAAAGACTTAAAATGGGACACCAGAAAGATTTTTTTAAATGGAAAAATTCCTCTGAAATTAGAATTCAGACCTTCATCTGGCAGCAGTTGTTAAGTGACTTCCTAATGATCCAGTGATAGAATATAAGAGGAACAAAACAAAATAACAAATCCCACAATAAAAAGGCAGGCTGGATTGATTTTTTTAATCAGACATACTGTTAAGAGATTTACTGTGCTTAGCTCAAAGTCTGACATCTGCGAGATTGTAATAGATAGGAAAAGAATCAGCAGTAATTCAAAGATTGTAACTCAAAGATTGTAATTCAAAGATTTTAAGACTGAGCAGGGTCTGCAAAGGTATTTTGCTCAGGACTCAAAGTATTCATTGCTTTAACCACAAGGCAGATGAGACACCTCCACCTCATTAGTAATAATACAAGGCAGGGTTTGTTAAAAATATGCTAATAAGGGAACACTTACCTTGCAGTTCTGCAAGAGTCGAATGAGATGCTCAAAGCAGTTACTGTTAAGGAAAATTGCCTGCAGAACAGGCCTATCTGTGCAGTCTAACATGGCTGTGATGGTATCTATAAAATTAAAATAGAAGTGGCATCAAAGACAAAACACATCCCAAATCCATCAAGCATTTTTTCCTGCACATTTTACAATACACATCAGGAAAAAATTATACAAATTATATTATCTGCACTTTTGATCAAGAATGGTATGCATTTTAAGAACAAATAACTAGGCCTAAAGCTAAACATTTTGACACAGTAAAGACTACCACAGACTAATATTATGGAGAAATTTTACCAAATTAGTATCTTTGATTGCTTTGGGGCTCTGTTTCAAGTAATTTCCAATAGTGAGTACATAAGCAGCATCACCTTTTCTTTACAGCACATGAATGTTTCTTTCCTCAACAAGTAATTACTCTGCATTCTACAGCAGACTTATAGTGTAAGCATTCTCCATGGCCACAGTACTATTCCTCACTTTTCTTGGAAGTATGGGAAAAGAAACACCTTTATTCCCCATGCTGAACATCAAAATGGAAAAAACTCAAAGCCCTGAATTCTAACACAAAAACTTATACCCAACCCTTTCAGACTATTACTGCTGGCCAATGTTTACAGTAATGCCATTTGAAAATCAAACTATCACAAAAGAACACCACATAGCTATTTTATTACAGAATTTTATTCTGTACAATTTTATTCTGCAATTACTAAGGTTCTGATAAGCTTCACTTCTTGCCTAGCAAAGTTTTTCTCTTTTAATGGAGACTTTCAGCCTATGAACCTAGACACTGGTTAAATGGCAGCAATCTGATATGGTTTCTTCTGGTTTTTTTGTTACTAAATTGTGGAAGATGTTTTACAGCAACTTCTGTGAGCCAGAGAGAAGTCTGATAAGAGGATCCATGTTTACCCCTGAAAGAATTTTCTACCAAGGTCACTGACATAGAAATCAAGAAAGAGAGAAGGATAAATAAGAGAAACCTATAACTGCCTATTCCAATAAGCTTTCTGTTTGTCTTTCCTGACCTATGAGTAAAGTGTAAACTTATGAGCTTTGTAAGAATGTATAAATAGCATGCATGCTGTATTAAAACCAGGTTTGAAGCCTCCTGAAAGTGGAACATTGTTTCATTTTGTGATCCTCTCAAGTACGACAGTAAATAATTAAAACAAGAAATATCTAAGAAGATATGTTAGAAATTTTTCAATTGCTTAGCCAAGTCAATATTTTTTGCTTCAGAGTTATTGTCAGAAATATTGAGAGGAACTGTGTACTCACTCAGCATTTGGATCTGCAGTGCTATGAACCTGCTCTCCCACTGCCTGCATCGCCTTGGATTAGGTAAGGCTGAATGGTCTGAGTTAAGCAACTTGAAATAGTTCTCCAATATTGTACTTGTCTCCACCTGGCGCTGGTCAGAACTGCTGGTGAGGAGGATATGGACAACTTCTGTCAGGCACTTCAGAGTCAGCTCTGCCTTCCTGCTCACTTCCTCAGGGTTTCTGTCATCCCAGTTGTCACAGTCTGCTAAAACACGCATCAAGACTTCCATGGTGGCAGGCGATACTGCTTGAAGAGCATTCCTCTGAAATCCATAAAGACAAAAAAAAAATTAAGAAAAATAAATTTAGAAGAACTTAAACCTCTTCAAACCAGCTGTGTCTACTTGAGTTGTCTGAACCATGCAAAATGCATTACTCCATCTACTAATGCTGTGTAGTTAAATAACTAAGAAACATTCTATCTGGATTATGCTGATGGCTACAGATGAAATGCATCCCATCTTGTTCACTTAAATGTCTCTTTTTCAAAGGGAATGCTTATATAGAAAAGGAAATACAATTTAAATCTGTGTTACAACATTCTTATAAATGAGCCCTGATAAACTGCTAATTTGAGGCAAACCTTCACCTGAGTTTTCATTTTAGATTATGAGATTCATGACACTTTAGAACGTGTGGTAAGAACACACTCATCAGCAAATGTTTGCCTGGGCCCTGAATGCATTTTCCTCACCTTTCTTCCTGGGGGCCTGCCTGCCTAGGCTCAGGGACAGGAGCCTGGGCTTGTGGTGAGCTTTGAGAAGCCCTGTCAGGGATTCTTTGCCCCCTGTAGGGAGCTGAATTCAAGCTTTGGCTCTCAACCCTCTATGGTTTGATGTACACTGCAGCCACGGCCATGCCTGACTGTGTCATGTCTTGAACCTGACTCACTGACTCGACTGCAGCTTGACCTCGGCCCTGCCTCATGGCTATGGATGGGGCTGGCAGCCACTGGCCTCTTGACTGACCCTAGTTACCACCAGCAGAGCAAACCCTTACTCTGATCTGCTGACCAGACCTCCTGGCTTCACTTTAGGCTTCATCACCACAGCCTTGTCTAGTGGGCTGGGTTGGGCTGGTCCATCCTGGCTCCAGCCAGCACAGCTGCTCCCATCACTGGGTGCAGTGAGATTGCACCCTTTGCTGGTCAGGAAGCTGCTCCTGGCCATCCTGCTCAGACTCCACTTGCCTTCCATGATGGAGCAGAGCCTGGCTTTGCAGCTCCCTGGAAACCTTTATAAACCCTCTCTTGGAGATCACCAGAAGTGGCAGCTGCTTGTGACCAGACTAAGTAGGACTTTACAGGAGCGCCAGGTGAGAAAGTGGATGTTGGCTTTGCTGCTGATGAATACCCTCATTTCCTCATGTTCTTTCAAAGACTTTAAACAGCTTCCAAGCTGTAATGCTCCATATATCCTACTGAAAACAGCTTACTTTCAGCACGGGGAAGTAAGATAGATCAATTTCATGCATATGAACACAAAACTTCCATCTGTGCAGGTGGAAATTCCTAATTTAGTTATGCACATTTTTTCTTAAAGATTACAGTAAATTCATATGAACATGTAGTTGTTCTAAACAGCAAACTTCTACGGTTACTTGAAATTGGGACCCAGCTTTTAGCATTTAGGTATTATTGCCCAGAATGATCCCAAAGTTGCTAAGACAAAAATAATCATGGATAATAAATTCTTCTCATTTACAAGTTATGGATTATTTAAAAATCTTAAACAAAGAACAAGCATTTGGAGGTTTCAGCAGCTGAAAAATTCAAAGTATCCTTACCTGACCACCAGCCACAATAGCTCCAAAGAGATGCAGCAGGCAACATTTTAGGCTTTCCTTGAGATGTTCACTTTCTTGAAAGCATTCTGATTAAATAAAAAGGAGATTTTTCTCAAAAAAACCCCACCAACAAATAATAAAAAATCTCTCCTCTATTCCCTGTTATCATACAAATTAAAAAAAAAAAAAACAATCAACGGTATTATCTCCACTTTGTTTTATATAACTCAGACACAAACACACCAATTCCAGCATAATCAAAGCAACACAACATCACCACATTTATCAGGAATTCACAGGGCCACACCTTCAGTTTGCATAAACTTCCCATGCCAGCTGACAGAACTATAGACACACAACTTTTGCTCTCAATTTGTAATGTAAAAATGAGCCCATTTTGTCCATATTAATGAGAAAGAGAAGGACATTCTAACAAACAACCAGTTATCAAGCATGATAAAGTTCAGAGAAATTTTGGCATGAAAAGTCTGATGTCACATGCAGCGCAGGTAGCTCAAAAAAACAGTCTCTGAGCTTCCTGACTTTAAGGCAGATTGTCAGAGAATCCTGTGCAGATCTGTAACCTTTCTAGCAGTAATTTCTTTAATGACATCTATCTTGCATCTCTTCTCTTGCCATACCTGATGGAAATTAGTCCCAGACAGCCTCAGCGTCTCTTCTTAGCAATAAATATAACCTGGATATTGTTGTTATAGGAATAACTCCAGACATAACACAGCAGCAAGAAACTACAAAGGATTATTTATGGAAATGCCACGTATTGGAAAGTAAGATTATATATAATATAGTATATTACATATATTGAGCCTGTTTTAAAAGAAGATTGCAAAGCCATTTTTCCAATCTGTTCTCCAAACAGAACTAAGTTTACTTAGATGATCCCACTGTTAGTGAGCTAGTAGCACCACTCCTTGACTTATAGCCTCTGGATTTTTACAGAACTACAGACAAATTGAAAAGAGCAGTACCTAGCAGATTGTGAATAAATCATTAGTCTGGGTAGACTAAAACCACCCCCCCTCAAATTAGTCCTGGCATGGCAGGATGCTTAAGGCACATGCTCAGCAATTTCTTACTCTGTCCTTACTGCCAGGTGGCCAACAAGCAGAGGAGTATCTGCTGGCTGATGAGCACACTTTTAGCTCAGTCACATGATAGTGTATTTAAGAGACAGGAGGAGCCCCAGGGCAATGCACTGAATTAAGAGCAGAGAACCTACAGATGATATTCCTCAGTAGCAGCCTTTAGAGTGGGTTTCCAGTGCTCTGGTATGTAGATAAGGGCATTTTACTGGCAGCAACAATTTGGTCTTTTTGGCAACTATCCTATTTTTTGTACACAGCAATGGAATCTCAAAGAACAGGACCTGTGACTCAAACCTAGAAGAATCAAATTCATAAATGCTACCACTCCATGAATATAATCTTTCTCTTATTTTTTTTCAGTTAAAACTAGTTAACGGATAGCTGCAAAAAGGGCTGATTTCACTCCTTCACTGCCCTTCCCTCCAGCTTGTTCCTGCTGCTTCAATTCTGTAGGCACCAGCACTTTGGTATGCTCAACTGGCAAACTACCTGGGCATCCCACATTCTTGAGATTTAAGTACAGAATACGGACATGTAAGCTCTTCCACACAAACAATCTGTAATCATAAGAACACACGAATTCCAAAGCAGCCATCATGATATTTAATGACTTAACCAGAGAAAATTGTTTCCTAAACTTGAGGCCAAGGAGCATTTCTAGTTGAATCGCAGAGTTTCATTTTTTCTAGTTGTTAAAGCATATTCAGGAGACAGAAGTGCATGAACACTCTCCTACGATAATTTTTCCATGAGTTATCAGTGCAGTTACTACAGGGATCGCATGTGCAATCACTGTGTACCACAATAAAAAGAAAGTTCACAGAACCAACCCTAATAAACCACGTTAGGCACTGAAATAAAGTCTAGAAATAAAGAAAAAGGCTTTCAAAGATGAGCAGGGATGACAAAATAGTGATGCTCAAAGCAAAGAAGAAATACAAAAACCAAACAAAGTAACCCACTACATTCAGTCTCAGAAAGCAAGTAAATGACTTGAACATTATCAGGCATGCTTAGGAGAAAGTTACTTGGGCTCACTAAGTTCATTCCTCCACAGAAAACTATATTTTAACAGGATGCTAAGTAATACTTACGGTAAAAAAAAGGGACAAACTCAACAGTGAGGGAAGCTGGTTTATACTTCTGTCTGCTCCTTTCAACTGTACTAAGGAAACGTCTGCAATTACATTAAAAACATACACCAAGGAAATTAGACATGATACCTTTGTTTATTACTTACTTATTAATTTATTACTTATAATGTGAATTTATAATATGAGATAGTAGAAAATGCTGCCATAAATCAGGAGTTATCTTTTACCTACAGGATGAAAAAGAATAGTGAAGTAGTATTTCATCCTGAAGACATGACTCACAGCTAATCTCATATTCAGTCTGCACTTAAAAATATTTAACATTTTACAAAATGGTTTAGATAAAAAAATTAAAATTAAAAAAACCAGAAATCTCTTATTTAATCCATACCTGCTGCAACTAAGCCACCAGCTAGAATGCCACATTTTTTGACCAAGCAATTTTAAATGGGCAAAAAACATTATTATGAATTCATTAGGCTGGTGAGAACACATAATCAAATTAAAGGGCTGTAATTCTACTGCTACACTTATAAACTTATTTTCAAAGATATAAAAAGATATAAATTCACATCTACATTGTGAATTTCAATAACTTCTTTTACCCTATTTCAAGCAGGTCTGCCCACCACATTTCTTTTGGCTTCTCTGTTCCCCTAATTTAGAAAAATGGTCAGTTTTTGGAAGGAGAACATAATGTAAGCACCTTCGTGGTGATCAGTTACAACCAATCACCTCTTGATATACCCTCAAATTTAATTTTGTTTTAACTTTAGTATTAACAGCAAAATATTATAATTTTTGAACATTATTTAAGTCACAACCAGTTTGAGAAAGCATACCACGTTTCTGTGATGTGACTCTACTGACTGATGGTTAAAGCTGTCATAAACCAGAGTATTTAGCATCCTGTGCCAGTCCACACATACCCTGCAATTCGCTGCCTCCAGTTCCGATATGGATCATACAGGCTTTCACAGAAAGCCAATGCATGTCTCACAAACTCTTCTATGGGGGTCTGATCCTCCACTTCTTTTTCTTTTGTTTTGCTTTTTAACTGAGGAGAAAAAGAAAGCTATGGTCAGAAAATTTCCAGAAGTTGAAACTTTATCTTGATCTCCCCCAGAACAGTTCTGAGCCTATGAATTGTTCCCCACTATTGCTGAAAGAGCAGATGACATAAAAAGCAACAGGAGGTATCAGATGGCAGAAATACAGACAGGAATTATTAACCATGTACCTGTTGAATGTACAACGTAGTCATGGTGATAACATGGTTAATGTATGAACACATCCCAATCTCTTCCACATTAGCCAAATTCCTGCAAAGACAACATAAAAACCACAGATTGTACACAGTGTACCATTTGAAGCTAGTTCAAACAATGTTTGTTTTAGCATTCTGTCTATATTCATACAAAAGGATACCAGCATTTCAAAAATAGTCTCCAAAGGACTGCATATACTTAAATGTTTATTTCTGTCACCATTACAGAGTTCACGAGTTTTCATCTAACAGGAAGAAAGATTCAAGTCACTCTGCTGCAGGCCAATTCCATCTGGAATTTGGGGTTTCAGAGGTTAAGCAAATTCCCAGGACACCCTAAATAGAAAGCTCAGAAATGGCATCTGATAACAAAGACAATAACTTCCCCTTTACTAGTGCATATGCTTTCTAAAACTTTAGGAAACATGTAACCTAGAAATTTTAATTTTCTCACTTTAAATTCCCTGGAGCAAAACAAACACCCAATAAATTACTTCAGAAAATAAAGCAACAACAACTAAGAATTTCTCAGTTTTGATGTTACAAAGATCAGATACCAAAGTGATGACATAGGAGAACTTTTCAGCAAGTAAAGGTGACACTAGCTTGTAATTCAGAAACACATTACCACCATCCACTCAGAATACTTCATGGTATTTAAACACTGCCAGCTCTTCAAATTGTTTCAGAGGTAAGGTGAGACAAAGTATTCAAAAATGCTGCTTCAAATACTCCTCAGTAAAGGAGATTCTCTATTATATTTTATCCCCTTCCTCTCTCTAACAGCATTTTGCAACAGCAAACTGAAGAAATAGTGAGGAATAGATTTGTGTCAACAGAATTACACTATCAGGCAGAAGTTTCAGAAGGAAATCAACTGCATGAGTAGTGTACTAATAAGTTTCACAAGCTGTTTATGGAATTATAAGCATGTTAAGAATGTGAAACAGTTCTTCCTGTACAATTCTCTCAAGTTATTTCATAGCTACCAGTTGTTAGGGTGCACCTTTTCTTTTCAAAAGTATTTCTTATACAAGGTACATCATGTCTTGAATTCTCATAGATTTATCTTCTATAGCTACAAAGAATTTAGTGTTTAAACCCCTTCTATTTCTATTGCAAACATTATTGCTAAGATGACTGCATTGCTCCCCTCTCTCTCTTTTATTCTCCCTGCCATTATTCTGAAGATTGTGAGAAGTGTTATTTCTCTGTATCAGCTGGAAGGTATCAAATCACTTATTATGTGTCATTAAAATCTATATTTATAGGCTGCATCAAGATCTCTTAACCAAAACAACAACCTTGTTGAGGTACCAATTAGAGTAAATACCTGCAAAGGATGATAAAGAATTTCACAAGTAAAAGTGACAGAGTCTGCTGCTGCTCTTCCAGGCCATCTGACATTTTCTGGACACACTGTAGCAACTGGAGCCTGAGGACCTGAAGAATGTTATCAGGAAGCAGCGATATTCCTGGTGGAATGTCATCCACCCTAATGAAAAAAGCCAGACACAAAATTGTTAATCATACATGCCAAGCTGCCAATCGATTCCCATGCTCTCGTGTGGTGTTCCAGTGAAGTTCTGTGGGAAAGGTCACCCAGCTGACACATCGCAAACACTTCCTAATGAGCCACAAGGCAATGTCTGGTGGCAATACACCAGTCTGAGCTTTCTTTTCTCCAGAAATGAACTAGATTAAAAAAAAAAGTGTTAAAATTCAACAAGTGGCTCCTAAATCCTCCTCCATTCAATGAGCTGCTTTAATTGCCACAAAGAAATTGCATGATCTTCATCAGGTAAAAAGGTGGTCTGGGAAATCCCCAGGGACAGTCACAGAGGAATGAAACATGAGAACAAAACATATTTGGAAGAACATTTTCTACTTTCTACTGATGATTAAGAGCGTCCAAATAAATGAGATGCCAATTATTGTATAGTTATTGAAGCCCAGTTGGTATTCATCCACAGTGAACCTCATGTTGTTCTTACATAAATTTCAAAAAGCCATACAAAATTATCTCCTGCCTATTGTTTTCTGCAAGCTAAAACATTTTTGGAAACACACCACTGAGAACCAAGACGAACAAAAGAATAGGATTATTTGTGGTTTAATTTTTTTTTCCAGTGATCCAAAACCAAAGAAGAAAATTACCCAGGAACAACCATAAGGAAACCCATTTCAATAACAGTATAAAACACTACAGAACTGTAAGAACATTTTTTGGGGTGAGAATTGTTTATCCACTGTTGCACATGCTAAAGACAGTTAGCCTTTGGCAGCAGCTATTTAGCCTGGCACATCCTCTATGAACTCTACACAGGCAAAGGAAGACAGAGGCAAGAGCCTTAGAGCTTACAGAAGCCTCCAACATGGCCAAAGCCAGAGGAAAGCTACAACAAAAAAATTCAGCAAGTTCAAACCCTCACTAATATGCTGCTGTGTACATTGTATCTATGTGAGAAAAACCACAAAAAAGGAGTGTAGAAATGCAGTGACTGACCCTATACAACATGATCTCCATTATTTGACAAAAATGGGGAACAACCCATTGTTCAGCTTCTAATGTTGAAAAGGAAGCCTTTATAGGAGGGAAAATCAGAGGCCCAGTTTAGTAAAACACCTAGACAGGTGTAAATGACAGAAAGCTCCCATATCCTAGAAAACAAATGTTACCTACATTTATACAACTACCTACTTCATTCCCTTGCCCCTTCACACAGCTGTGCAATTTGCTTTTCAGATTGTGGAATTCAGAAATCTCAAGGGATTCAGAGCATTGTAACACAAATTTTAGAGCTGAGGCTCTAAACTGATAGCAACAATAACCACAAAACTGAGAGCAACTGGGTTTTTTTATCCAACACAAATGCCAAGAAAGAAATTTTAATTTCTGCGATAGCAACCTCACTCCTCAAGATGCTGGCAGATCCACACTCTCCAGAACTACAAACATGGTTTCTCATAATCTGATAATTCAGTTTCTGTATTTCAGATTCTGATAATTCCATCTCAGTATTAGGAAAACTGTAATTTTTGACAGCTGAAATCATATTTCCAGAAGTTAATTCCCTAAAATGGCCAACAAGTTTTTTTTCAGTAAGACCATGAAATGCTTTACAAGAGAGCAAACAACATACCCTTCATGCCTCACGTCCCAAAGAATGTTTTCTTTGCAGTAGCTGCCTGTGTTGCACAACCCATGAGAATTTGAGAGAGATGTGTGAGACCAGCATGAGAAATCCTAACTGGCATTACACAAAATTAATACACTATAGAGTATATAAAGAAACGTAAATATTTGTAACCAATCAAGCTTGTTTTCACTCCAGAGTAAATGACTACTATACCACCAAAAAACCTTAGATTTAAACAAGGATTTAAATCTGTTGACATGTAGTACCAATTTTTCCCAACCAGAGTCATTGTTTAAAGCAAGTACTCTAAAAGGATGGAAAAAATTAATATGTTACTTGACTGCTGGTACCATACCTCAAAAATATGAGAAAGAACTTGCCATATTTGGGATCCTTTTATTTATCATTTCCTCCATAATGTTAACATGGTCACGCAGCCATACAAACTCTGTCAGGGGTCTGGAAGGGAACTGAACCATCTCCACATCAGAGTCATCTATTCAGCTCAAACACACACTGGGAACTCTCCTCCCCCAGTAGTAAAAACTGCTGTGGCAAACCAGGCTTTACTTTGCAACAATCACCATGCAATCACACAAACCATGTAATCAGCATTCCTACCATGATTTCTGCATCATTTTTATGTGGGTTTGAAGTCAGCAAGTAATAAAATACGGTTTCTATGATACTTTGCATGAGCTTCCTTTAAGCTCCTTTGCTCAAGATCATGCAAACCAAAGGCAGAAAAAAAGTATGACAAACACTCTGGAGGCCTTTGTTATTTTTAAAACTATTGAATCAAATGACAATTCCTCTCCAGTGAGGAGAAAAAATCTTCACACCAGCTGGTAGAGATATTATCCTTTTTATGGTAAATACATAAGGCATAGATACACGTTTTGAGGGAAATAACAGACAGGTGTGATGGCCTTTTGTGCTCAATGATCAAACCATTAGCATAGCTATATTCACCTTTTCAGCAAAATCAATTACAACATCATCAATGAGCCATTTCACACAGAGTAGAAGCACTAAGAGAGGGGTAGAACTGAAGCTGTATAAGCCTATAAGCTGCATAACTGTATAAGCTCTACTTATACAGTCAAATCATAGCGGGTACACACACACTATATTTAGAGGTTTCCTTATTCTGTACTGCTTAGCATCTTCCACATTTCCAAAGCAGACTTCAGGAAATTAGACATTGTAATTTATAGGAAAAAAACCTTATGAGTTAAATCAGCAAGTGACAGCGCCAATTAAGAGTCCTCCTTTCAGGAAGGAAAAAACCCAAAACCAAACCTGTAATAGAATCTTTACATTTCTTAACAGGTATTTTCTTGGATGCTAAAAAGCCCCACATATGGTTTATATTGACACAAAATGTCATGCCTGTAGTCCAAAAAGTTAGTTGTGTCCAGAAATCTGTACAAGCCTTCTCCCTAAACATTTTCTCATTATTTCCTGGCATTAGCCCTTCACTACACAAGATCTTGCAAGCATACAGCTGTAAAACACACCAAGATTTATAGATGGAAAAAAAGAAAAAACTATTGGTGCAGTTTCTCATTTTAGCTAGCATCACACTTTTTAAAGACCAACAGACAGAATTAGCTGTCTAATAAGGAATCGAGTTAAACAAAAAAAAAATAAAGTGAGTCCACAGGGTCCTGTGGCCCCTGGAGTCACTGCAAATCAGCATTTGGCAGTTCCACACTGACCTACTTTTTTTTTTTTCATGGGCCCAGTAATACTGTTTTTACAATGTAAAGGTCTGCAATACAAATTGACACAGCCCAAAAAGATGCCACTGTCATATATATGCTTGATTATATCACAAATGCATGTATGGGCAGAAACTGCAATTCTTCATTAATTCTATTATCTGACCACCATGGGTTTGCTTATTGCAGACATAAAAGCACAGGAAGGATCTGCCTTCATCCCTATGCTGTTTTGATGCTTTTTCTTTGCATCTGTTACACAAATGAGCCTAAATCCACATGATTCTATTCCTCCAGACTAAGTCACTAATCCTGTCATTAAACTCAGAAAAACACACATTATTTTTACACTCACTAAAGTCACCATTTATAACAATGAAGATGCTGCTACTGTTCTGCATAACTAAGCTTTATGTTGCTGAAAAAAAACTCAACATGAAAACCATGAACACATTCACTAAAAACCACTTAAACTCAGAGTACAAATAAATTTAAAAAACTTCAAATCAAAGTACCAACAGATTTTCATCTTCCAGTGTTCATATTTCAATACTAAATAGTATGTTAAAGATAACCTGTGTCAAAGGACAAACTTTCCTCCTTAACTAAACATAGTAAGATGCATTTTTGACCCCAGAAAGAAACAAATTTTTAGAAAGAGCACAGAATTAACTTGAAGGTCTTGCTTACTATTCACTATATATTTTGCTCTCATATAGGCATTATGAGGAAAATTTTAATACAAAGAGCTGGGAAGTCCAGGTTTTGTCTGCTGAGATGCAGTTGCAGCATTCTTCCTTTCCTTGTAAGAGTTGAGGCTATCACTTGCACTTCAAACAGGATCTGATCCACAGCCCATTAAAGAATTTCCATTGATTTCAACAGGGCTTGGAATGCAGCCACATGCAAGGAGCACCATTCTGTGCTTTCAAACACCACTGGTGGTATCAGCTATAATACTGACACCAGCTCTCATGAAGTCTGAATCCTTTACATTTGGTTTTTCTTAAAATCCCTAGTTCATCCAAGCACCTCAGAAGCTAGATATCCAAATCTTTCATTGAGAATTCCATTCATCTTTAATCTTAAAGCAAACCCTGAAATAAAATTACAAATTCTTTATCTATATCTTGCTTCTCTTCTGTCACTGCTGATCCAGACAGTAAACACTATTCAGAATTACAAGGAACACAAGGAATAACAATTAAATTTCTATGAACAAGAGCAAGAAGTACTAATGGCCAATTTCCTAATACAATGCAAATACCAGTATTTGCCTAATTTCATCATTCCCAACACATCCTGACCTTCACATGAATGGGAGTGCCACTTGACAACTTAAAACTTACTTTTGTTTAAAGGCAGCACTGCCATTGAAGAGGACTGGGCTCTCAGCCAGGTCTGTTTCAGGTATCAGGGAAAGATAAACAGGTCTGTAATTCTACATACCTCGTTGGCAGCTTCTCAAAGTCCACATCCAGAAACTGTTCATAGCTAGACACAAAACTATCCAACCAGAGCTTCAGGTAATCTGGGTCTTTCTGTAAAAAGAAAGAGAACATTAGGCAATATTGCACTCAAGGTCATCTATCAACAGCTCTGTAATACGGCCTCAAATAAAAAGTTTCTATTTAATGCATTTCAACTGGGAGAAAGGAGGGATACACATTTTTTAGAACCAAAAGAAAAAACAAACACCACCACCTGTGCACTTTGAAATTTTCAGGCACATTGTGTTGATGGGACATTGCTGCTCTATTCATTAGTTTATGTCTCCTCTTCCAGGCACCAGTGTCAATCAAAGCATTTTAGCTTTTCCCCTCATAAACAATCGTAGCTTATTCTCCAGAGTCATCCATACCAGCTTTACAAACTTACTAGAATGTGTTCTAGTCTTGATACCACAGATACTAGTACACAACTCTCCTTATGGCTCATAAAATTAAATAAGAACTCCAAGAGCAATCCTAATCACAAAATAATTTCCTTTTTGCTTCACTCATAGGTCAATATGGCAGATAATAGCAGATTAGAGACAGATGGTGTTCAGAAAACACAATGTAGAAACTATGACTTGCATATTAGATAGCTATTAACAGATTAAAATTATATTTAAGCTTCCTATTTGTTCCTAGTAGAGCACAAAGACTGTGTTTGTGACCAGTCCCTCAGGGCTAGCCACTGCCCCAGGAACTAGGACAGATCCTAGACCACTGCAAACACACAGGGAAATGCTGTCAAAATATGCATTTGAGGTAGCCTTACTTTCCAAGTCAAGCTGCTTAATTTTCAAAAACAAGCTGCCAGCCCATAGCTAACATATTCCTTTGCCAGGACTGTTCTTGTTCATTAACACACATGCACATAGTCCATTCTACACCACAAATAATTTTCAAAACAGTTTTAAAAATTTTGCCTGAAGTATTTGAGATTACAAATGGTTTCTGAATCCGTTCCATAATTTATAACATTTTGCAGAAGTTGAAAACATTTTTCTTTATCCTTTTCCCTCTTCTGTATCTCCCTTTTGTTTGTTGCCTTTATACTACAACAGATGTTCCCAAATAAGATAATGTTTCCCTGCAGAGTTAAGATTGAAGAGCAAACACTGAATATCTGTAATAAACACACTCTTTCTGCAGCAATGTCAATGTAAAAGAAAGTGACCAAGAAAGACTAACAGAGTCCTGTCAGTGTAAAATATACCTAAGAAAGAGCCCTCCACGAGGGAAAGAAATCAAACAAAACAAAGTTTTAAAAAACCACACAAACAAAATAAACTAACAACCTCAGAATAAAATAAACACCTAAATCCAGAACCTCAAGTGGTGCAAAGCTCTTCCCAGAGCATCTTTCCACAGCATGTACAGGAGTTACAAAGCATGGGAATCCCCTTCTCATTCTAAACCTTTACCCTTCTCTGTGTCCCCAAAAGCCATCCTCAACTCAAGCAAAAAGTGTCACAAACATCCAGACACAATTTACTTCACTATCACTATTAATTATATATAAAATGTGTTCAGGCACTGTGACAACAGGTGCCAAATAAAACCCTCAGCTAGATACATATCTTCTCTGATTATTCACTTCTACTGTCTTGATGGCATTTTCTTAGTCATTTTTCCTCATTGTCTTATTTTCCCTTCCTCTGTTTAGTTCCTAATCTCTCCCTCCTTCATAATCTTTCTTCTCCTCATCTCTGCTTTTATTCACTTTTCAATTATTTAAGTAATCACTTCCTTTCTTTTTCTGTTAAAATTTTGTCAAAACAGCACTATGTTCTGAAAGCGTAATGTAGCCTTGTTCTCATGTTTAATATGCACTGAACTACCAAATGGTTAACTAATCTTAAACACATCTACCAATTGTCCTCAACGTGGAATTGCAAAACACAGAATGAAGGAAGCAGTTGAGATAAAGAACAATTTCAAGGTTTCCAAGCTGCTGCTTTAAGCTACAGAGTTTGTTGGATTATCACAAGTAGGTGAACATTTCCCAGGTTCAGACATCAAACATATTGAAAATCAACCCAAAAGTTAGACAAGAAATAAGACTTGCCTAAAAGAATGATTTAGAAGTAGTAGAAGACACTGTCTTCAGACAGCCCAACTTCTCAAAAATGTTCACATGTTCAAAGTTTTAACTTTCTGGCATTTCACAGTAAGTAATTTTAGCTGCAAGCAAACTATTTCACAGGATCATAAAGACAAGAGAAACCAGGATACCATTTTAGTAATTACAACAGAGCTCAGGCTACAAAGGACAAAGCAACTACAGGAAGTAATGAACAGAAATGTTGCCATATCCATGTGTCCATGCCCCTGATGAAAATGGCCATATACACGTGCAAAAACTGAACTTAACAGACTTGTTCCCTGTTGAACAAACTGCTTCTTCGTTGGCATGAGAAGCTCCTCCTTGAAATCCAACAAGAAACACTAGATTCATGTTTCCAAATTAAAATTCTTTGTTGACACAACTCAGGCTCATTCCTAATTGCTAACAGTAAACTTGTGTAAAAAACCTGTTTTTCTTGGTTACCATGAAAGAATATGTTCAAATAACAACACTATCTGACTTAAAATTGCTTTAACAAAAGTCAAGGATGAGAAAAGGGGAAGGGTAGGGCAAAAGACAAAGTTATATTAAATGCCTGCTTGCTCCTTTTTAATGATACAGCCTAAATGAGTTTCAAGCTTCTTTATCTTTGAACTCCAATGCCTTTTCAAAACTATCAGTACAGAATAAGAGAGCACTGGCAGACAAAATTTGCAAGAAATAGCACTTATACAGATGGCAAGAGTAAACCACATGTTATGAAACAGCCAGAAATGTCTGGTTACCTGTAGAGCACACACTGCTCATTTTGCTGTGCCACTAGAACTCTTCCTGCTCCTGGTAAAAACAAGAACTGCTGTGCTGTTTGATTATTCCTGCAGCACACAATTCAACCCAACTCCCTTCATCTCAATTCCCTGCCAGTCAATTAATAATGTAATATTCCAAGTTATTAAAATAATCAAATTTTATATCAAAATACCAGATAGCACTACTGGGTATGTGCCAGTAGAAAACAGTTTATGCAACAGTTGACTCAGAATCAAATCTAGAGATTTCCATCACTAACTCAAAACCACTTAAATTTTTTTTTTAAAAATCATGAAGGCAAAAAAGTAAACAAGATCACTTAGCAACATGAGAAACACCAAGAAATAGATCTCCAATATACACCAGCTAACAGAGGTATGCCTCCTTTCCAGAAATGAACAAAAAGACTTGTGAAGCAGGAGTTCATTCCAGGAAAAACTGACAAAATATTTAGCAAATGGGCTACAATTAAAATATTTCATGTAAGTGATGTCAATAATGTTAGAAACAGAAGCTATAAACAGCTTTCTAACTTCAAATCTGGTGCAGGTTTTCTTTTTTCTTTATTAGGTACCAGTGTCCTGTTGAAAGCTCCAAGAAAATTTAGATTTTACTGAAGAACTTTTAGGAAAGGAAACTGAAAATGGTAAATGTTACCCTTGGCAAAGTATATACAAATGTCTTAAACCACAGCTAAATACATACAACCTTTCTGAAGACCTGCCTATGTTATTCAGATGCATCTTACATTCTTCCAAAGCAAAGGTATCATAGTTCAGGACAAACAGTCTTTTTACTGGTTTAATATTCCAAGTTCATAACAAAACCAGGCAGTAATAACAGTTTTGTTTACACTGTGATTTTATGTACAATGCAATTATCCTACCCAGCATCTTTACCTTGAACTGAACTTTTTCTTGAGGTCAGCTGGTCCCACTTAATCTGGAGTTTAAATTTGATGGAATTAAAAATGAAAAAAAATGTACTTCTGTTAAGTCCTCCCCCCCACTCACCTTTTCAACAATCCTCTATTGTCCCACAACAGAAGTGGCAAACCATATTAAGAGCAGAACACAAATTATCTTAATTTAACATTAATCCATTTGTGTTCTCCAGTGCCAGATCAACTTTCCAAGCCAGTACATGTTGCAATATGACAAATATCTGTGTTACTAGGTGTCAGAAGAGAGCATCCCATGGGATCCACCATGCTACTGAGGGCAACAAATCAATGAACTGCAACCTCAGCTCCACCTGATCCACTGGAAACTGTGAGCTACTACATCACATCTGTGCTCCTCCTAAGAAGCAGCAAAACCTATGGAATGTATTTCCCCTCTCTGAAAGTTACCCTTTTGTTATCATTCTGCAGACAGGCAGCTGGAGGCTGGATGTCAGAAAACAGCCCCAAATTGTTTTCTGTGGGGCTGGCTGAAGATGCACGTGGAGAGCACAGTTTACAAAGCACTGGATGCTTTGGCAATACACCACAAGGCTGAACTGTGACAAACCAATGTGAGGACTGGTATTCTTTTCCAGCCCCACCACACACACTCTGCACACGTGTCCTCTTAGATCAGCAAGAAATCAAGAAGGACTTTTTTGATTGGTGCAGAAGCAGTAAAAGCAGGAAGAAGCTTCCAAGTGGTAATAAAATGCCTTTCACCAGTTACAACTTTTCAATTACAAGATAAGAAATGCTGTTTTCTGAAACCTTAAAGTATTCTAAGTTACAAGTCTAAGCTTTTCATTTATTTACCTGAAACCTGCCTAGCTTTTCTGCAGGTCAAATTTATGTAATTTATTTGAATAATAATTCACATATAGAAACTGTATGCCTTAAAACTTCTGGAAGATAACTTCCCCATGGCTTGAACTCCAAAAGGTAAAATAAAACTCAAGTCAGCCATTTCTCTTCATAGTGATAAATGGAAACAAGGCTATCTTAAAGGTGTCATTGTAACAAAAGTCTATGAAAAAACCACTGAAAAATAAAATAAAGAGCCCAGGAATATAAAAGTTCTTTTGTTAATAGCCACAAGTTTGCAGAGGCTAAGCTTAGGCTTCTGAGCTCAGCCCATTGTAATGAAGGCCTTTGAAAGTGCTACAGCAGTCACTCACCTGCACTAATGAAAAATAAGTCCTTTGTGCCTATTAAATCAAATGTAGCTCAGAGCAGCTGAAAGTGAAAATACTTCCTTGTTCCTTCCCTTCCCTGAATACCTCTGGTTTTCATTAGAAAAACAAACAAATAACCCAACCCAGCACAATGACACACCACCCTTCAGGCCTCCATTTTCCCAAGATCCTCTCAGCACAGTAAGAGTTGCTACAGCTCTTTACACTTTAAAAAAAAACAACAAAAAACCAAACACTGCCAGGCCTGAGCAGTGGAGTGTTTCTAACAGGTACTGAAAATAACCTCAAAAACCACTCCAAACCATAACACACTAAACCCATTTCCCATGAAACAGCCAGAGGAGGGTTAGGTTGGGTTTTTTTTTTTTCTTTTCCAAATTAGTTAATACAATGCCAGAAAGAAAAAAACATTTGCTAAATAAACCAATTGTACTGGTCCCCAGTGTGCACTGCAATACTGTGACTGTGACTAAATTCTGCCAAGCAATTATCAAGATTCCCATGGAGTGTTCACACTTGCAATTTGGATGTATAAGCTTACACAGGCTCCCAATTCACCACCTTCAGCACTGAACCATGCCCATAGCCCAGTGAGGATTTCCTCTGGTGCCCTTCAGACAGGCAGGACCTTCTCTGAGGCAATAAAGTGAAAAGAAATCACAGCCAAAATCTGCACTAGCTGGGGACAGGCTCTTGTCTTACATACACTGAATTGTCTGGAAATTACAAGAGCCTTTTCTAGTCTCTATGAAAAGTGATTAAATGAATGACAAAAATATTCTAATACACTTATTTTTCAATCTATGCAAGAAGGTCATAAGAAATGTTTGAACCAGTATAACATTTTTTATATCCATTAAGAAGTCAGGTAGTACTAATCTTACAGCTAGCTCTCAGTTAAATGAGAACATTTTACACCAAACTGGCACTGAAGTCCTCCCAGCTGAAAGCCTTCAGCCCTGTGCCTGTACAAGTACATTTACCCAAGGCCTCAAACCAACACTGTTTATGTATTTATATAAAGGGTTTATTTTAGATTTAGTATTGACTTCCATTTCTACTAAGGCTTCAGGCAAAGAATGGAAGGGCAAAGCTCAGTAGAATTTTACAGATATGTTCAGGAAGTATTAGTTGCTGAAACAAAAGCTGGATCCACCCGAGGCTCTTGGCAGGGTCACATTCCATGCTCTAAAGGCAAAAATTCCCTGCAGGGCAGTTCAGAGTGCAGCTATCAGACAAGCCCGACTTGTTGGACAAGGCAGTTGTTTGAAGTTGTTAAATTTAACATGCAGCCATCAAACAGCCAGCCGGGTCTGACTCCCGTGCTAGCTCTCAGTCAACCTTCAAAGTGGATTTCAGCTTAGAAGCACAACCAAAAAATCTCACTGGCACTGGCATTATCATAAGTAATCCCCATCCCCAAGCATTTTAGTCAAAATAAGAACAATCCTTTGGTGTCAAGGTTGAATTAGACTTACAAAATGTAACATTAGGAAACTAAACATGAAACATTGCCTTTAGATCACTGCTGAGTTTACTCATCTTTAAATTAATTGAAGTAGTCTGCATAATGCAGAATTGCAGAACACTTCTCAACACTGTTTGAAATAAACTATTCATTTGGGAATTAGAAGATTTGTGTTAAGGGAGCTCTTTCTCTTCATGTTTTCAGACATAAAAGGCTACATTTCCAGCATGAGAACTCCTAGCAGCCTTTACTCTGCAATATGACACAGTGCCTATGCTTTTTGTGAACCTTTCATATAAAATGTCAAAATTAAACATGAAAAGCTTTGTTATAGCAGCAACACCACAGTTAGAATTAGTAAAAACTTCATGATAAACCATTGGAAATTGGCATAACTGCCTTGATAAATTCAATCAATCAATTCTAATTGACTGGGGAATCACCTTTGGGCTCAACTTTCCATTATAATCAAAATAGTGATTTTTGAATCAGTGGATCCAAAAGCTCCTGGCAAGTAACTATAAATTTCCATTTTCAACATCTACACAAGCATTCTGTTCCATTTCCAGAATTAAAAGCAAAAGGGATGGAGTGGTGATGCTTTGTTTTATAAATGGAAGTTGCAGTGAATCATGATAGAAACCACTATTTTGGGACAAGTTAAAAATTCTCTTTAGCATAGGGATTTATACCAAAATAAGCCTATAGCTGTCAATCACGATAGCATTTAGCTCAAGTTTAGTATTTTTCTTGTCTTCTCAACTTTAGGTCAAGTTTAGTATTTTTCTTCTCAAAACAAAAAAAAAATATTTTTACTCTTCTAGTATTGCCTTAAAGACAATCCAAGCAATTTATTAATTTTCCTTTTTACTTCAGATCTCCAACAAAACTGGAAAAACAAAATGAAAGAATTTTGTTACTAAAATAGAAGTAAAGCCTCTATTTTTCTTCCTCTTGCCTTTTATATTGTTGCTGTTGTTTTTCAATGATGATACAATTACAACCGTGTAGCTTGAAACTGGCATGTATCTGATGCCATCCATGCCAATCTAATTAATGTGAATTCAGATTTTAATGTCTTCACATTTGGCAGAAAGTTCCACCAGGCAAGCCCCATGTACAAGTCAGTATACTTCAGCCTTCTGGAGTCCACCACACAGAATACTTACCAGGAACTTACCATACTGTAACAAATTTCATTCTATTAACATTCAATTTTCCCACCAAATTTGGCATTGTGAACCAACTGGAAACTTTATTTTAAGGGAAACAAGAAGCATCCTAAATGATTCAAAGATAACTGAACTAACATGATGCCAAAAGTCTACAGTGACAAGATTAGCCTAAATTTAATGAAAATTCAAACTCTACCTTATGTAAGACTTGAACTCTTAACTGCTTATAAACTCCAAATTTTGCCACTATCTGACATGAGAAAAAGGCTGAATTTTAGCACCAACACACAAAGTCAGCTTTTGCCCCACTGAGTTTCTAACTTTCAATGTAGTGCAAGAGACAATACAAGTTTATCACAGACAGAAAGGAAGCAGGATGGTGCTACAACAGTAAAACATCAGCCTATTTCACCATATCAACAGCTAAATATTGTCTAGCTATGTGTTCCAGCAGATAAGGCTGAGAAATGGAACACAGCTTAGCAAAAAAAGGCTTTGTTTCAAAGACAAAAGTATTTGTTTCAAAGTGTCAAGTGATTATACCAAATGAAACTAAAATAAATTTCTGTATCATTAGCTATGTATTTAACTATTTGGTTTTGCCTCTTCAGTCTCACCTGGCCTTACTTAAAATACTGAAGCTGAACTATGCACTGAAGGTATAATTCATGTATAGACTGAAGGGGTATCATTTAAAATCCCCAAATTCACTTTTCAGAAGAACACTTAAAAAAAAAAAAACCTCAAAAACTACAGCGTAGCAGAATATGGGTTACTTGCCCAAATTCTGTTTGGCATCCACTGCACTTCTGCTAGTTCAGTTTTTACATGACCAGCACAATTAACTAGAGCCAGATATCTGTAAATAACACACTTCTTTTCTATACCCTGCTTTACTCCCAGGAGCTTTACCCACTCACTATGTATTTAATATCACTTATTCCCATTGCTTACTAAAGGCAAATGTAATCCTCAACCATAAATTGGATTATGCTTTAAAAATCAGAGAATGCATCAACACACACAAACATCTTACCAGCACAGAGAACTCAAAGCTAATGTTTAGATGTGCACATACTCGGAGAAGACTGAGATACCAAATTCAAGACAGGGTTTATGAGGAAAATAATCAAATACAGTTTTCATTTCTTGGTGCTCCCTGTCATCTCTCCCACTGTCCTCCACTGCAGCCTCCCATTTAGTAGAAGCTAAATTGGAAAAGTTGGGCTTGAGCAAATTAGTGGGTTTTTTTAAGAAAAAGGGGCTTATTGGTACTGGTGAGATGTGCATGTTTTGATGTTTGTTCCCATACTCACATATAATTCTTTCAGCAAGAAAAGCTCAGTAATTAGAGAAGCTCTTCTCTCTCCTACAGCAGCTGTTTAACCTTTCTGAAGCCTGTAAATATTTTAACAGTGTCTACTGACAACATTTGGATTCAGGCCTCAAGCTCCAAAGCTGTTCAATGGGCAGCTAGCAAGCCTTTCTCTCATTTCAGAATCAGCACAAACATACTGCATATTTGAGTTGATTTGGCAATATTCTCTCACCAGGACACACGTCATCTCCAAGGCTGCCCAGCTGGCCAAGTTAAAAGAGCTGTAACTCAGACACACACAACAATGCAGGGTTTGTTAATTTCTCTCTATATTAGAGCATCACATATAGAAGCAGAAGCCTGTGCTCGCAGCTTTGTGATATATCATTCCATTTAAGAGACACTCGACTCTTTCACATCAATAAAAGCTTGATCTGAATTATTATTTGTTGGCGTGTTCAGAACCGGATGTTTCTTATGGTTCTGTAAAGTGCTGATCCACACACCCATAGACATGTGGAAATTCTAACCTCATGTTGGACTCCACTAAAACCCTGAATCTTACATCAAATACACCAACAAACCTGAGACTCTACTTTGTCCAGCAGTAGCAGCTACATATATGCACAGCTGCTTGCATGAAAGAATGAGCAACAGTCATTTCTTCATAGCTTGTAAAATGTTACGGCTCTCTTACATCTTTGCCTGTTTAGATTTATCTGCTGCCTCACTGCAACCTGAAATCTGCATTCTCTGTGTCAGTCTCTGTTCTGTGTCTGAACAACTACCAGCACAAGGTCACCCTTGCCCATAATTAAGGAAGGAAACAGCCACTCCAGAGACTGATGGCTCATACACTGATGTCAGCTATTTATATGAGAAGTTCTATATTTGTAAATATCAGAATTATGTTAGTTCTTGGACTAGGAGACAGCTCTTTAAATAGCAGTTAATTCAGAATTAGACCAACTGTTAATTCAGAAGACCAACTGTTATCTCTATCCATTCTTAGTTCAGCCTCTCGAATAGAGACAAAGATATTTTTGTCACCACATGGCCACAAGTGACATGTTCTTCTACAGGCTACAGTCCCTAGGAACGAAAAAAATTACTTAAAACAATCTACAGAAATGATATCTTACACAGCAACTCCTTCGAAGACTTCACTGTTTCAGCAGAGGCATGAATTTACATGACAGTGAATTACTAAAAACTACTTTTACTGAGCACTTGGCTTGTTAAAATTCATCTAAGTGTAAGCTGAGTAATTCTTTATCAAATTCTAACAAAGGCAACATATAGCAATGTGATCTGCATCACTGACAAGTCAGCAACTGCACAAGAAGGAAGGCAAGGGCAAGCCAAGCCAGATGAGATCACATTTGGGATGCCATGGCCAGCGTGCACACGGGGCTTACAATTCCATGTCAATGATTATGATGTTCTTGTTGAATTACACGCTTCTCACCACAGCAAAGCACAATTTGGCTAAAGGCACATTTATTTGAGAAACAATGTTACAATATCAAATGAGAAGATATTTATAATACAAAGATATCCCTCACTGTGCCAGAGAGAAAACTACAATTGTAGTGTATTATTTCAATACAATCACATTTTGTAAAAACAAATGAGAGGTGCAGTACAAGGTAAGAAAGCACATTTGAGATAACAGCTTATGCACAGGTCTGCTGCTCTTAACACAGCAAGGGATGTGACTGCCTCAGCTCTCTGCATTAGTAAAGACCAGATCATTATGATCAGCTAACACACACAGCCCTGACTGTATCAATGACACCAAGGCTGAACATTCCCTCTTGAAATGAGAAGCACAGGCCCCAAACTGAGTGAAGAACATTCACAGCTTTCCCTTGAAATCATTGTGTCATCTCACAGGAAAAGGCAGTGTTTAAATGAAATCAGGGCTATATTCAAGACAAGAGTGTAAGAAAAAGCTCAGAATCATTGTAGTATCATGAAAGCTGATGTGAATGTTGCAGTTAAGTGCTTGAATTAATGCCTTTGAAATCCCTTTTAAAGGCAGCTAGGATCTCTCATTTTCACAGATTAGAAAAAAATCTCCATATAAAAGGCTATCTGAACACTTTCTGAATAAAATCCAAAATACCAGAAATCCTGACATGCTTTATGTCTAAGAGTCTGAAATACCTAACAGAACAACTGGAGGTGAACTACATATACTTAAAATCTTACAGATAGGACAAAGGTTGAATCTCTTTAATTTGAATCTGCAGCAAAAGCTACTTCAGAGGATAATGAAAGAGTAATAAATTTTCTATACTGATATAAAATTGATATCTAATAAAAGGTTAGTCAACCAATATCACAATAGTAATAGCAATATTACCATAGTAATATTGCAGCCACGACAGTCTAATGTTACAAGACAAAACTGGTAGATTAGCTCTGTCACAAACCCAAAGAAGTCACAGACACACATGAAAGCATGTCCTTTTCTTCTACCTCATGGAGCTCTACTCCTGCTGTACACTTACATTAGTAAAGCATTTCCAGCTATCTGCTCTATGTGCACTTACATAAGGAGTGTTCCATGCTCCTCTGTAGGCTATTGAAGGCTTTTAACTATCAGTCACCTGGAAAAAAATGTTGCTATCTATTTTACACAACTCAATTATCCTAAAATGCTCATTCAAACATTTGGATGAGAAGACAGCAGTTCACATTCATATCAATATTTGAGTAAAGGTGTTGTACATTAACAGTTCACTGAACAGAAAAACATCCCCCAACCACTAAAATAATTTCAAACTGAAAAACATCAGGAAGTTACATCCTTAAAAAGGCACTCTATACAGAAACTTTAACAAATTGAAAAAAAAGAAAGAAAAAAACCAAAGCCAACAAAATACTTAAGACAAAAACAGATTTAGGCTGTGAATAATACAACATGGTAACAACCCCAGTGACTCAAATCTAAATTTTACTAAATCCAAAGAAGTTTTAAACTGCTTCCATGCAGCATCAGAAGCATTGTAAATCAATGTGGCTACTACTTTAATCTGTAACAGCCGACTGCAATCTGTAGCTTTCAGGGAAACAGAAAGAGAAAAAAAATCCAAAACCAAATACCTCCCTTAGATTAGAAAGTGCGAAATGAAAACAATTGAATACCAACTAAAACCAAACTCTTGCAGACACCCAAATATTATCTTTAAAAAAATTTTTAAAATACTTTTAAAAACCACAAACAAGCAAAAAAATCCCACCACAAAAAAAAAAAAAAAAAAAAAAAAAAAACAAAAAAAAACCAGAAAAATTAAACCACCTCATACAAGGTGTCTTCCAAAGACTGCTCCTGCAAAGGCCCTGCTCAATGCTGCAATCTGCCCGTATCTCCAATGCCTCAACTGCTCAAGAAGCAATGAAAATTGAGAAATGCCTTCCCGGTGTTACTTTGCACAAAACTGAGCACTGAGCGTTGCAACTGACACCTGATGCTGCCAGAGATGTCAAAGGATCACACAGAACAAAAGTCACGACCCAGGATAGATGGTAAGATGGTAACACAGCATTATGCAGCACTTGAAAGCTGTGAAAAGCCTTGCTGCTTTAGCAGAGGGGGCTGTATTTAAAAGATTATCACGAAGGACCCGATTATCAAGACAAGACCATTAGCAACAGTTGGAAGCGTCACAAAGGAGTAGCTTGGATTTCACTGTTTCTGTAGCTAACAAGGCTGCAAAAGCTAAAGCCACGTATTTGGGATTTGTGGCACAATAAATAGGAATTTATTGTGCCTTACTCAACTGTCACTCTCCAGCCATTTTCTAGTGTGAAGAATTTGCCTAGCTTTATTTCCCAGGATGTCATCCAGGGACAATCACTGGAGTGCAACACACTGCACTGCACTGGGCAGGTATAAACACTTCACTCCCAGCTCTAAACAACTTCTCTCTAAACCACTATATCCTATCACTGGTAATTATTGCTACACCTTCCCATTCTGCTAGGTGCTCTGAGAAGAACAAAGCACAATATACAGATGTTTCCAAGTGGACTGAATAAATTAATTTACTTTAGGGCCTCCCACATTTTACATCCCAAGATGGAGACATAACTTCTTCATCTGCTTTTAACTTCACCAAGCTTAATACTGTCATTCTGGATGCATGCCTGAAGCAGGATAAGATATCATTTTAACCTGAACCAGTTGAGAGATAGGGAAGAAAACTGTTTTGTGCTTAACACTTCTTGAAAAAGTGAAGACTCCCCTTTTTTGGATCACTCCAATTGCCCTCATATGTTGAAGACACTCCATTTTATTTTTAAAATACATATTTTGTTACTTAGGAACAAGCCCTTATCAACAAACAAATTCATTTTATCATGCCCTTAATATATGGGTCTGAAAGAAAAAAGGCCAAAAAAAGTCACTGATAGCTAATGAGGAGACTGAACATATGAAAAGATTATTTATTTCAAACAGCTCATCCTCTACCACCTGAGAGCTGAGTAGACTGTGCATATCATTCCCATAAAGTAACTGAACATCCCCTAAGTGATCTAAACTACACATTTTAAATAGCACTCCTTCATGCAAACTTCCTGCTATGAACAACATGGAGACAGATAGCACACAATCTGAATGAAAGGTTCCAGCAAAGGGGGAGTAGGTCCAAGACAGACAGAAGAGTATTTTAAACAACAAGGGAGGAAAGAGCCAAAGAACAGCCAATCAAAAAAATTCAGAACTTGGCTCATTTCTGCTGCCTTAGCGTCTCCCAAAGCTGAGTCAAGTCTGGATTCTCTGAATGCATTCAAAGTGCATTTGTTCCTCTCACATCGATGAACTCACGGGCAAAACATCCATCTTCTCCAGTGCTACTCCACTTCCTACTGCCATTATCATTACTACACTGGTTTAAAAGGCAAAGGTCCAAGCCAGCAGATCACTCACACGGGGAGCAGTAAGAACTGGTACCACGCCGTTATGCTTGCACTAGGTCTAACAGCGTGTAGAGGATTAAGGCGGTACAAAAATTAGGAAACAATACAATTAAGACAAGTACTTTGTGCACTTTTGTTAAATGGTCTGTACTTAACATCTCACATTCTCTAGAAATGAGGTGGGAGGAACAAGCGAAGGACTGTTCTACCCTTATGTCCTACTGGATTGGAGACTTAAAGAAACCGAAATACAAACGAAGCATGAGACTGCAAAAACGCAAAACAACCCAGAGAACAAGGCCATGGAAAGCTACCCTTGCCACTGAGTTCCTGTATGACAGTAGATCAGTCCTTTCCTCCACCTTTACAGCTGTTTTCTGTATGCTACTTATTTTACAGCCACCTATTCCGATAATCTGCAATCCAATTTCTCTACATACTCGGCACACCCGGCAGCAATCAGGGTATGTGCTTTAAACACATTAATTGCTTTACACTATAAAAAGCAAATGGAAGCCGGACAGCATTTTTGTATTATTTCTGCCAGGTGAAGGAAATTCACTACTAATGGAGTATGTAGATATTATGGCAATAGCCAGCAAAGGCAGACTCTGGAGCAACTTAACAAATCTGTTCTTTGGGAAGGATTTTGCTAAAAAAGGTTAAATAAAATTGAAGCTGTTCAGAAATCAGTAAGTAAAAAGCTGAATACTAGGGAGTACTTAATTAAATTAATACAGCGCAGTTTAATTGCTACAAAATGAAGAATTATGTAAACGTGTGCATTCACATAGTTAAAATATATAGCTACAATAACTGCTTAAACTGACCCAGGAACACTGCAATTCTCAAACATAAAAAGACCAACTTGAACAGCAAACCATGGGATGAGGCTGTAAACAGTCTAAGAAGTGCAATTACATCCTTTCAGAGGCTAATCATGTCTATGCAATTTCCAAGAAAAAAGATGTTACAGTTTAAATACCTGACTACCAAACAAGAGAGGGTAAAAGCAAACAAACACAAATATTTACCTTATTGCAGTAAAGCATCCAAAGCTCATACAGTCTCTCTCGGGATGCCATTCCTCCCCTTCCTCTTCCCGTCGAACGTAGGTACTTTTGCCTTCAAGATCCTACCATGCTCAGCTCTCAGGTGCTTTTTCCACAGTTTTGCTTTATTATTATATCATAACCAGAGAAGAAGCCAAGGAAGAGTCTCAGTCTCTCCTTTGCGAGTAAACAACGAGGCGCAACACAAGCAACTGCAGACAAGTGTCAAGCATGTCCGTTCTTCACCAGCGCGGCTTCGGTTTTAATCTCTGAAAGTGAAAACACACCCTTCAGGCCTTTGGTGGAGGAAGGAAAACAAATCCGCACTTAAAGCCCACAGACAACCTGGGCACTGGGGCGGCGGCAGTCGCACCGCTTTGCTCTCTGTCACTATTGCCGCTGACGGAGAGCTCCGCCGTTCAGCGTTCGTGGCGCTTGCTCGCTTTGGCAGGGGAAAGCCGCAGGGCAGCCGAGAGGCGCCGCCGGAGCCCCGGGTACGGCCGCTCCCGGCCCGGCAGTGACAGCCACAGCCACCGCCACCGCCCTTCTGCCCCGGGCTTGGCGGCCGCTCCGGACCCCGGCGGGCCCCACAGGCCAGCGGCTGCCGGACAGAGCCGCGGGGCGCGGGAGGAGCCCCGCGCTGCGCCGCCGCCCGCTCCCGGCCGGGACCGGCCGCCCCGCGCCGCCACCTACCGCGCCCCGGCCTCCCTCAGCTCCCGCCGCGCTGCCGCGGCCTCTCCCGCAGCCTACCCGGGCCGCGGCGAGTGGCGGCCGGGCAGGAGGGGCCGAGCGTCGCCACATCGCCCGCCCCGCCCGCGCTCCCGCACACGCCCCGGGCCGCCGCTGAGGGGCGGGGAAGCCGCGGGCGCCATCTTGGCAGCGGGCAGGGGCAGTGCCCGCCCGGGGCGGCCGGGGCGAGGGCAGCGCCGGTGGAGAAGGCATCCGCAGCCTGCGGCGTCTCACCCACAGAGCCGGCTGTTCCTGCCCGGCCTGCGCCCCTCGGCCGCACTAGGAGCGTGCCCGTAAAGAATCAGCATCCCCATCCTGATCATCTCAGGAAACCTCCGCACTGCTTTGCTTTATAAGTTAATAAAGGTTACCAAGCACATACACGCGTTTTACATACGCTCCAGAGAGGCCTACCAGCATAGCCTGCGGAGCATGGATATATCCACACATCCAACCTGCTGCCCCTGCATGCAGCCCCCTACCTTGTATGCAGAGCTTGCCTAGGACTAAGGAACTAAAGTTAGATTGCCAAAGGAGAAATGCAAAGATATCCCTCAGCTTGCGAGTGGCGCTGCCCAAGCACACTGGCCTGTGCTGACGCACAGCCGAGGCACTGCACTCCAGTGAAGGACCTTCCTCCTGCTCCTTCAATAACTGGATCTGCTTGGCATGACTCCCCAGGGAATGGGCTTCCCTCCGTGTCCTCCTGCTCCCTCGGACAGTGAGGCTGGAAGTTAATGTTGTGTCAGACTCCAAAGCAGGGAGGAGGCAGTTTAAGGAGACATGGGGCATCTCCCTAGCTTGCTGGGAGAATCACAGAGCTCACAGCCCTGGTCCTTTTGCCACTGGATCATCTCTTCACTTGGGTTCCTGCAGCTTCATGCAATAAAGCATTGCCATTCATTACACAGTTGATCCACTTTCAGGGGATTTTCACATCTTTGCAATGATCTAATACAAGGTTTGGAAACCCTTGCAAAGGATTTGACTCTGCAATATCATTGTAGTGTCTGCTACATTAATTTTTTCTAGGGATGGATAAGTATCACCAGGAGCCCAAAGACGGACTGAGATACATTCCTGCAACAAGCTTTTGCATATTTGTCTTGTTTTTAGCATATCAGTGAAGTTTCCCTGGAGAAATTCAAGAGCTAATCTGTGCTCAATGTTGTTTCACATGGATCACCACTGTGGGAGTGGTAGAAGTATCTTTTACTGCAATATCTAAACATAGTATCTAGCACGGACGGAGGGACACTGACAAAAATGAGCCTGTAAAATTATTTTTAGTTGTGTGATACATGTGCTCTGATACTTGACGCTAGCCACAATATTCTGCTGCCTTTAGGATGTAAGATAATTTTTTCCATCAAGAAAAAAATAGGAGCTTAGAATCTAACTCTGTCCCCAGGGCAGGATCTGCTGAGCTTAAACCACCCTGGACTGCCTTTGGTGAAACGTGTCTAGGAAAAAAGAGAGCCTGCCTCCTCCCTGAGAGACTTAGCTCAGGGCTTGAGTTACTGCTGGGAGCTCCTCCCTAACAGCCAACCTGCACCACCTTTCTAGCAATGCAAACCACTGTTATTAGACCCTTCTGCAGTAATTGGATAAAAGGAAGCTCTTTCTAGCAGGTCTTTCGAGTTACAAACTCTTATCACATTTTTTGCAGCCTTTTCTAGACTAACAACAGCTTATTTCAAATTTCTCTTACAACTTGCTCCCTTTGAAGAAGTCAGGCCCTAGCAAAGCCATGTAAAAATTCTAATCCTGCCTTCAGATATTGCTCTGATTTTTTGCATTACTGACTCTTGTAAGAGCAGCAGCTCCTACACACCAGTCCTGCAAGAGCCTCCAATGAAGCAATAAAAAGCCTTCCTCTGACAGAAATGGGAGACTCCTCCCTGGCTAAGTGCTGCCACCCCCGTAATTCGGATGCTCCCAGACTATAAAGCAGCCATTTTCCACTCTGCTGGAGTTGTAGCAATGTAGTTATTTTAGTGGGCCTAGGCAATCAGTGCTGCTTGTGTAGGCAGTTCTTGCCTTATATAGGTGCTCTAGATGGAAACTAAAGCATTTGAGATTTGCAACAGAACAGTCTGTTCCTGTGTCATTCAGGGTGAGTGGTCTCCTGGTCTGACCTTCTAGAGGTTTTCCTAAGCCAGGAAGCTCCCTGTAAAGTTGTTGAGGTGGCTTTGGGGTGTCTGCATCAGTGGGTGTGTGTCAAGTTTAGTCTTTCCCTGTACAGACAGATATTTAGTATTTGCTATGATAGATATTTGCTTACATAGATATATGGGCAATAATGGGAGAGGTCAGTGGAAAAAGGTGGGTTACAGGTTTGTCTCTGCAGGTGGAGTATAGTTCTAGGTGAATTTATATTTCAGTGTACTTACCTACACGAATACTCAGCAAATGATATGGAAATCAAAGAATGGAGGAAAGTGTAAAGAGAAGCCTTGCCAGCTATGGATGGGTACTTTAAAATGTGTTTATGGATTGCTTCAGCTGTGAGATAATTGCTAGACTTTTCATTGCCTGCTCTTCCATAATGATATACCAATTGTCTCATGGACCTTGAACTGTCAGGTCGGCAGTGTTCATTAGTATTTCATTGTCCCTTAGCTGCTGTCTTGTGGTAACTGTTTACAACAGCGGTTATTTCTCATACTTTGTTTATTACTTTGGGTTTTAATGTCTCTCATCAGGAGCCATAAATTAGTAACTCAGTCATTTTACTGTGGAGTGAACATGTTTGTCAGCGAGTCCAGGTAACAGATTGGATAGAAAGAAGGGTGTGGATAAGGAGAAGGCATTAATTTCGTCTTGAGGAAAGATTTAACAAAGAAATGGACTACACTGGATTGTAACTTTGTGTCCAGGAACCTCTGAAGTGGCAGGAAAAGCCACATACCTTATAATACTGCTTTTGCAAGATTATGCTTCTTTTCTGTGGATGCAAATAAATCAGGCAAAAATCTGTATTTGGCTTTTAGATATTCTCAGGCCTGTTGTTTAGCCCAAAGGCTTCTACTGAAACCAAGCCACAGACCAACAGAAATCATGCTGAGATGAATGTATGGCAAAGCTTTTAGCTGAGCTTTTTTTTTTGATGTCTTAAAGCTAATGCTTTGTTTACCAACAATAAAGACCTAAAATAGAAATTGATGTAGAAAATAGCTTAGAAAGGAACCTGCTCCTCAATTATTACACCTTTTGTTTTGTTTTTTTTTTACAAACAGGCTCTTGGACAGAAGCAAGGAGTAATCTTTACAGTGGAAGTAAACAAATGGCCTTGTGGTTGCATGCAAAATTTCCGTTATCAAAATACCTCTTACTGAATGTAAAGAAATAAGACTTTTTGGATGCTAATTTCTGGACATTCTAGCCAAAATAACTTGTGATTTGATTTGGTGTGGCTATTGGAAAGAGGCAAGCTGGTCCTTGTAAGATTCCAAGGTCTCTGTGATGATGTTTTGCTGAGGGTGATTTGAATTTCTCTGGCTATGATTGCCAGATGAGTTTGCAATTACTCTGTTAGTTAAGTCAGCAAACCTAATGTTTAATTCTCCTTCTGTTACTATATTCACTTTGTACCAGAGGTAATTCAGAGCCTGTTAGTTGCTTGTAAAATTTGAAAATGGGAAGGAATTTGTTTGTCCCTTGACATATAAACTGGTATCTAGGGATTTTAGTTACTTTCTTTCAAAGAGTGCTGGAGACTGGCCACAGCTAAAGATGGGAGTTGATGGTCTGGCTAATAGCATTAAGTCCCCCTGCCTGCCCTGCTTTCGGATATGCAGGGTTAAGCCATTCACCAGACTTAAATTCAGAAAGGAATTTACCCCAGGGTAGCCTGGGACCCTGGTGAGTATTTTTGTCCTTTGCCTGTCCTTTCTGCTTGTTTCCACAGGGGGCCTTCAGTAGAATAACTACGCCGTTGTCAAAGGCTCAGGCAGTGACCTGATCTCTTCTGCTCCCTTTTTTGTAGTAGGGGCTGCCTTAAGTTTGCAGCTGTGCTAGGAATGTTCTTGTGGGGGTACCTCCTAAAGACCCTTTCAGACTAAATAGATAGTATGTGTTTATATGCTTTGATCTGCCTAGATTCTTAAGCAAACAGCACAAATTCGAGATGAGAGTTGAGTCTCAGGACTGCCCCTCTCCTCTGCTGTCATTTAGATTAGCTGTGCAAGAGCTAACATGTAGATTTGTGCTACATCTGTCTTTCTTTTGCAGATGCTTGAAGGCACCAGTTGTTACTGCAGAAGATTGCATCATAAAAATTGTTCTCTTTCCTTCACCGAACTGAGTTCTCACTCAAAGTAAGCCATCCTTTTCTGTACAATCTCAGTGCCAGGAATCAGTGAAGTTACCATACTTGCACTTCAAATCATTCTGCTTTAGATAAAAGGGTATTTAATGAATTATTTCACTATGTTGCAGTGCTCAGCAGTATGGATCTGCAGCGTGATTCCTGAAAGCAATCAGTGTGTCAGGAAAAAAACAACATAGCAGCAACCAAGACTGAAGGATGTGTAGGGGTTAGTAGTCTCTCTTGATATGTTTGAATTTAATTCCCTCTTAGCTGAGCAGGGTAAGGTTGTCTCAAGGATGTCTGCTATAGCAACTTGGAGCCTAACTTGTCTTGGTTTGGGGAAGAAGGCAAATGAAGGGAAGTAACTAAGGGAAAATGGGCTTAGGAAAGCTCTAACTTTGACTAGAGGTAGGGTTGCAAAATATTAGTACCACAGCCTCCCAAAAGTGAGATGTTGGCTGCAAACACACTGCCTGCTTCTGAGTGGGATGTGAAACCAAAGAGGTGCCCTTGTGAATATCCCAGGGACTTGGCTAGCCTGAGCACAGAAAGGGTATAGAGACCTGAATGATGGCTACTGTTGTAAAACTTGAAATGAAGTTTTAAAGATTTTGCAGTGGAGTGTAAACAGTGTGCTGTTAGAGTATGTGAGAGACTTGTGGGGGCCCACTTGCACACTGAGCTGGTTGTAGAAACCTTAATATAACAGGTCTCTCTTTTGGTTCCTAACCCCAGGCCCTGGGGAAAGCAGCTACTTCTGTGCTGTGGAGGGTCAACATGAGTTCATGCCTCCAAATGGTGTGAGGTCCTGGCTAAACAAAAGAGCACAGTGTAGGCCTTGAGCTGGAAGTAGGAGCAATTCAATCCTGTGCAGAAATCTGGATTTAATGCCAAATGGTAGCAGGAACTACTGGGCACCAGGACTGTTTGTTTGTTGGATGTTTTTTAATCATGAAGTGAATGAGCAAATGAAAGATTTATTTTGCTACCTGTAGCATTTTAAATAGTCATTGCTAGAAACAATTTTTATTAATAAACTTGGTAAACACTGTAAATGCTTTGTTCTGTCTTAAGCCATCCAGTGTCACAGCTGGAGGCTTGGTATGCAATATTTTCATGATGACACTGTTTGCTGTCAGTTTGCCAGTGTACTCACAGAAGAAATACTTCTGTGAAGGCCATTGCTTTTATGGGGCAACTCAAGATGAAAGGTACATCAATTCAAGCATGGAGTTAGCCCATGGGCTCAATTATAGGTGGAATTTGGGATTTTCATAATCATAAATGAAGAATATTTTTCTCTAAGGTCTGAAAGTTTTTGTCATTGTTGGTTTTGGGGTTTTTTTACATTGAAGCCCACACAGTGCTGGCAGTCAGGAGAGGTTCCACCTTCAGGAAGTATTGATGGCCTGTGTAGTTGGAACATTGATAGATATGCAGCAGCTGGTTTCCACTTTATCAGGAGTTGAGGAAGGCATGCAGCTCTGATGGGGCTGTCACAGGAGCAGCCCTCAAAGAAAGACATCTGCAATAAAACAGAAGTACTCCCAATCACACTGCCAAGTATTTGAAAGCTGACTGGGTTTTGCCTAGGTTGTACAAAGCAATCCAAAGACTGCAAGGGTCCATAGGGACGCTTCTGCTGAGCCCTAGGACTAGCAAAGCCCTTATATTAATTTTCTGTAGTATGTGCAGATCATTAGTGCTGCCTTCCTTTCTCTTCCTTTCCACTAGAGAATGGTGGATCTCCCTTTGGGACTCTGAAAGTGGGGAGCGACTGTTATCATTATTTCATGCTGAAAGTATCCTGTTAGCAGACTTTTGACAAGATTTTGGGAGCATTTAGAGAAAGTGAAACCCTATTTGCTCTTTGATAGCTCTGTGGATGACTTTATCACAAATTCATTCAAATTTGTGCCCACCTCATGCTCCCAGTCCTGGGTTCCTAGAAATCTTCTGTAATGTGGAAGACAGACAAAGAAGGAATAATTCCACTACATCTGAATCGTGCTGAAGTTTTCACATCTCTTAATGATACTGGAAAAAAAAAAAGACTCTCCTGTCCAACACAAATAAGCCCACTGAGCACTTTAGGTCTGCTGGACTGCCGATCTTAGGAGCAGTAAAATCAAGTTAGAAATATTAAATTAAGTGATATTGTTTGGTGATATTCCTTACATTTGTTTGATATAGGTTATTTCAAACTTATTTGCCTGACATCTTAAAAACCTAAGACGATATAAACTGCTACCAACCTTAAAGCAAGCTGCAGGAGCCTAGACGACTTGCCAGTGAAAACTTGTTCTTAACTTGTTCTCAACTTGTTCTTAATGTCTCCTTGAGAGTCTCTGAACATTTGCAAACAAAAGCAAGTGCAGCCCCTAAGTGGTCCTTAAAAATAGGAATTGTCACCATCCCTATCTCAGGTGGAATATTTTGGAGAAGTTTAGCTACCCCTAAGCTCTAGACTGTGGCAGAATCTAGAATCCAGACACCCTATCTATCACTCTGATCTCTGAATAATTATTTCTGTTGGTTCTTGCCTTTTGCCAGAGGAATGCCAGCACATAATCTACACATGACTACAGAGCCCAGGTTCTCAATTGCACTTACTGAACCAGATACTTTGTTGCAGTAAGTAGGCATATGCTAATTGCTGTCTGGGGAACTGGTCTCTTCTTTATTTTATTCCTGCTGAAGACAAATGAAGTATTTTGATTTCCTGTTCTAAGCAGACAAGCAGATACTGTACCTGAACTGCTATGTTATTTTGCAAATCTGTGTTAGCTAAGCATGCTAACACACATATTCCTTACGCTGTGCAGTTCCCATAAACGCACAATATTAGGTGTTTGTGAGCAAGAGGAAACATGCTTTTTCACACCTCTGCCCTGAGAGCCAAGTTGCTCATGCTCCATTTCCCTCTGGCTGAAGCATGGTGTTTTTATGTACACCAAATATTTGCAGTAGCTGAACAGCCTACTTCATGCAGTGAAGGACAGGCAGGAGGGCAGAGGTAGTGTCCCATGTACAAAAGAAAGGACAAAGAAGGGCAAAGAATAGTTCTATTTTCCTCTCCAGTGTTGTCAGGGAAGGGCTGGTGAGCATCACTAACAGGCTGTTACTGGTGGGTCATGTGAGTGTGAAATAATGGCTAAATGAGGTCTCTGACATTAGCAAGGAGAGATGTGAGTTTTAAGCTGTCTCCCCAACTGCTGTAAAAGTTGCTTGGTTTTATTCAAGGACTCCATTATCAGAATGTGTTCTAGGCAAAACAAAGTCAAAGCCTACCATTTCAAGCCAAGATGAAGTGATTTAAAATTAAACACATACTAGATAAGGTTGCAGTGTCCTAATAGTTCTGTGCTCTCTGTACTGTGTTCTCTTCCCAAAAGTCTCCAGAACTTTGCTGAAAAACAGTACTATCCCTGATAAGTATAGAGCTGGGATCTATTCCTAGATTGAAAACTTGTGAAAATAGAGAACTTAGATGAAAGAATCAGATTTTCTCTTCACTTACACTTACCAGCAATGTGCAGTTGGACCTTTAAAACTTATGCAACTTATCATGCCCTAACTTATCATGAATCACTGGCTGATTGTGAATATATTTTAAACCTATTCCTCCTCTTCCCTGAAAATGTGAAAGAAATAAGATTTCCCTCTGGACTGCACAACTTTAATTTGTTTGAAGAAAGATTTGTTTGAACCAGGGTTTTGGAATGCATTCACTGTTTATTTAGTATGAGAGCAGTAACTCAGTGTGTGTCAGCCAGCCTCTGCAAAGAGACAATTTTTGGCATTTACTGCACCACAGTCAAGAATGCTTCTCTATTCCCTAGGTTTCAATAAATACAGTCTGCCCTGAATTTTGGCATTTCATACAAGATCCAAGAGCTATATCAGACATTGAGGGACCAGATCTCAGGGAGATGGACATAGACTGGGACAAATATCAGTAAGATCCAACATTTGACCTCGGGGCATTCCTTTTTTTATAGAGCTGAATATTGTGGGAAATAGAATTCTGCAGTGGCAAATAGCAAAAATACAGAAAAGACAGAAGTTTAACTGATTTTGACATTACTAAACAAGACAGACATACAGGAAAGGGAGTGTTGCCTGCTTCCATGTGTATTTCTGAGAAATCGTGTTCTGTTCTGGAGTTGGGATTGCAAAAAGATTCACTCATTTGAAATGAATGGAAAAGGTTGAATTCTTACCCATGGGGAAGAGCTCAGGTGTGCCAACAAATGGGTATGATCACACATGTGATAGCAAGTAAATGGAAGATGCTTTATGATTTCAAGAAATGTGATTTATAAGGAATCTGTATCAAGACAATATGAGCAAATGAATTCATGCAGTTTGTGGATGATGTGTGGCACTTGCTCATGACCAGGCCTGAAAAATGTGGCCTTTTCAGAATTATGCCACTAAAAGACATTCCTGCTGCTATGGCTCATACTGAAAGGATACCTCACTTTAACAGACACAGCTTTTATGTTAGGAAAACTGTACCCGTTGCAAATCTGATTTAACATTGTATCATTGTACAATAACACAGTATGATCATAAGCAAGTTGCATACATCAGCCCACAACAGAAGTTTTTATCAGCTAGCCCTGCCAGCCTTTCCCTGGATGATGTAAAGATATTCTTTACCTAGGAACAGTCACTCTACTTTGTTTTAGTATCTTCAAGTTATGAAAAGGCCTTGGAAATAGCTTTGATATTAAACAGATTATTTCCTTCACCTTTAGAGAAACTTTGCATCGCCTTACTGAACTTTGCCTGTCTCTAAAGTTGCTTGGAGAGACTGTGTGACCATAATCTTAAGGTATAAACTATACTCACTTTCTTGAACTGTGATGTGCTGCTAAGCAGAACTCACTTTTAGAATTACATGGCAAGACCTGATGGAATTGCAGAAACTGAACCGCTTCTGGAAGTCAGGATCATTCTTCCTTTTTAAAAGGTAATGGTGTTCTGAGTAACTGGGCACTCATAGGTACTCTAGCAGCCTTTTTTTGCCATAAAGGAATTGCATTGTTTCACAGAGGGCTGGAGGTCAAGGTGGTCACTGCAACATTCACAGCAGTGACCCAGAAGCTCTTACTGTCATAAAAAAATGATCTGCAATATAAACATTTAGAAAGACTCATAGTTCACCCTGTTGTCTGTGTCAGAGCAGGGCACTGGCATACTGAGGTTTCCACTTCTCTTTCCCACTTCTGAAAATTTGCTGAGATGAAAGTTGAGAGCTGTGAGCAGACATTGTGCTTGCTTTTATATACCTCAGTCCTAATGCCCCATCTGCAAAAAGTAACACAAAAGAGACCATTTTAAGCTGTGGGGATTTCTCATGTTTTGTCTTTATTGTAGTTATGATGTTTATTGCATTTCCCACGGGGGACTCTTATTTTTTCTGTGTTTCACACTGCATTTACTGGTGCTGTGTGCAAGTTGAGTTATGTAACTGTGGGGTAGACTGCACTTTGAGCTGCTGTTAACTGTTTTGTGTGGTCCATCTGACCCAATGTGAGATAGGTACAAGCACATGTATGAGTATATTAAAATGGTTCTTTATAGAACCTCTTTTGCCTGCAAGCTCTCAAACTCTGCCGACCTGAGCAGCTTCTGGTGTAGGTCTGTTCCTCTCCTTCCCCACCCTGTACTGACTGCCACTTGCCCAAGCTTGTCCCATGGCAAACTTTCCTTTTGTGACAGCAGATAAACTTTGCTTCAATTTCAGTACTTTGCCATACACTTTATCCTGGAGACAGGAAAAGTCTCCATCTCACGTGGTGTTGTTGGCCTTTGCCTACTAATCCTTTCCATTGTGTTCAGATTTTAGCACAGGCGTGTGAGGAGGAAGTAGTGATTAAAAGTCTCAGTCTCTTCCTGGTGTGTGATTAATTGCAACATCCCAGAAGACTATAAAGATTGAAATCAAGTGGTTCTTATTAGATGTTTATCAGTGTAACTATACAACTAACATTGTAAATCAGTTTGGGTCACTTGGTTCAGTGTTTTCCCTTTGAAAGTCTGTTTTAAAAATTCAGAGGGAGAAAACAGCATTAAACTCCAGTTGCTGTCTGTCTGGAACTCAGAATGATTGTTGTTTAATGCTAAAGCAGAGTGCTTTAACATTAAAGTACAGATACTAGGCTAGAGAAAACTGTATTCCTCCATTTTGAAACTTTTCCTCTGGGTTTTTCTTTTCCCTGTTTGGTGCAGGTTTGTAATAAACCTTGGCTTGTTCCAATTATCATTTTCTTGCACCTAAATCTTAGACTCTGAAAAACAAACTGCTTCGTGGAATATGCAAAGCTGGTTATAAAAGTGACCTATATCACCAGTAGATGAGGCATCAGATCAAAACAAACTACTGTACTCCAAAACTAGATTTTTAATCCTATGTATTTGGGGGAGCTCATTCAAGCATGTGAAGACCTTGTCAACATGATCCATTAGTAACTTGGCACACAGATGTACACCTTCGTAGACCTAATTTACTTAAAAGAGCTCTATTTTCAATAGAGGCTATTACATAGCCTCCACCTCCAATGCAACAAAGGAGTGTTTGTGGCTGTAAGGAAGGAGGGCAGGGCACAGTTTGGGAGACTTAGTGGAGCTCAGCTTTGCTTAGGTTTCAGGCCAAAGAAAAGTGCTTTCAGTGCTGTAGTAAGAAAGAAAAGAGAATGACAAGTGTATTCTGGGGAAATATGAAACCTTCACCTTCACAGCCTTCCATCATAAACCACTTCACTGATTTTTTTTTAACTATATCCACATTAAATGATAGTGGCTAATGTGCATTCACCATTTCCAAACAGGTTAGATACCCTTCTGTCCTGTTTAGTATATTCAGCCCTTTTGTCCCAGACTGTGTTACCTCAGACCACCTGCCTTCATCCTGTTGGATTTCCTTGTCATGATGTTTGCTTACCTGTTGTATCTGACTGGCTGTATTGCTGCTGTTACTGTAAGTACACTATTCAGGACTTGATACTTGTCTGCTGGCAAGTCTCCATGAAAGACCATGAAATCTAGGCCTGGATGCCTTTGGCAGCCACACCACACACTTGCTTCACTTAAATGGATGATGGATTTAGCACTGCCAGTGGAAATACCTGTGAGGAAGTACCTGGCAGATCACCTCCATAACAGCCTGTCTGGGCTAGTTTCTGTTTTGAGGACCTCTAAGCATCCTTTCAACCATGACTCCCTTGATGAAGCCAGCACCTTTAACAGTGTTTTAGAGAGATGCAGTAAAACTGATTTTCTCATGGCTTTGGTAATTGCTGTTGCTGCCAGCTGCCTCTTGAAGATACACAGTCCTGTGGACTAACATTACTTTCCAACCTGATAAAATTGATGCTTTTCACAACAGATTGGTTATATTTTTGTCCAACAGATAAACCAGTTTGGGGGAGAAAAGATATTTTGCTTTTCCATGATGAATGCTAGATAGATGTTTCTACATGACATTTGGCTAGGGAAAAGCTCTTCACATAATAAGTGAGAATTTTCAGACTAGCTGGAGAATCAGTAGTGACTTAAGATTACTATAGCAGCAGTGAGGGAGAAATTTGTGCTTGCTTGCATGGGCAGTGCTCTAGTAACTCTGGCTGTGGTATGAAGACTCTGACTCACAAACTTGAGTGGAGCAATTTAAGAAGTTAGACTCTCTGGTCCAGCAGACAAGATGTTTGTGCTTCAGCTGCTGTGTTGTCCAGTCAGGCATGTTAGCTGAAACCATCTGATTTCAGTGTCATAAACCAGGCTCTGAACTGGGACAGAAAGTTGCCACCATGAGTTCTACTGCTGGAGCCAGCCTCTGGGGTACAATTTTCCTCTTAAATTAGCCAAAGGAAAAATGGATAAGGTCCTGTTCAATTCCCCATTTGCCCCTTTTCCATGATTTCAGCTGCTTAGGAAGAACAGAGCCAGAATGGCCTCTTACCTTTCCCACTATGGGTAGTTTTGCAGTGCAATGGTAGGCACTAAATGTATGCATAGGGTGCACTATGATCAGAGATCTCTTCTGGGTCCTGTAGAAAAAATTCACGACTCTGCATTGCATTTGAACTCTGTTCATTGCTTTCTGCATAGCTGAAGAAAGACTTTGAAGTTGTTCTGACTAATTGATTTGGTCACTGAAAGACCTTTCTTTTTTCATTCTGGAGACAGTATAGCTCAGAAAAAGAGGAATTTCCTGTCAAGGTAGCAGAAGGCTATGATTCACCAATCCTGTGGTGCACACACAAGCACCTTTCAGGGCTCTAGTTCTGGCTGCCTGAACATGTGAGCAGCAAACCATATGATGTGCTGGGCTTGATTTTTGTGTACAGACAATCAGATGCCAACCAGCCAACAGGGGAGGGAGTAGCAAAAAGGCAGGTACTTGCATTCTGAAAATAAAGCACTGGGTTTATGCTTATAAGCATAAATAAGTAATAATATAGTAAGTATAACATACTATAGTAAGATTTCTGTTGCTTATTCCTCTTAATTTCACTAGTCTTATCTATAAAACCACAAAGTATTAGCCAAAGAAAGCTAAGACCATGGCAGTAGTCTAACAGCAAAACCAACACTGGAAAAACAAGGCTAATCACCTATTTGTTAGTCTTATTGTTTATTTTATTACAGGTCAGTGAACAAAAAACAGTCATAAGATGTTAATCTCTCTAGCTGTTTAATCTTAACCACCCCCTCACCACTGCTCTCTCATGGGCTCAGCAGCAATATCCCTTCCTCCCCTCTTGAAATGACCTCATTTCAAAGTATAATTTCTCTCTGTTTTGGCTTTTAAGGGGTCAGACTGATGCTGTTTGAATTGGGATGAAATTTGCTTAGGTCTGTCATTGGCTGCTGCCTATGGTTCTCCTGAATTTGTTTCAGAGGAGATTCACCAGTTAATTTATAATTTGTGAATATATTGAGCTGTGATTAGTGACAGCCCATCTAGGGAATGGGGAGTGTTGTCAGGCAGCACAGCATGGACATATGAGCTTACCATTAGAGATGTAAAAATGGGGATTGGAAGATAGACTTCAGTGCTACTTGGCACTGCAGGGAGATGCTTTTTCTTTAGCTGAGCCCTTTACCAAAATAAGAAAGCAGGATGGTTAAAGAGGAGAGCTGAGAGGCACAGGCCACATCATCCTGCCCAATGCTGGATCCTGTATGGGAGTTGCAAAGCACTGTGGAAAATGGAAAGTGTGTATTCCCTGCCTCAGAAGTGCTGCATCCCTCATTGTCCCTGGAAAAGTAGCATAGTGCCTTGAGGAGCAGTAGGGATGCACTGGGAGAATGTAAGCTCCCAATATACTGGCAGGAGGAAGCAGGAGAGAAATGGATAATGGAAGAGGAATGGATGTCTTAGATGCAAGATATGAGGGTGGACAGGAAGGAATGGCTGTAAAGATTTAAAAACAAACAAAACCCCAACTAAAACACAAGTTGCAAATGTATTACCAAAGCTAAGGTAGAAGACATCAGTTAACTCACCTACAACTAAGTGAAGTACCTGAAGTCTAGGTCTTTTATTATGTCTTTGCTTCATTTGCTTTCCTCAATTTGAGTTTGTTCCAGGCTTCCTTGGAGAGATTCCTTGTTTTGCTTCTGTAGTTCCCTGCAGGATGCAAATATTAATAAGCACAAGCACAGCAGGCAGGGCTGAATCCATCAGGAGAGATGGGGACTGCAGGGCAGATCAGCCTCCCTCCTGCTGTGTGACATGTGATGCATGTTGAACTCAGGGCTGTGGGGGAGCCCCCTTACTCTCAGCAAATCCAGCACTGCTGCTGGAATGTTTTCTTAGCTCTGTTGCTTAGTGGAGCAGTGGTAAACAAAAAGCTTTAGCAAATCATGGACAAATGAAAGGCAGAACCTATTTCATGAACATGCTAGGCTAATCTGACATTACTGGGTTCTTTATCGAGTCAGTGGTTTTGTTAATTTCTTTTAAAATAGGCTTTCTTTTCTTTTAACCTAAGAGTGATGGTAGTAAATGTTTTGGGTTTTTTCAGGGATATTAGGTGGAAGAATGCTTTCCATGTGTATATTACTGGAGTTAACTTTCCAGCTCATGAGTGACACCTCCTGCCAATGTCATGCAATCCAATTTAGAATTGACACTTTAGTGTTGTTATGAAACATCTCATGCTAAAGAGAGCTGTGAAGGGCAGACAAGACTGGGACATTCGGTGTTGCATTGCAAAAACTGTTCTACTGGCTCATGTGAATGCTCCAGACCTACTTTGTCATTCTGCTGCTTTCCTCTGGTCAGTGTGTCCAGTTGCTTGCAGTCCTTCTTAGCTCTCCTTGCTGAATGAGGACCTTGCTTCTGATGTGCTGTTGGTGTCTGGTACTTGATGCCTTGGGGGAGAGAGAGCCTTGTATCATCCTGGGCTTAGAGTGCCAGCAGGCTGGTTTCCAGACCTACTGCACGGGCCCACTTGCAATACGTGGTTGGAGGTAAGAGGTTCTGGCTTCAAATTCTTTAATGCTCCTGAAGTTACTCTCATTTTTGCTGCAATTGGAAAAGAAACAGGCAAGTTGTAGGTGGCTCTCAGTGGACAGTAGCATGACTGACCTTTGCAAAACTTCTAGTATTAGTCTAAGTTTAAAAGCAAGCAATAATTAATAAAGGCTGTCAAAGGCTACTGGAAACATGTAGTCTTGTTTACCTCCACTTGAGGAAAATGCACTTTTGCAATTGTCATGAATTTCAGGAGTCTGAGCTAGATGCCATTTTTAGGCTACAATGACAAAACTCCTCTACATTCCCCCATCTTCCCAAGACAACAGGCACAGCCCACGGTTTTCACCATCCTTTCCCTGTGCAGCTGTTGGAGCTCAGCAGGCTGGAACTTGGTGGCTCTGCTGGGCCAGGTCCTGCTGCCTGGTGTTCCCCTGCCCTGGCTTTGTGGGAGGTGGGGTGAAATGTGCTCACTTTGCTTCTGGCCCTGCCCTGCAGCTTCAGGGCCAGTCAGCGTGGCAGGTGGATGCAGGGAGATCTTCAAAGGTTGAATCCAGTGGTCCTGACAGGACAGCAACTCACAGACTTGTACACCTGCAGAAACGATGTGCTGAGCCAATGGGCACACAGGTCAGCAGAAGCCAAGTTAAGTGCTTCAGCAGTCCTGGGGGATAAAGGAGCACCATTTGTAGTGTCCATCTGAACTGCCTCAAGGGTGTGACTTGGGCTCCCTAAGTATCTATATATTTTAATAAAGTTAGCACATGATTTTCAATGAGATTTAAGCCAAGGCTTAAAAACTGACGAGGGATAACAGGAAATCTCCACCAGTTTACTTCAGTGGGGGAAAAAAATCCCCAGAGAGTTAATTTTCAGATGGGCTGGGTTCCAGCTCTTTGAGTCTAGGACTCTTCAGGAAGCATAATATGAGTTCCAAGAGTTACTGATAATTTAAAACAGTAGATTTAACCTTTAAATGAATTAGGACTTTACAAAATAAAGCATCCTTAGTTTCCCAGCTCATCAAAGCATTTCCTTTGCTTTCTCATAGAGTGGGAATGATCTTTAGTGCATGATTAAAATGAAGCAGTGTTGTTGGCTGAAACTGAAGAGCCTGATAACATTAGCTTATCTTCTTCAGAAAACTTTGTAACTTTTGATCATTAAGGAAGTATCTCTGAGTCCACAAGGGGCAAGATCTAAGCAAGTGGACAGTAACACGAGCTGAGAGAAATACTAGTTCTGTTCTTTCTTTATCTCTGCTTGCATAACATCAGAATATAAATCAAAGCTAAAAAAGGCCCACCTCTCCTCCTCCCAAAGGAAAAAAACCCCACCAAAACCCAAATGCAAACTCAAAAAGCCCACCACAGGAAACAGCATGAATAGCTAGCTGGAAACCTTTCAAGAAAACTTTGCTCCTCTGCAGTGTATGGTGAGCACTCAAAACAGAGATTTCTAAAAATATCCCGGGTTGGACATTCAAGTATTCCTGTTCATAAGCAAGGCTGTAAAAATATACAGTGTAACATTCACAGCAAAAGGAGGGGCAGTTGATCCACCCACTTATCCCAGGAGCAGAGAGGAAGATCCCTCCTTCTAAATAACATATTGTGAAATGCCCCTACATCACAACTAATGACATTTCTAGTTCTTGATGTGGAAGAATTCAACTAAGAGAGGTTACAGCCAAGGCTGTTTTGGTGCATGTAACTGTGAGCTGGAATGAGCTCTAGCACTTTCTGGACACTGGGTGTCAGTCTGTCATTAATATTACAGCTAAGCATGTCTGAGATTAAAAAAAAATGTTAAGTGCACCACAAACACTGTGAATTACATGTAAATTGTCTGTTGCAGTCTGACTACAATTCCACATCAACTTGAAATAGTTGGTTAGGAAACATCTATAAATTATATGTTACTGAAAAAACAATCTATATATTCCAGTACAAGAGACCACCTACAAAAATAGAGGCAAAACCTTTTCCAAGATAGGATTAAAATAGGAGCTGAGAAAAAATTAATCAAGAAAGAACACAACATACACAGTACTGAAAGTACTTTACCCTTGTAAAGAGTTTAGAAATGGGAAACAGACAGAATGAGCCCATTTAAGATGAGCATCAACCTTAAGCATCAGCTTGCAGCTTGCCTCCATCCCCATCAGTGATGTATATTCTCTCATATAATGCCATCTATTGACCTGCTGCCACTTCCCAGTTTCTTAGCATTGGCTTCCTCTCCCTACTGTGTGTCTATTAATCAGATCTATATGGTAGAAAGAGGGGATGGACTGGGAAGAAGACAGGGTATAAGAGATGAAATCACAGCAAAGAAAAAAGCCAGCACTTGGCCCACCAATTCATTGTAACATTGAAGTGCATGCTCTACTCCTCTGTTCCATGATACACACAGCTGTTAATGAATATTGCCCTTGTATTCTCTGTCTCATAAATGCACAGAAGAAATCATGCTCTGCCTGTGTCAGCTCTTGCAACAGGCCTCAGGATCTGGGTTTGGAGCCTCTCTGACTTGGGGTACTTCTGAAGAGGAATTCCCTCTTTCTTGTCTCTGCCTCAGTTTGTGTGCCAGGGAAATCAGGCTATGGCTTCTTGCAGGATGGCTGCTTTCTCATGTTGCTTAGAAACAATACTGCTAAGCTGAGAGAAATTAAAAGGAAAAAAAGCAGCAAATCAAAACCACCACAGAGAAGAGGTTAAACCTCCAGCTTGCTTTATCATTTTCAAGCTAGATGATGCTAATACACTTCCAGGCATTGAGTTTTGCTGCTGACCCTCTAGTGGTTGGTTGGAAACCTAGCAGACTTGCTAAGAAGGGAGACAGACTATTCACTGGGTTTTTCTGATGGATCTAATTACTTGTAAATGAAGCTACCAACTTCTTCTACTGTTTCAGAATTCTACCACATGGAACAATGAAAAATGAGAGCTGATACCTCCCCAGAGCCCATCTAGGGTTCCATTTGCAGTGTTTGTGGCATATAGCAAGGATCCTGGCTACTTGTTCTTTCATTAATGTTATGTTTCTGCTTACAGTATTGGGAGAAATTTTACAGTCAAGAAATCCCAACATACGGTTCCAAACACCACTGTTGTCCTTCCAATGGATGCAGGGCTCATCTTTCATGGGATTGCTGATGGTAACCAATCTATCATGATGGCTAGCAAGTCACTGAGAGGCTGTGGGGTTTTGTAGATAAGGGAGGTTTGCAGGCTGTAGTTCTGAATGAAAAAGCCATCCCTCTCCTTGGAAATGTACTTCTGTTAATAAATGATTTCCTAGTAAAAAATAGGAATCAGTTTATGAGACATGATCATAATGTTGTCTCTCTTTGTGATGGTCTAAGAAAACATACAAGGAAGTGTATTAACACGAGACACAGATGTTCTCCAGGAAGAAATCTACTTAGCATTTATAGAATTTGTGGTGTGCTTTCTCTGTTCTTTCATTTGCCTTTCTCACTTATTCTATGGCAAAAGGAGCACCAAGCTTAGCACTTCCCCACTTTTCATCCCAGCAGAGGAGCTGGTAATTAAGTTGGATTTGATTTCTGAGAGCATCCTCCATGCAGGCATCGTGGCAAACATATCAAAAATAGAGCTGCTGCTTGTTTGCTCTGAGAAACACAGATCTACTGCCTGCCAGGCATAACTCCCCCAGTTAACACCCACCCAGGGCCTATCTGCTGCTATGGCCAGGCAAGAGGGGAAAGTGACCTTCACAAAGTGAACACAGCCGTGCCAGGACTGACCCAACGTCCTGCTAACCCAACCCCTCTCCTGTTATGTGGCCTTAAAAGTGATACCCTGATGAAGAAAGGGACTTTCCTGAAATGAGTCTGGTCCCTAGTCCTTGGGTGAGCTCATCCCTGCCATTTCCCCCAAAGTAAGAAATGCTTCTGTATCATTTCAAGGTGGGGAAAGCCACTGTGTTTGTTCTCTTGCCCAGTAAAAATAAACAACGTTCACTAATGGATGCCCATGGAAGAGATGGGGGAGCTGTGCCAGCAGGCATCAAGCTGTGTCAGTGTATTTCTCTGTTCTCTAATTCAGGACCTTCTTGAGCAAAAAGTGTTGCCTTGGCCATTAATAGCTCCTGCTTGTTTTTAACTTCTCCAAATTTGTCCAATCACTTTCAGAATAAGTGAAATTGAAATTTTGAGAAATGACACCAGCAACATCTCCTGGCAAAGATTTACACTGTTTCAATAGAGCTGTGTGGGAAAAGGTCTCTGATTTTAAGAAGCCAACTGTTAATTTAATTTACTGACCAGTATTCTTAATAAACTTAGAAGAGAAAATTTAGGCCCCCAAACTGTGGAATTTGTCACACATGGATCATACAGTGTACCTTAGAGGACACTTACATCTTTTTGCCACACCCATAGCACTAGCATTTAATGGCAGTCTGTTTCCCTAGAGCAAGAAACAAAGCTGCAGTTCTGTGTGCCTGCAGAATTGTTACCCATTGCACATCTAATTTTCAGGATAGGTATGGAGAGTGTTTCATCACTCTCCATAATTAGGTTGGAATTAATAAATATATTCAACAATTGCCATTATCTAATGCTCATCTGCTATGTATTAACAAATACCTCATAAAATAAGAGTAGGGTTTAGGACTCTTGCAAAGGGCTACCTTTGTCTGTGGCAGAGTTATGACGTTCAGGTTTTAGAAACATACATTACTTATCAGTAGAACTGCCTTGCTGAGCTTTAGAGCTTGAAATGTTTCAATAATCTCAGCTCCAGAAGGAGGTTAACAAAGTTTGGGAGAAGGATGTACTAGTGGTAGTGGAAACAAAGAATGCAGAACTTGCAAGCCCCAAGGACATTTGGCAGAACTCCCAAGATAAGGAAGAAACTAACAAAATCCACTCAGTAACTGGGCTGAAGTCAGCCCCAAGTTGGTAGAAGGTAATTCTGGCAAGGGGAGATTGCGACCACAAAACTCACCAACTCAAAAGAAGAGAGACTGAGCACAATAATAGTAGATAGAATTCTAATTAATCAGAGAACTATGTAACTTATAGCCAATGAATATTAATGCCTTTGTTTACTAAAATGTATGAATAGTGATGGTTTTTGGTAGTCAGGTTGGTTTAGTGGATTTGACACCCAGCACTCTTTTCTGTGCAGAATTGTACAAAAATCAAATACCTCACCTCTCTGTGGGGATTGGCCTCTTGAACACCAGGTAAAATAACCCATTTTGGGAAAACAGATGTGTTTTCAGCAGCTTTACTCCACTGTAAATTGATTTTCAAAATATGTCTGTTTTCCTGTATGTGTCATCTCCTTAAAATATTCACCAGCACACATAATGTCAACTTCTTGAAGGCAAATTCAAATTGTCTGGAAAACAATGTATTAATTTGGACAGAAGTGTGAAGTGCGTAGAAATAAAAGCAATTCCTTTTAACGGTCACATTTAACTGTTTTTGTCACAGCTGAAAACTACAAACTCCAATTTTTGGGTGGCGTATGTCCTTCAGAAGAGCCCTCGGCCTTCTTTGAGGCACTCCAAAGAAGCGGGTTATCTCTGTGGGGCCGGGGCCGGTGGCGGCAGCAGCGCCTCAGCGTTGGCCGCTTCCAGCGGGAAGGGCAGCGGGGCCGCAGCATCCCCGTGCGGCCGGGGGAGCCCCTCCGGCCCCGGCGGCGGCCCCGGGCGGCACAGGGACTTCATCCGGCCCCGGCGGCGGCCCCGGGCGGCACAGGGAGCCCCTCCCGCCCCGGCGGCGGCCCTGGGCAGCAGACAGACTTCATCCGGCTCCGGGAGGGGCGGGGCGCAGAGGAGGCGCCGCTCTCCGCCGCCGGCCCGGGGCCGGGGCGAGGGGCGGGCCGGCCGCGGCATTCGAAAGTCGCTTGGCGGGCAGGGCTTCCTCTTCGCCCTCGTCCTCCTCCGCCGGGATCCGCGCGGGGCCGGGCCGGGCCGGGCCGGGCCGGGCCGCGGCGCCGTTTCTCGGGGAAAGTGCGAGCCTTGGCCGGTGAGGGCTTGCGGAAGGGAAATACGGGTGCTGACCCTGCTCGGTGTCGCTCTCTGCAGCGATGGCAGCGTGGGAGGCCGCCGAAATGTCCTTCTTCAGTCTGAGCGACGTGAGGGAGCGGATGCGGGAGAAGAAAAAGGGTCCCTTGAGGACTGCGAAGTTGAATGCCTCGCTTGCGTCGAAAATCAAAACGAAGATCATCAGTGAGTATATTTTGCGCAGCGGTGTGGACATATGCTGGCTGCTGTGCCAGCTTATAACTGGGCCTTTGGCCGTGGCATCGAGAGTGGGCAGCAGTCCCTTACCTGAGCTCGTGTGCTGCTTCTCAGCTGCTTCTCTGCCCGCGGGTTCTGAGTGAATTCAGTGCCCTGCAGATGAGTGTCAAGTGCCACGCAAAGTGCCCAAAGGTGTGCGAAGTATTTTAGTGTATATGCGATCCTCTGTGTTATCTAGGCTTGTTTTTATGGGGGAAGTAAGGCAAGGATAGAACAGGACATAATTTGGACTACCTTTAAAAACTCAGATATTTCCATTACTTTTATTTAATTGTTTTGAAATTGGGAAACAGGGGTCCAAATTTACTCAAGGGCAACTATAGAGGAAAACAGCTTTTTCTCCCATTTCTTGGATGGTGATGAGGACTTACCTGTTGGTGACTTATTCAAAGCAAGGAGCGTATATTTTTAAACTCAACACTTCAACCATGCCATCATTCATTAAGAATTGAAGCAGTAGCTTGCTGCCTGAGTGACCCACTGAGGATGGAGAGGGTATCTGAAGTTGCATGTTATTATGGAAGGATACTGCTAATTTTGTGAGGGAGCTATTGAGTTGTAGAGATCTGAATGTGAGGAAGGCTGGTCAAGGAAGAGAGAGAATTACGATGATGGGAGAAGTGTGGGTAAGCCCTTGGACACTGATGATGTGTGATACTGCTCTGTCTCTCACAGACAACTCCTCCACTGTGAAAGTCTCCCTAAAGCAGAACAATAAAGCACTGGCTCTGGCCCTCAATGCAGAGAAAGCCAACGCACAGCGGCTCACCCAGGAGAAGACCATCCTGCAGAAGGAGGTGAAGCAGTGCCACTTCCAGAACGCTGTGCTGCGGCACAGGCTCTCCTTCCTGGTGAGGCACTCACTGTGGCTGCCATGGGGAGGGGTGGGAGGTAAGGTGAGCTGCACTAGCATCCCAGCTGTGGGAGGATTGAGCTGTTGCTGTTGAATGTCTGGATTCTCAACATATCGAAAAGATTGCCATTCATTTGCTTATTTTTGTTTTCAAGCTGTGTTCTCCCCAGAACATGCCTCTGGCTAGTAGCATCCTTGTTGGAAGAGATGTTTTGATGTAATATCTTTATGGCTTCTCTCTCTTTATTACCTCAATACAGAATAGTATGTTGAAAAAAATGGACAATCTTATGGATGCAGTTAAGATGGCCGAGCTCTCTGAGGTAAACCATGGGAAACCTGAGCACACTGCTTCAGGGAAGGGGGCTGTCTTTTTCTGTCTTTTGCTTCGTGTGGCCTGCTCATTTCAGTGTTGGATGCTTCACCTGTTTTTCTTTGCTTGCTTGAGTTATGCTGGCTACACGCTGGCCAGTTTGGTGTTAAGGATTTCCAGGGTAACTCTTTGTGTAGGAAAACTACAGTTTTAAACTGTTTTCCTCTGCATTATTTGCTATATTGGGCAGTAGGCTTTTCTGTTCTGACAGGTTGTGTCTTCTTTTCAATTTCTTTTTTAAAGTATTGACATGGCAACGGGATAGGGAATAAGACGCTTTCTCTGTGTCCTGTCTCATGGGTGAATGGGAAAATATTTCTGCTTCCTAGTCTCAGATTATGTAAACTAGTTTAACTTCATTCTGCTGCAGTTTGTTCCATAATTTATTCCATAACGTGAGAGGGTTGCTGGCAATACTTTACATACTTTCTAGAGAAACTGAGCTTCTGCTGTTTCTTTGCAGGAGGCTGTACAAGGGATTTCAAGATCTTTAAGTCACTCTCCTATTTCTCTTCTTTTCAGTTCCATATAAAGTCTTCATCCTTGTCCAGTGACCAGAAGAGCATCATGACTGAAGATAGCTGGGCTGATGATATTGTAGATGGTCAGCTTCTGAGGTGGGCTTTAAAATGATACCACCAAGCTTGTCCTGAATTCCTATATGCTAAACTTCTTGTGTTTTATGTGTGTGCCTAGTTGCCAGTTTCATATGGGATAGCTTCTCTGAACCACCACTGCTTGATGCTTTCCTTTATTCTGTCTTTTTTTTTGCCACTTCTTTTCTTGTTTGTCCTAATGCTGAGTCTGTGCAAAAACGAGTCTTTTTACCTCATTTCTCTGAGACTGTGTTACTTTTAGGCAGTTTTCTCTGTGTAGCTGCTGAGTACAGCAAGATTTGCTTGAGCGAGTGAGTGCCATAGCTGGCTACTTTGATGTTTGTTACATATAAGTGCTTACTAGTCACCTCCTTGTATGATGTAAGCTTTCTGGAAAGATGGTCAGAGCATGATCTCTTAAAGTATATTTGAAGTCCTGTTTCTTCTCTGTGTAGTCTCTGAAGACAGGGCAGTCCTTGGAGCTGCCACACGTGGCCTGTAGTTAGTGTGCTGGATTCTGGGGCCTGTCGTGTGTGAGAAACATGATCCATTCTGCTCTTCCTTCTCACCAGGGTTACACAGATACCGATGAGAGTGCCCATTTCCAAGCTGCATGATGCAGAGCAGAAAGCTGGCAGCTCCACAGCGCTACAAATATCCTCAGGAGAACTTCAGAGACCTGCTTCTAATACAGGAGAACTTCAGAGACCTGCTTCTAATGAGGCCCTGAAAATTGTGCCTGTTGCCTCCAAAGATGCTTTGCCACCACAGCATGATGAGATACCTCAGTTCCACCAGGAAGAGAATGGCAAGAAGGTGACTGAAGCAATGGCAACAGAGGGGGGTTTTCATGACTCTCACATATTTGGAGGTAAATTTGCATCTCTTGCTGTTCTTCTGGTATGACTTTGTGTCTGTGCTCAGAAATGCGAAAATGCCATAGCTCCAGTTAGCTCTCAACCACAACTCCAGTAGCTCCTAATGACTGGTATTAACTACATGCTCCACTGGGGCTGCTCTTGCTGGAGTTATGTATATCCCAGAATCAGAGTCTTCAGAGGGATATGTGGTCTGTTTGCAGTAGATCAAGCTCAAAATCAGGCTTTTTGAGTAATAGGCACTGAGCTTACATAAGACTTTTGGAGATGTCTGAAAGTTCAGAATCTGACTAGGTGCACCACTGTTTCTTGTGGATTTGCCATATAAATGATAACACTTACACAGATCATAAGTGTTCCTAATATTATGGCTGGTTAGGGCATCTTGATTTGGGCTGCCCCTCTGTTCAGAGAGAAACCAGCTAAGCAAATCTGGTACACAGTAAGTTGGGGGAGTCCCTGTCTCAAAATCATGCTTTTTTATGCTTTGGATTTGTGGCAGTGTATGGAGCAAGGTTTTTACTGGTAGGGAGAAAGTTGGCATTTGCCTGCTGCATTTCTCAGCCTTAAACATGATTTTTTTCTTTCCAACAGAGGTCTTGTGCAGCACTGAACAAAATCCCAACAATTTGCCAACGCTTGCCTTGGAAAGTCATACTCTTTCATATGAGGCTGATGAGATGGCAAAACATTTATTTGATCGTCTCTCACAAGGGCACGTTACTCAGAGGAGAAAGCGTTCCACCCTGTTTGCCACAAGCACTCCATCTTCTGCTCTGGATATCTTCCCACATGTCAGTTCCACTCAGGCAGCCTGGGGTAGTACTGCACAGGACAGCAGCAGCTCCAGCAAGAGCAACACACAGCAACAGCTGCCATCTCCCAGCCCCCTGGCTTCACCTGCTCCAACTGCTGTTGTTTCTCATAGAAACTCTGTGGGTAAAGAGACCTTTTGTGAGCAGCCACAGACAAAAGAAATGGGGTGTGGTGTTGAAACGGACCCTAGCTGTAGCCAAGTCCCTGAGTTTGTTCCTGTAAAGGTTAAAAGCAAAGGTAAGTGTAAAACCAGAGCGAAAGAGACTATTAAAAAAGCAAGAACAGGAAAAAAGAAAACAACTGCAATAAAAAACAATGCAGAAAATAGTCCCAACAGATCTCAAGGTGAAGAGTGTGCTCAAAATGCAAAGCTTCTTCAGCCAGAAGCTGCAACACGTTCTAGTGAGACTGAAGTCTGTGAGGTGGGGCAGAAGGTGTGTGAGGGGGCTTTTGACAGGAGGAATAGAGACTGTGGTGTGGAGCACCATTCCCACTCTCCTGATGGAGTCCAAGGCTTTGGAAGTACACATGAGGTGAATCCAGCACAGCTGCAGAGTCTGGAAAGTGCTGACTCAATGCAGCAGCTTAAGAAAGGACCTATGTTTGAGATGCAAAGTATGGAGAGCTTGCTAAAACCCCCAGTTCATACCTTCTCAAGTCATGAAGTTCCCTCAGGTGATTCCAGTATAGAGAATTCTACAAAATTCTCACGTGTGAGCAGAAAGAGCATCAGACAGAAAGCCAACAGAAAAACTAGAGTAATTGTGCAAAGGGATGATTCTGATGAGGAATATCTACCAAACATTGTGATAATACCAGAGTCCAAGGCTGAAGAACGGCCTAAAAGAAGCCAAACAATCAGGAGGAATACTGCCAGGAATAGCAATTGTGATCAGAGAAATGAAGTTCATGTTTTTAGGCCCTGCATAGATGTTCAAGGAGTAGCTAATGGGAGCACAAAGGATTTGCCAGGTAATGTAAAACGGCGCAGGGAGACATATATTGTCAATCCTTTGGATCTTGCAGGAAATTCGGGTTGTTTCCAGACAGAATCTGAAGGGAGTGAAAATCTACCTCCCAGGTCTGTTCCTGGGAGCAAAGTGAGCAAAATCCCCAGACCTGTTAAGAGCAATCAAAAGAGCAATAACAAACAGACAGGGGACCTTCAAGAAAATGGGCAAGGTGGAGGTGACCACAACATGAATGCTTTGATGAAAGAAGCGTCTTGCAAACCCAGGCCTCAGAGGAAGAGGAGCAACCCTCAGCCTCCAGAGACTGATTCCCTGGCCAGAAAAAGTGATGGTGCCAAGGTTCTCATTGGGAGTTCCACAGAACTTGCGTCCAAGCAGACTGTCCTGATGGGGAAGTTTTCCTGCATTAGCCATCTGCTGTCTGAGCCAGGTGATTTCCTGGAGGAGCAGCTACCTGAGATATCTCTTGCAGACCTTTCACACAGTCTTGAATCCTCCCGTGTGAGCAGTTCTGCAGTTTTGTCTGTCAGCTCCAGACTTACAGAAGTAACAGTTTCCAAGAACTTAAGTACTGAGGGCAACAGAATGCTGGCAAAACCCCCTGTTTCGCTGAAAAACTCCCTGATATTTCAAGAAATGACTGCAGAGGAAATATCTGGGGAAAGAAACCAAGTCCAGTCAAGTTCTTGGAGCTCTCCTTCACAGAAACCTGGTAGGTAGTAAGATGGGGAAGCTACCTGTGTTTGGAGATGAGGGCAAAACTCCATGCAGCAAGTACTTATATTTTCCTTCCTTTCCTCTCTTTTTTCAGAGTTAAAGGTCAGTCTCCAGTACACCATTTATGCTTCCACTTGTGCTGCCCTGTCCTTTCTGTGGCTGCATTTGCTTCTAGTTTATCAGCATTTCTATAAGAATTTCTGTTCACTTGTCCATGTGTAGATATTGGGACAAAATTAGCAGCATGTGCTGAGTCTTGCTTTACCACTCTTGTTATCTACATGGCATGCCTATTAATTTAGACAATCAAGTGTTTAAGCACTTCAAAATCTAACTTGATGCTGACCCTGCCTACTAGGGTCAGTCAGTACTATTGGGGCACAAAACAACAAGAAGGTGGAAAATTTTTGGTCCAGAATGGTTACTGCTGCAAGGCACTTCTAAGGTGATATCTTCACTGGAAATTAACCAGGACTCAACCTAAATTATTTTGGTTGTGGGTTTATTTTTTGTTTGTTTGTTTGTTTGTTTTTTAAAAGGATGTGGAGGGTGCATCCCTGGGCTGGTACTACAATAGTTAAGCTGATAGTTTTGGGGAGTTTGCTGTTAATGGATGCTCTGTAAAAAGAGTAGTCTAGTGGGGTTTTTCTTTCTGTAGCTGTTGACAAACAGCCTATTACAACTGGAGGGGGCTGTACTTTGTAGAGAGGGAGGAAGTTTGTTCTCCTGCCCTCCTCCTTTTGGCTGTCTCCACTTGGGAAGATGCATGAGCCCTGGTCCTGTGTCTTGCTGGAAGTCAGTAGGTTGCTGGTAGGTTGTTTGTGTGCTATAAGCTTGCTGTCTTCTCCAGGCTGTAAGCTCCTGAGCATTGCAGCTATCAAATAGAGTTTTTATATCATTTTTTTACTACACCAGAGCCCATGATACTATCAGTACTAGTGATTTATTTTCGTTGAGGGACCTAATCTGATTTATGAGCTGACTTTTGAGGAGTAGGTCTGATATTTTTGGATTATAATGGTCTCCTGAGTTTAGGGGCAATATGCTTAGATTCCAGATTGTGCATGTTCAGAGAAACCTGCTAATGCAACTCTTTTCTCTTTGTCAGCTGTTATTTTTTAGGATATCTAGAAATAGTTTGGAATCACTTTGATCAAACCATGTGAATGTCTCCCTTTGCAGATACCAGGCCACTACAGGACTTGAACAATGCCAGGGTTGTGTCTCACTCCAGCTCAGAGGAAGCATCAGGGCGCTCATCTAGGCGGAAACGGAAGCCAACCTGCTACAAAGAGCCATCAATCAGCAGGTTGGGCTTTAAACTCTTCATTCCAAAGACTGTTCCCATGCTGCAACCCCTGCTCTGCTCTCATACACTAACTCTCCAGGGCTGGGCCTTCTCTTGCTTTGCTTGTTCAAAGTTCTTACCCTTTGTGTTCTGTGATCCTCCTCTTTTACCACTGTGTGGTTATCCAAAATTCTGCATCAGTACAAATGGATGTCTAAGCTTCTGGTAACAAGCTACCAAAGATGTTATTTTACTTGTTGAAATGAGCACATCTCCTGGCAGTCTGCATCTGTGGTACTCCAGTGCTAATGAGGCAGTAGCACAAGGATAAAAGACAGGTTAAAGACAGCCCAGCAAAAGCCCTGATTTAATTTACATTCTGTGATGACTAAAATTTTAGACACCTGAGTAATACTTTCCTCCTGAGAGCATCCTGTATCTATATTCACTAGCAGATATACTAAATAAATAGCAGCATCTTTTCCCTAGGAAACTGTAGATTCAGTACATCCAATGGCTATTGCACAGAGTCATGTATTCCTAAAATGACAGCTTCATAGTTATATAATGTTTCTGGGTGTGTGTTTTCCCTGCAAAGTGTCCCAGTTTGAACTTTCTGTGAAGCTGGTTATATTGCACCAGAAAGTACTCTATTGGACAAGAAACAAACTGTACCACTTCATCATCTTGTGGGGAAGAACTGCACTAAAATTAGGGACTTCAGGGACTAAAATCATACATGAATTCAAGGAATACTTGATGGTTCAATGTAACCCTTTTGTTTAACCCTTTTGTTTCTGCAGCAAACTGAGGCAGGGTGACCCATTTACAGACACTGAGTTCCTCCACTCTTCTCTCTGCAAAAACAAGCCAAAGCCAGTCAAGGCCAAGCAAATGACCAAGAAGATGAAAGAGAACAAAGAACAGCTTCCTGAAGGATCTCTCAGTGCCAAGGCAGGCAAGTTGGTAACAACAGAAAGGATTAGAATGGTAGTTGAAAGCAGCCCCCAGGCTCCTAGAAGCTCGTGCATTTAGCCACAAGGCTATGGCTTTGAACACAGAGGCCCAAACAAAGATGAAGTGGCTGACCAGGCAGATGAACTATTCCAACTAAGGCAACCCAAGGACCAATTTGACAAATTGAGCCTTGTGCCATGGATTTCTTCTGTTTTGAAATCTTTAGGACTTATGGAGTGGGGAAAGCGGTTAACACAAATTGATGGATGTCTGTTTTAATGATGGGCATGGCCCTTATGTGCTGTATGATTAGCTCCTAGCTATCTTGTGCTTTCTTCCTGTTCTCTGCCCCTGGCTGCCATGAAAAGCTCTCTGCAGCAGAAGATGAGCTCTACACCAACCAACATTAAGGAATACTTGAAACACAGGGTACTCAGGACCAGATCTAAACATGTCTTGTCTCAAACATTCTGAGTATTGCTACAGGAAGGGTGATCAGAGGAGAGGGTCCTGTGGGACAGAGCTGTTTAAAAACATCTCCCCTTTTCCTATCACTCCTTGCCCTTGTTAAAAAGTACCTCCTTGAGCCTTCTTGTAGCCCCTTGAGGTACTGCAAGGTGTGATAAGGTGTCCCTCGCACCTTCTGTTTTCCAGGCTGAACAACCTTAACTCTCTGTCTTCATAGGGGAGGTATTTCAGCCCTCTGATCATCTTTGTGTTCCCCCTCTGGCTTTGCTCCAACAGGTCCATATCCCTCTTAAACTGGGAATCACAGAGCTGGACAACAGTACTCCAGATGGGGTCAGTTGTGTTTCAGGAAATCCTTTACTCTTCCACTGCAGTACCCACTGGCTTCAAGCACTTGTTTTTTTTAGGGTCTGCTGTGCAACTTTGATGATTATTGATTTTAAATGTTGAGAGAGTGGTGGGGAAAAGAAGGGATCACACAGTTGTAAAAGGGAAGGAAATGTGCCTGTTTGGAAGCAGGAAAAATGTTTCCTGTATGGCAGAGCAGGGAGAGGGCTGCTCTTTTCTTCTGACCCTACTTACTCCTTCTCCTTAGCACTTCAGCAACATCTGTCAGTTCATGAGAATAGGCTGGGTCTTGCTGTACTCTCTGTATTCTGAGGACTCCAGAAGATGGAAACTTTATTAGTAGAGGGAAAACAGTGTCATCAGCAGTCAGGTAAATGCCACTATATAGCTTACATTGAAGCTGTACCATTAAGTTATTAAAACTAGGAAAAAAAGGCCTGAGATTCAAAAATGCCTTCTTATTTATTTGTTCCGTTTATCTGGAAGTCACCAAGCTTTCTCTGGTATTCTGTAACTCTGGAAGCCAGGTAGGAGCTAGTCAGTAACACTTATATATTGCATACACTTATATAACACTTGCTATAAGTGCTGTTGCATTAGAACCTGCCTGTATTGATCGACTGATGTCAGAAGCCAGGCCAGGAACTTAGATCTCCAAGTGTTCCCACTAATTGTTTTCATTGCCTCTGTGGGTCAGAAATGGGACTTTTTCCAGCTGCACTTATGTGCATGTGCTAGTAACAGAATAGTAGATTGTATTCACTGACATTGAAGGTATGGAGCAGTTACAGAGCTGTGCTTCAAACACAGGGTAATAGGAGCTCCTTTAGTCTAACATTGGTGTCTCTAATCTATCCTCATCACCACCTCTAGCAGTCAGCTGGAGGGGGAGAGTTTATTCATGTGTAACCAGTTTGTTTGCTGAGCAATGATGTATCAGTTTGTATTACTCCCAAAATAAAATTTCAATGCAAGTGGTATTTTCAAATTCTTGTACAGTACCTAATGCTTACCATGACACTTCACATGACAGCTGTGCCTAGGCTAGAACAAATAGAAACTCTATTCTAAGAAGGGAGATACTTTTTGCTTATATCACATTCCAACAGTCTGTCCCAGCCTGTACTGAAAGCTACTGGAGTCTCTCTCTGAGGCAGTTTCCCCATATTTGCTAATCACACAAAGGAAGGAGACACAAGGAATGTTAGTTGGCTTTTATTTTAGTTTGAATTAAAAATATTCCTTAAAAAAAAACCAACACACAACCACGGATGGAATAAGTTTTCACAGTCATGATATGACTTGCCATAAGACAACAAGGGTAAGTAATAGCCCAGACAACTGGAGAAAAGTTTGCACCTTTATGAATTGTGGGGTGAGGGAAGAGGTTAACAGTTCCTATGCTTCACATCCAGTCAGAAGGAGCATAACTAAATGCATGGCCTGCATTTAGAAACTGCAGCATGGCTTTGGTAGGCTCTTAGCCTATAAGGCTTGTTTCCAGCATTTACTAAGTGCTACTGAAATGCTACAGTCCTGACTGTAGCAATGGAACCAAATCCCTTGGAATCAGGACACTGTGCTCTGGTTGGCACTACAAGATAAATTCAGGAGGGCTGTGGTAGAGCTGGCATAGCCCTCTGAGCTCACTTATACTCACTGGGAAGTACTTGAGAGAGGAGGACAGTATTCATTTCTAAGGTCTGCTGCACAGTAGGTCACTGCTGGTTTGACCAGAGCTGTGACTCAAACTGGCCTTCAGACTGAGAGAAAGAGAGAAACATAGATCAAAGTCACAGAGAAAAACCTCAGGTCTGCTGTGAACAAAATTAGGAATCCAGACCAATACTGAGCTTTTGTCAAACTCATCTGCTTAGGAAAAGTAGGACTTCACCTAGCAGCTCAAAGGGTGTCAGAAAACATGATTTTCTAAAAGTTTAAAAGTGTCTATGTTCATTTTTATCTAGTGTTTGTAAAGTTAGACAACAAAGCATAATACAGACCCAGTTACGCAAGCAATAACAGAAAAGGCAGGTACGTGTTTTCTCCAATATCCTAAAGTTCCCATTAACTCTTGCATTTTTTTCTTTGATGAGGGCACTTGTATTTCTTCTCATTCCTTTCAAGTGTCTGGAGGAACTACTGCACTGGCTGCATCTACCAAGTACCCAAAAATTTATTTCTTGGTCCTTGACATTTTTCAGGCTGAATTTCAATTTCTGCTTCATGTAGTGCTTCCTATTATTGCTGCTGCTTCTCCCACCTTTTCATGGGAATCTCCTTCAATTAGAGTATCATCTATATATTAGTAGAGTTTCACATGTGGAGGGAGTGAGACTGTAAAAATTCAGCAAGATTGAGCAGTCATGGGTGAACATTTGTACCCTGGAAGGAGCCTATTAAAAAACTAAAACTGATGAGAGAACAACTGCTAAGAAAGCAAGAACAAGAAAAAAACAACTGCAATTAAAAACAATGCAGAAAGTAGTCCTGACAGATCTCAAGGTGAAGAGTGTGCTCAAAATGCAAAGCTTCTTCAGCCAGAAGCTGTAACACGTTCTAGTGTGACTGAAGTCTGTGAGATGGGGCAGAAGGTGTGTGAGGGGGCTTTTGACAGGAGGAATAGAGACTGTGGTGTGGAGCACCATTCCCACTCTCCTGATGGAGTCCAAGATCTTGACATAAATATGAGGTGAATCCAGCACAGCTGCAGAGTCTGGGAAGTGTTGACTCAATGCAGCAGCTTAAGAAGGGAGCTATCTTTGAGACACAAAATGGAGAGCTTGCTAAAACCCCCAGTTCATACCTTCTCAAGTCATGAAGTTCCCTTAGGTGATTCCAGTCTACAGAATTCACTTTTCTTGAGGAAAGAGACCTCCGGTGCCTGTGCTTTGCAAGAAGACTCAAGTGTGATCAGACAGAAAATCAAGAGAAAAATGAGTAATTGGGCAAAGAGATGATTCTGATAGGAAGTATCTACCAGTGTGATAATACCAGATGGCCAAAGCTGAAGAACAGCCTAAAAGAAGCACAACAAATGAGACAATGCCACTTACACTCTGATGTAAGTGGGAGACACTTTGTTAGGGCAGCTTGAGTCAACCCATGCCTTAAGCTTTGGGCATAGAGGCCAACTTCCGCTTCAAGTTTTCAGCAAGCTTGTCCATGAACTCAAAGGTGTTCAGGTAATCAGAGCGTGTGACGCTGGCAGGGGGAAACAAAACAAGACAGGTATTAGTTGTATAGACTCAAATGAAGCAGAGGAAGACTATTCAAAGAACTTTGTTTTGCCTCTAAAACCAAAAGAGTTCTCTCCTACTCATCAGGCTGGGGTTTTAGCCATAAGGCTCTGGGAAGAGGTAGCCAGGTGATATTTTACAATTATGTAGGTCTTCTTCATTTATTAGGATCTGGCCACCATAGCTAGACTGTCATACAAAACATGTAAATTTTGCAATTCCTTCTTTACTTTTTTCTCCCATTCATTTTGTGCAATAGCAGGGAGAGAGCAATCTGCACTAAGTTGTTTGGGTCAGGGATGTCTCATATTTGTTTTACAGGACTGGGTACAAGGAGTCCTATGATACAGACTCCTGCTGTTCAGAGCCACCACATAAAACAGCCTTCCCTAGGCATAGTTGGTTATTTCAGACACTTACTTAGGCAGGCCTTTGATGCAGGCAGCAAGGTCCTTTGTCATGAAGCCAGATTCAATGGTCTCAATGCAGACTTCTTCCAGGGCAACTGCAAAGTTCCTGAGGCTAGTGTTGTTGTCCAGCTTAGCTCTGTGAGCAAGGCCTCTTGTCCATGCAAAGATGGAGGCTGAGAGAGAACACTGGGTTATTCTATCTTACCAGAACTTCCTGAAAGTTGCTCTAAATCATCATGTAGAACAATTGGATTTTTTAATACCAATAAAACGGAAAGCAGACTGAAAAAGAAGATACAAAATCTGGAACGGGAAAGAACACTTATCTTCATTTAGGTATCCTTTGCCTTTTGTGGAACTTGGGGAAAAAAAAAACCAAAGCAGACCTCAGAAACTACTCACTGCTTCCAGTAATCTCTACTATGCATGTAATCTTATTTTCCTCCTGCCCAAGTCAGAAAGAATGCCAGGTGGTAGGACTCTGTAGTTACAGAGAATATTGTGACAGAAGGGTACAGTTCTTTTCCTAACACTACATTATGCTCTGACCTCTGTGCAAATTTAAAGGATGCTTTCCCTCATGTCCCATTTCATGTACCCTTACACTTTGAGTGTGTACATGGCTTGGGGTGTGGGTGGTTCGTCTGGGCCATCAGAAAGAGTAATAAAAAACAACCAACCTAAACCTTAAGGCCTTGTGGCTATAAACCAATAGTTTCCTGAAGAATGAGTGCATAAAGGCTAAGTTAGGTCCAGTTTATTGCTTGCACTCACTCCATTCCAGCCTGTTTTTTGCTTCAGGCTGTAGCTCTGTCTGTAGAGACCCAGAGAAGCTGACTTAAGTCATGAGACTTGCCTCCTCCTCATCACACACTGTGATCTGAGAAATACTCATTAGGCCTTGGCAAACCACACCTAAGCCTTTTGCAAGCTTATCAGAAACCCAGGAACTTGTGGTGTCTAATGAGCACCTTTTTTTAAAATGAACAGTCTTGCAAAGGTATTTTTCTTGCCTGAATAACAACCCAAGTTGAATAATATTTTTGTTACTGAACTTTCAAAGAAAGTTACTGACTTGAATTGCAGCCAGGATGGAAAATTACTATAACTAAAGCTCACTCTCTTGCAACCCCATAAAAAGTGACCCAAAGTGAGACTCCTCCAGCTCTCGATTATAGCGAGCTAAGGCATACTATACCCTACTCTCTAACAACCCTTTAAACAGCAGCCCAAAGTACATCAATGCTGTAGCCAGGACCAGTGATCTATTTTTCTCTCTTTTCTCTTTTTCTTCCTTAAATTCCCCCTTTTTTTTCCTTTCTTACTTCCTTTAATTAATCTTTCTCTCTTTAATTCCTCTCTTCACTTTCACTCTGCCCCTTTATCCAAAACCCACTGCTGTGTGCTTATATAGCAGGTATTTCCATGCCATGTGTGCAATTTACTGATGTACTTTCTGATTGTTTGCAAACCCTCTGACTTTTGTAACTTCTTTTGATCAATGAGCATTTAAGAATCTTAGGTACTTCCTTCCCCTTAAGGGTAACCACAATCTCTGGAAGAAAAATGCATTATGACCTGCAAGTTTCACCACTAAGTGGTACAGTTGTCTACAGAAAGGCTGCAGATGTTCTTACTCTAAACTTGTTCTTTCACGTGCAGAGATGATGAAGGGCAGTGAAAAGCAGCTCACCAATGGGGTTAGTGGAGGTTTCTTGGCCTTTCTGGTGCATGCGGTAGTGACGAGTGACTGTCCCGTGAGCAGCTTCTGCTTCTACAGTCTTGCCATCAGGGCAGATCAGCACGCTGGTCATCATCCCCAGAGAGCCATAGCCTACAAAATACAAGTTTCAAAAGCTCAGTGTCTCCTTTGGACAGCTCCCTCAAATTCCCCTTCATCTCCCCATCCTACAATCCCCCTACATCTTCCCACCAATAGGAAAATCCCTGAACAGCAGAGCTGTAGTGGTGCTTCTGCAATTAACTGGCAAGTCCCTACACATCAAAATAACGGTTCATCTGAACATGAAGTCCAGCTGAACCATGAGCTATAGCTATACAGACTTTCTGCACCATTTCAAGGAAATTAGTTTTCTTACCTAATTTGCTGGACAGATTTCTGAAAATGTACAGTAAGAGAACAGTAAGTGTTGGGCTGCTTGTCTTTCACACAGGGTGACAGGAAACAAAACAACTTATTAAGAGCATCTGCTCTTGTGAGAGGAACCAGCAACTTCTGATATTGGACATTCACACCAGTTCTAACTCTGTATGTTTCAGAGATGTCCATGTTTGAAAGCTGCTTTGTTTAGCAGTCCAACACATTCTTGTTCTGTGGGAGGCAGTTTAGTAGCACTACTTCAGAAAGAGTGTATTACATAAAGCCACACATCTCATCCTGTGGAATTCTGCATCCATATTTATTTTGGCACCAGGCACCTTGGTTATACAGGATTTTGATAAAGCATTGCAATTATGTCTAGTTAAACCTATCAATATCTCTCTTTACACCTGACAGGTAGCTTTAGGTCCTGAAAGTTTTATGACATATCTGCAGAGCACCTGCCATCACACTCAGCAGCAGTCAGCTTCACTCAAGCTGTCAGTGACAGAGAACCAGCTGTCTAAATACTGTCCATGAGACTAGAAACCCTACTAGTTATCATGGGGTAGAAACTTCCCTACTGTAAATAAATACAACTACAGAGTCTACATTCAATAGATTTTCTTGTAAAAGCAAAATCAGAATTTTTTTGACCGCCTGATACCTCCATGACTGGCAACAAGTTTGAAATACAAGTTTTGAGACTGAACATCACATCCTGGGCCATTCCATAAGATGTGACAGAAGGACACAAGAGACTGCCACTAAGCCTGCTTCAGTGTGGCACAGGAAGCACCTCATACCTTGTGCAACAGAGTCAGACTGCACATCCCCATCGTAGTTCTTGCAAGCCCAGACAAAGCCTCCTTCGGATTTCATGGCCTGAGCAACCATGTCATCAATGAGCCTGTGCTCATACCAGATCTTTTTGGCTTCAAACTGGGACTTGTATTCTCTAGGAAACAAAAACCAAAACACCTTGTCATAGAAACAGGGAATTGCAGAGTCTGTACATAGAGAGGTGCACAGAGGTAAGACTAAAACCAAAAAACCCTGCATTCTCGTTACTCTTTTTTCCCTTGGCTGCTTCAGAATTATAGAGGCACCCACAGAGAATCTGTGGCTTTATTAGAAGATATGGACACCACAGCCACATTTAGCAGAGCTTTCCACATTGAGTATTGCACCTTGCAGGACAAGGGAGACTGTGACAGATGTGGCATTCCCTGTGCCCTTAAAGTGTTGCTGAGTGTCTGAAAAAGCAACTCACAAGGCTGGAGAGGATGTTCCTGCTGCAGACTTCTGCACTGCAGTAGGAAGTACAGAACTGATTACCTGTCATAGATGTCTTGGAAGATGTCTTTGAAACGGCCATCGTATTTCTTCAGAATGGTGTTTTTGGTGCTCATGTAGAGGGGCCAGCCTTTAGACAGCGCCATCTGGAAGGAACTGTGGGCAAAATCCTTGATAGACTGGTCAAGATTGTACATTCCCATGGCTACACCACCACAGCCTGTTAGTGGAGGAAGAACAGATAGGAATCAACTAGATTTAGTTTTGGTTTAAGAATTTTATTCTCCGCATAGCATACTCTGGCTGGCAGGCAGACTGGTGCTGTCCCCAGGTGTCTTAATCTAGTTCTCAATTTAAGGTTGGTTCTTTCAGGAGAAGATTTGCTTTGTGTTATCAGCTCAAAGCTCCAGCAGTTCTGTGACACATGGATAGGAAGGTGGTTTTGTTTTACAGGCAAGTACACCTTAATAATGTGATCTAATCCCTCTAAGAAGTTTTGTTCTAATCCAGCCTAAGTACTCAAGCACACTGTGACAGAAGTGAATGCACTTGAACTCCTACTAGCCATTTAAGTAATACAGTCTTTTTCTATCAAAGCAGCAGGCAGCAGTTTAGAGCAGGAGGTCTCAGTCAAAGTCAGAAAGGGATGTGCTCACACCTTAAATGTTTTGCACCTTCAGAACTAACTCCAGCAGTCAAGGACTGCTTTGCCTAGCTCAGGTAAACAAGACTCCACATGAACTCCTGCATTTTTTTTCAGCACGTGTGGCCTACCCTGGTGCTTTGATCCACCCGCTCAGGCTCACTTCTAGCAAGTTGTGGGAAGAATGTGCCAATCATGTGGGAGCTCAGGCAAGTCCTGAGAAGGCTCTGAGGAACTATCAACATTCACATGACTTAGATTGTGCAAGGCAGATGTGTTAGAAGCACAAATGGAAGTGTGCTGAACTTGCAGCCCAGCTCACCCAGAAGAAAGCAGCACTCAGATCATGGAAGAGGATGATTGTGGGTGAAAGGAGGGTCTAGAGCTTCAGGAGAAAGCTTTGTCATTTTCAGAGCACAACTCTGTTTCTAATGAAAACTAGATACCATGTACTTAATTTTAAGCACCTCACTACCACCATCTATCTAGTTTTTGTACAGAACCAATATTAGGGAGCTTTGTTCTAGAAACACCCGAAGTTTTAAAATAGCTATTTTTCCTAATATCCATTTATCCTTACCACCTTCAGATGGTTGTTACTATATGGACATACACGCAGAATGAAGAGGGGAAGCCAGAGGAGGTTTATCTGCTTGCCAAGATAGCAATGTCATTTAAAGTTGATATTGGCAGAGAATGAAATTCCTGTTGTTACATGTTATCTCTGCACCTTCCCTATGGAGTCAAGGACACTTCAGGGTGTGATCAGCTACAGAGACTGTGTCCTTTGGAACCATGATTTCATGGTTGCTGGATGACAGCTATTAATTCTGAATAAAACAGCTATTCTCATACTTGTAAAAGAAAATCCTTATTGCAGTCATACAATCCTACTGCCTGCTAAAAATCTCTTGACTCAGTGTCAAGGTTGAACATATTAGTACAGCAAAAAGACAAGCTTCCCTTAATTATTTGGGAGATGTGCTGGCACAAGAGTTATCTGTGGGGAGGCCAGCTCCCTAGAGCAACAGCAGTAATCTGCCATCTTTGCATTTCCCTGCCTTCTGCTTGCTGATGCAATGCAGAGTAGCAAACAAGACTGGCAGCTGGATGGCCACACATCTCCAACACAGGCTCAGCAGTCACCTAGCAAATGAAAACAGATTGGGACTGGCCACAGAGGTGAACTCCAGATGAAAGGCTATGCAACAAGAGATGATAGAGATGTAGGTTCTTAGGAGCAAGCATGCCAGAGAAATCAAGTATTACCAAGGAGGGTCGTATGTCAGTCTTGGTAGCTGTTTGCCAAACCAACTGCACACAAACCAATTGGTTTATGTGGTTTCACTTTTTTTGTAGCTAAATAGATCACTGTAAGACTTTACATCCTGAACCCTTTGATTAATGACAGACAGACATGACTTGTATGATGTTTCCTTGAATCCTGCCCCCTAGAGAAAACAGCCTGAGTTCTGGCAACATGTCTGCAACTGCTTCCATTAACAAAGCCCAGCAACACCAGGACTCTTCTGAGCCTTGCAATGTCTGCAACCAGCAGAGCAATAGGGAGAATAGAGACACCAAAACCTTCGGGACTGCATCTATGAAAACAGTTACAGCCTACACAGTCAGGAGCATCCTTGTGAAATCCTCTTTCCACCTTACAGACTAAGTGTTAATTCTCATTTCTCTTGAGCATATAAAAAGACTGCTTCATAAAGAAGGGCAAAAACAGCAAAGGTATAGAGATCAGCAAAACAAACTAAACCCAGAAAGAATTGCACATGGATTGCTCGCAAATATATCTCCCCATAGGTCAAACCTAGTTTACATAGTAAGTTTGCCTCTGATCAGAGAGAAAAACATATATGCTGCTACCAGAGTCGTCATATAGTGAGCATGACAGGTGGCTAATCTAAAATGATTGTGTTCTTGAGGTGCCTCTTTGATCCCAGGAAGATTTCACGGTACTTTCAGTACTTGACAAATAAATGAAGAAGGCCCAAACTTTCTCCCCCACTCTCTCTCAAAGTCATATTTTACCATCAAACAGATTTGACTGATAATTCAAGGTTGAATTAAATAAAAAAATACCAGTGTATCAGTTTTAATGACTAATTGGAGAAAATACCTACTTTCAAAGTTATGGACCAGATATGTGACTGGTTTGCCTCCATCTGCAGGAGTGTAGGTCATCTCCACTTTTCCAGGCCCAGGTACCACAAAATCGGTTGCTCTGTACTGTTAAAAACAAAAAAAAAGCCATGATAATTTTTCTCTCAGGAAGAGAGAACCATGAAAGACAGTCCTCATTTGGGAGGGCAGGTTACAGAAAAACAGTTGGACTAAAAACCCCATTAAGCAGACTCTTTCTTCAGCCATATTGTCATTGGATTATTTTACTAGAGCTTAAAAAGACGAGAGTCATGGAATCACTTAGGTTGGAAAAGACTCTTAAGATCAAGTCCAACAGTTAACCCAGCACTGCCAAGAGCATCACTGAACTGTATCCTTAAATAGTCAAAAGTCCACCTGTTTCAGAAGCCATCTTCCCCTTTAGGGGAAAAAGCTCACAGATTTTTGGGCCCCATCAATGGGCAGAGTATCTACTTTTGCAGATGTGCTGAAGTTTTAAAGTGCAGAGTATTTAGACTGTTGTGTGGTTGGTGGATAGAAAGCCTCCTCTCCCTGCCTTAAAAAAGCCATTCATATTACAGCTGCTGATCTTGTAGGGTTCATACATCATACAAGATGACATTTGAAAGGCCAACCTGTAGTAAGAGCCTTTGAAGTTAAAAACTTTTAAGTTTTTATTAATTTAAATGCTGTCTCACCTTCCCAATTGTCCTGAACAGTACTATTTAAGGTTACATTTCCTTGAAACTTATTATTCTTTTTCATGTAGCCTTCCTCCTATTAAGGGAATCTGTTCCCTAAGCTGTTCTGAAGTTAGTGTCTTGCTCCTATGTTCTTTGTATGTTCTGATATTGTTCCTTTCACTTTAATCTCATACTTTTGCAGGGTTTCAATTCTTTCCCTTTAATCCACTGTTTCCTATCATTTTAACCTTCTCAATTTTTCACAACCTTTAAGGATGTTGAATCCCATTCTTTTCTAGTGTCAGGGTTCTGCAATTATTTTCATCTTGAAAACTTTTTACCTTCCTATAGCAGGTAATTTAATGACTTGCTCTCAGTTTGCAGGTTTAGCCACCTATTTAAGCACTTGGCTCTTCTACAAGACTTCTCTTTTGCCACATTTGGTAGCTTTGTAACATATGATTGCCCATGGAGAACAGTATGACTGATTCTTATCTTCCAGGCTACTCAGAGGGCACAACACTGAGAATGGTTCCAGGGCTTTCCACAGCCTTGTACTACCATTGTCAGGGAAGTTCTGATAAGAGGTTTCCCTACTTCTGCACCACAGCCTGATGTGCCCAGGTCAGATACCAACTCAGGTGTGCTCTGCAAGAAACAGAACAAAACCACACCCCCATACAGAAGGCAATTTTGCCCACTTCTAGAAATCATTCACTTTTATCCATTTTTGCTATGAGCAACATTTGACACCAGAAAGTCCTGCAAAGTAAGAAGGTGGGCAGCGTAAAATAATATTTTCTAAAGATTCATAAAGTTCTTATGTAGGAAGGAGTGTTCTAGGGAGGTGAAGAATAACCTAGCAGAGTTAAGTGCCTAAGTACAGGCCTGTGTAATCCAAGCACAGGTTTCTGAATGCTGTTTATACAGTGACACTGCTCAAGGGACAGAGGCATGAACCATGCTCTCCCACACTTGCTGGGTGCAGCACAAAGTGCTAGCATGTGTGCTCCCAGGTGGAATGCAAGGCACAGAGCAGGAGCACAGGGATGTCTAAGTCTTTGGAGCTCTATACCAGCCAGGAATAAGCCTGTTAAGAGGAGTAAACACTGGAGTGACTCACTTGATCCCCATAAGCGTGACGGCCGATGACAATGGGTTTCACCCACCCAGACACCAGCCGGGGAATGTTCTTGCAGATAATCGCCTCTCTGAAGACAGTGCCACCTAGGATGTTTCTAATTGTGCCATTGGGAGACTTCCACATCTGCTTCAGCTTGAACTCCTCCACTCTGTTCTCATCAGGAGTGATGGTTGCACACTTTATGCCAACGTTGTATTTCTTTATGGCTTCAGCAGCTTCCACAGTTACTTTATCATTTGTAGCATCACGATGCTCAATGCCCAAGTCATAGCTGTAACAAACCCACAAACATCATCAGGACTTCCCAGGACATTTGTTTGTATTCAACAGGAAAGAAACAAGATCCTACATGTCCTTGTGAGTGTAGCTGCAGCATTCTGCCACAACTGAAGTTATCCCTCTTCCAGTGCAAATGCTGCTGGACTGGAAGAAAACAGACTTACACAGTGACATTTCTCCTGTTGGTGGAGGTTGGTAGGAGATGGGAGAAAGGAGAGCTTCAGTTCATGGCTAAGGTTTGCTGCCAGCATGGGACTATCTCCTCTGCCTTGCCTTCTGAGTTTCCTGCAATGGCACCTGTCAGTTGAGGGTTTTCATTGCATGGAACAGCAAAGTCCCCAGATATGAGCCTTTATTTCAAACCTCTTGTGCTGAAGGCTCTGGCTTCCTTCATGTACTGAGCACATGAAGCTATACTACACTTCAAAACTGCTTTGACAAGGGACCCACGATCCTGCTCTGGCAGCAAAACTGCCAATATTCCTCTCAAGCATCAGAGGAAGGTCATTTCCATACTCAGTGTTTCAATAGCTTTTGGAGAACAATGGGTGCCCAGCATGGGACAGCCCTGAAGCACAGCCAGCTGTACATCAATCTAGCCATTGTGCTGCCTCAGCCAGGGGTTTGCTTGCCCTCCTCCCACCCTCTTTGAAAAGGGATGTTCTCCAGACTGTGTGCATGTATTATGCTGCTGGGTTCCTGTCTGCCTGGTTCCCAACAGCAGCAAGCAGAAAGCCTGATGTAGGTGGCATACAAATGGCTCCAGTGGCAGGGGAAGAGGTCAGACTTGTGGGTTTAACTATGGCAGACACCACTGAAGGCCTCTGTCCACACGGCTAGGAGCAATGTAGCTGGATACTCCTCTAATAATTATAGCTCAGTGGCCAGAAAAGGAAAAGATTATTTGTTCTGCTCGGCCAGATGCTATAGATAGCATGTTCCTTTTGCTGTACCCAGCTGCTAGTATTTGTTATTCTCCAGAAGGGAGTATAGGAGCACAGCCTAGCTTCAGGGAGTAATTGCAACAGTTAGCTCACATTGTCAACAGCAGAGCTCAGGCTCACAGCCATCAGGGCAGAGTCTGTGCCCTACACACACCCTTCTGTCCTCTGGGCAGACCTTCAGACAGGCATGGCAAGAAGCCATAAGCCCACTCAGGGGTGCAGGATGCTATGCTTCAAGTCAGGGACTGGCTGAAACAGCCCGTATTTCTTCTCACTGTTTAGGCTGCAAGGTCATGCAGACTGCCCAGGTCGTGGAAACCCCAAGACAGAGGAAAATAAAATACCAGCCATGTCTCTGAGAGACTTTCTTGGAGACACAGCATAGAGCACAGGCAAAACTCTAACTCACAAGTCAGCATGCACTGCTTACTGCTGCAAGGAACCCTGGAGGGCAAGCTTCCGGTGCGAAATGAAAATCCATCAACACCTCCTGACACATGCAAACTTCAGTACATTCAGCTGAATGTCACAGAGTCATTACCTGTGCAAATCCAGATCTACATAAGGAAAAATCAGCTTTTCTTTAATCAGCTCCCAGATGACTCGTGTCATTTCATCTCCTTGCATTTCCACAACGGAGCCTCCACGGATTTTTTTAGACATCTTGAACTGCAATAGGCATAAAAAAAGTCCAAATTAAGTTAAAAGCTACCAATACATGTATCCTGCATTTTTACCACATAACTAGGTGAGGCAGTAACATCGCATACAGAATCTTTCCAAAAAGTCTCTTGAAAATAACCTCAATTTATCCTTAGTTTCATGTTACATGGTATTTTCCTTAAAGCCCCAGCTCCTAGAGAGATCTGTGTGAGGATAAAAAGAAAGATTAATATTTTGACAATTAAGGGCATGGGCTTTAATAATGATTGTATCAAAAAATTTAAAAATATGATCAAATTCTTCCCCCAAACTCCACAGAAGTAGATAAGCACCATTTACTTTTAGATTTCATGAGTTCTAGCCCAGTTACCTGTTTCTCCACCTTTTTCTGAAAATCAGGGGTTAATGGACATGATTACAATGTCAGCTCATACTGCTGAAACTACTAAGATTATTATGTTGTAAGCTTCTTTATTAACTTTGTCCCCCAGGAAGGAAGGAAACAGGTAGAAAAATCCAAGGGCTACACATCAAGAGTATTTACTTGTGGCAAGCTTTATTTCTACAGATAAAATAAATACTGGAGAGATTTGTTTGCTGTAGGGAACAAAGACTAAAAAAAAAAAAAAAAAAAAAAAAAAAAAAAAAAAAAAAGAACTTGAACTCTGCCCTTCTATTTGCACTTTGTTCTTTGTCAAGACAACCTCAGAAGGTACTGAACTGCTCTAGAGTGCCCTTCTTTCCAGCAGTCACAGCTTCTTGGGTCTCGGATTATGCAAGAGCTTCGAGTTGGCAAGCTCCTCCCTCAGACAGCCCTGTGCCAGTGTGCAGCTGCTGGATACTACAGTGAGATAGCAAACCCTGTGCCTGAGGCTGCCGTCTCGGAGACCAAGGGCCAGGAATACTTGACCCAGAATGAGGGGTCCTACTGTACACAGGATCTGTTCATCCAGACCAAGTCATTCCGAGGTGTGAGGCTTGCAGAGCAAGGCCTCCCATTGCAAGCATGTTGGGAGACTATACCAGGATTAAAATTTTATTTATTTTTAATTAAGTAACTTGTGCTGCATTTCCAAAATCCAATCTATTAACCAATTTTAGTCTGAGAAGAGAATAAAATTTCTAAGCTATGTTCACAGGATCAAGCTTTTCTAAACCTTTTAAAGCTCAAAAACAAAGAGGAAGCAAAACCAACAACAACAAAACGCCAAAAAAGACACCTCCAGACAAAAAAAAAACAACAACAAAAAAAAAACCCAAACAAAAAGCCCCACCTAAAAAATAACACAAAACTCTAAAAACAAAATTGAAAAAGTAAAATGAGATTGCGTTACAGAGACTCAGTTTAAAAGATAAACTACTTCAGGCATTTCTATCCCTAACACAGCACCTTGGCTTATATTGGGTCTCTCTAGTCCTCAAGGAGAACTTAAACTCCACATGACCCCACTCTATCTGAAATCAGTTTAGTTTTGCAAGTATTTTGAACCCAATTTTCAACTGTGACTATCTAAATAACAAGGTCTGTATCATAGTCCATGGCCTCGGCACAGAATTACTACTGTGGGAGAGTTCAGTTTTGCTTTTTGGAACAATCTGAGAAACAGTCCGATTCATTAAAGTAAAAATGTAGACAGGCACAAACCCTGAAAATACCGCTTGTTTTGTGGTTTGGTTCCACTTAACTAGGACAAATCAGACTGTGTCAGTCATAGTAATCATTTTGGCTTCAGAGCCATTTGATGCTGCTGCCATGCAGAGAACACAAAGGTAGGTGAGAAACACCTCCATTGGTGTGTGGGAACAGCAGCCTCTTCAACGACTCTGACAGCATCCAGCATGTTTGTGCGACCATGGCCAGGCACTGGCACTCGTCCCATCCTCACCACCAGTGCGCCCAGTTTCTCTGTGAACTGGGGCAGTACTGCAGCAGCATCCCTTGTCTGCTCACCATGCCGAGAGGCTCCCCTGGAGAGCACACATCCCCCAGAGCCCAACTCTGTCACTCGTCCCCGCTGATTTTGTACTGAACTGCCAAAATCCAGCAAGGTCTTTCCCCTGCAGCAGCTCTTCTTTAAACACACTTAACCCAGGCACACAGCCAAGGCAACTCAGAAGAAACCGTCTATTTCCAAATCCCTCTTGGTCCCGCGGAAGGGCTCGGGGCCTACGGGCAATAATTAACTATTGCAACAAGTCCGTGACTGCGGCATACAGCTCATCTCGCGGGAGGGAGGGCTGGCCGGGGGCACGGAGCGGGTCGCTGGCACCCACCGAGTTGCCGGCTGCACTCGTTTTTCGGCCGTACTGGCCCCTGACAAGGCGATCTGGTGGCACACGGGGGATTTTCCCACCGGGCCGAGGGCAGCAGCCCCGCCACGGCCAAGGCTGAAGCCGCGGCACCGGCACGGCCGCGCCTGCGGCCACTCCCCAGGCGGGAGGGGACAGCCGAGGGCCCCCGAGCCAGCGCCAGGGACACCACCGACTAGCGGGAGCCCCGAGCACTACGTGAGGTAGTCCAGGACAGGGCGGGCGATCCCGAGGTGCAGCACCCTCAGCGCCAGTCGCGGCGGGCGGGGCGCGGTCGCGGGGTTCCGCCCGCCCCAAGGGAAAAAAGCCCTTAAACACAATCGCACCCAGGGGGACCCGCTGCGGGGCGCCGCGCCCGGGAAAGGAAGGACAAAGGGGGTCTGTGCGGCGGCCAGACCGCGGCGCGCTGAGGCGGTGGCGCTGCCCTTTACCTGCGGGCGCGGTGCCGGTCCGTTCTCCGTTCCGTGCGGCGGTGCGGCAGCGCTGTGGGCCCGGGCCGTGCGCGGGGCCCTTTATGTGGCCGCGCCCCCGCCCCGCCCGGCCCCGCGCCCGCGGCGCCCCCTGCTGGCCACGCCCCT